>NW_016107814.1:152701-199761 GCF_001604975.1 Cebus imitator | reverse complement strand
TCTTCTGCTAGCTTTGGATTGGTTTGTTCTTGTTTTTCTAGTTTCCTGATTTGTGATATTAGGTTGTTAATTTGAGGTCTTTCTATCTTTTTGATGTAGGCATTTAATGTTATAAACTTTGCTCTTAGCACTACTTTTGTTGTGTTCCAGAGGCTTTAGTATGTTGTGTCTTTGTTTAGATTCATTTCAAAGAATTTTTTTTTATTTCTGCCTTAATTTCATTGTTTACCCAAGAGTTGTTCAGGAGCAAGTTGTTTAGGTTTCATGTACTTGCATAGTTTTGAGAGTTCTTCTTGGAATTAATTTCTAATTTTATCCCACTCTGGTCTGAGAAGATACTTGATATGATTTTGATTTATTTGATTTTATTGAGACTTGCTTTATGACTAAGCATATATGGTTGATTTTTGAGAATGTTCCATACACAAATGAGAAGAATGGGTACTCTGTGGTTGTTTGGTAGAATGTTCTATAAATGTCTATTAGGTCCATTTGGTCTGTGGTCCAGTTTAAGTCTCAAATTTCTTTGCTGATTTTCTGCCTCGATGATCTGTCTAGTGATTGGTCAGTGGAGGTGTTGAAGTCCCTCACTATTATTGTATTGATATCAATCTGTTCTCTTAGGTCTAGTAGAATTTGTTCAATAAATCTGGGTGCTCCAGTGTTGGTTGCATGTATATTTAGAATAGTTAAATTTTCTTGTTGTATTGAATCCTTTATATATAATGTCTCTGTCTTTTTTTTTTTTAAATTGTTGTTGAAGTCTCTTTTACTTGATATGAGAATGGTGACTTCTGCTCACTTTTGTTTTCCATTCTCATAATGTCTTTTTTCTCCCTTTTACTTTTGAGTCTAAAGGTGTCTTTAGCTAGTAAGTGAGTCACTTGTAGGCAGTAGATGGTTGGGTCTTGTATTTTTTTTTTAAATCTAGTTTGCTACTCTATATCTTTTAAGTGGGGCATTTAGGTCATTTACATTTAAGGTTAGTATTGATTAATTAGTGAGGTTTTATTCCTGCATTGTGTTGTTAGCTACTTGTTTTCAGAGTTTCAACTGTGTAATTGTTTTATAAGGTCTGTGAGCTTTGCACTTACATGTTCTTTTATGATGGTGAGTATTGTCCTTTCATTTCCATGTTTAGAATTCCCTTCAGCATTTCTTGTAGGATAGGTCCAGTGGTGATAGATGCCCTTAGTATTTGCTTGTCTAGAAAATGTTTTTTAAAAAATTTCTCCTTCATTGATGAAGCTTAGTTTGGCAGGATGTGAAATTCTTGGCTGGCATTTTTTTTTTTTCTTTAAGGAGGCTAAACATAGGTCCCAATCTCTTCTGGTTTGTACGGTTTCTGCTGAGAAGTTTGCTGTTAGTCTGATGGGTTTTCCTTTATAGGTGATTTGACCCTTCTCTCTAGTTGCCTCTAAAATTTTTTTATTTAGTGTTGACTTTGGATAGCCTTGGTGAAGTTCATCTTGCAAAGTATCTTGCAGGTGTTCTCTGAATGTCTTTTATCTAGATGTTCATATCTCTAGAAAGATTAGAGGAGTTTCCTGAATTATTCCCTTAAATATATTTTCCAGGTTGCTTACTTTTTCTTCTTCCCTCTCAGGAATACCTATAGGTCATAGGTTTGGCTGCTTTACACAGTCCTGTACATCTGAAATGCTTTGTTCATTTTTAAAAATTCTTTTTTCTTTAGTTTTGTCTAAGTTAATTTGAAAGATTGTTTTTCAAGCTATTTTTTAAAAAATTATCAGTTAGCAATATGGATTGGAGGTCTTTAAGCTCGGAAATTCTTTCTTCTGCCTAGTCCAGTCTATTGTTAAAACTTTCAACTGTGTTTTGAAATTTCCTAAGTGAATTTTTCATTTCCAGAAGTGGTGGGCTTCCCTCCCCCATTTTTGTTTTTTTTAAAGGATATTATTCTCTTTCTTTATTTCTTGGATTGCTTTCATGGATTCAGCCTTCTCTTGGATCTCATTGAGCTTACTTGCAATCCATACTCTGAATTATTTATCTGCCATGTCTGAGTTTTCATTTGGTTAAGGTCTGTTGCTAGAGAGCTAGTGTGATCCTCTGGTGGTGTCACAACATTTAGATTTTTCATGGTGTCAGAATTTTTAGGCTGGGCGTAGTGGCTCACGCCTGTAATCCAAGCACTTTGGAGGCCAAGGCGGGTGGATCACCTGAGGTCGGGAGTTCAAGACCAGCCTGACCAACATGGTAGTAAAAAAACCCCGTCGTAAAAAAAAAAAAAAAAATTTTTATGTTGGTTCCTTCTCATCTAGAGAGGCTACCACTTTTTAAAAAATTATTTTCATTTAGATGGGGTTTTCTCCCCCCTTTCTGTTTCCACCTTTTCTAGTGGTGTAACTATAGAGTAAGTATGTTGGGTAGGGTCTTTTGGCTTCACTTCTATAGCCCTGTGTACTTCTGTCTCCAGGTTTTATAATGGGCTGTGCAGTTTGACCTTTAGGCCAGTAGGTGGCACTATGGGTCAGAGCCAGTTGCTACACAAGCAGATGGGTATGTACTTGATTTTTATTTACTGTGACTTGTCATATGTTGTTTCAGGTGATGAGCTGGACAGAGGAGTGCCTGGTGCCTTGAGGTTCCTGTTCAGGTTGGGGAGGGGAGGCACAGCTGGGCAGAACTGGATTCCCTAGCCTGCCCATGAATATCCCAGTGATGAGCTCAAGCACCAGCCCTGGTGGGGGTGGCTAGGGGGAGCTCCTGGTGAGAGGTCTCTGCAGGAGTTGAGAGGTAGGCACTGGCTCGGTGGGTACCATTTCGACTCTGGATTATAAACATGGTGACTTCCAGGGCACATCAGCTGGCCTATCTACACTCATTCCTTTTCTCCCCTAGGGAGAGATTTTAACGTTGATGGAAAAGCTTGAAGGACATTATATTTTTATTCATTTTTGAAATTTTGTTTTATTTTATTTTTAAATATAGACTAGCTTTTATCTCATTGTGCAGGAACATAGCATATCGTGTTGGATTTATTGAGGAAGTTAAATTTAAATTGGCTCTGCTGTCTAAGATTTGATTGAGAGAAAAAGTGTAAACAAAGATAGCTGTAAACTTTTCACTTGAAAATAGTTCTACTTAGTGATTAAAAATTAGATCAGTATTCAAATGAACAATAAAAAGATAAGTAATTCAATTAAAAATGGGAAAGGAATCTGAATAGATATTACTCCAAAGAAGATATACAATTGCCATTAAGTACCTAAAAAGATTCTCAGCATTATTAGTTATTAAGCAAATGCACACCAAAAACTACAGTGAGATACCACCATACCCACTAAAATGGACAAGAACAAGTATTAGCCATGCTATTGAGAAATTGGAACTCTCATACATTATTGGTGAGAATATAAAATCACATAACTGGCCGGGCATGGTGGTTCATGCTGGTAATTCAAGTACTCTGGGAGGCTGGGGTGGGAGGATTGCTTGAGCCTAGGAGTTCAAGACCAACCTGGGCAAGATGGCAAGACACCATTTCTATAAAAAATAAAAATGAAAAAAAAAATGAGAAAAATCACACAGCCACCTTGGAAAACAGTCTAGTAGTTCTTCACAGTGTCAAACATAGAGTTACCAATAGCAGTTCCACATACCATATATTTGGCACTCCATAGCAATGCTAGGTATATAATTAAGAGAAGTGAAAATAAATGTCCACACAAGAATTTTTTTTTTTTCTTGTGTGGGGTGGGGGGGGGTGGGGTCTCATTCTGTTGCCCAAGCTGGAGTGTAGTGGCACAATCTTGGCTCGCTGCAACCTCTGCCTTCTATGTTCAAGCAATTCTCTTGCCTTGGCCTCCCAAGTAGCTGGGACTACAGGTGTGCGCCACCATGCCTGGCTAATTTTTGTATTTTTAGTAGAGATGGAGTTTTGCCATGTTGACCAGGCTGGCCTTGAACTCCTCACCTCAGGTGATCCAACTGCCTCGGCCTCCCAAACTGCTGGGATTACAGGTGTGAGCCGTCATGCCCAACCGAAAACTTGTACATGGATGTTCATAACAGCATTATTTGCAATGGCCACAAAATGCAAATAACCCGTATATTATCAACAAATGGTTAACAAAATGTGGTATATCTATACAATGGAATAATATTAGGCTATAAAAAGGAATGAAGTACTGTTATATGCTACCACGTTAATGAATTTTGAAAACATGCTAACTGAAAAAACTAAGCATAAAGACTATGTATTTTATGATTCCATTGATATGAAATGTCCAGAATAGGCAAATCCATAGACACAGAAAGTAGATTAGTCATTGTTTGGGACCAGAGGAGGTAGTGGGAAATGAGGAGTGACTGCTAATAGATGGATAGATTTGGGTGACAAAATATTATAAAATTAGATGTGGCAATAGTTGCACATCTCTGTGAATATACTAAAAACCATTTATTGTAAACATTAATTGGATGAATTTTATGGTTTGTGAATTATGTCTCGATAAAGTTGTTTAAAAACTTAAAAGTTGGCCAGGTGCCGTGGCTCATGCCTGTAATCCCAGCAGTTTGGGAGGCCGAGGCGGGTGGATCACGAGGTCAAAAGATCGAGACCATCCTGGCCAACATGGTGAAACCCTGTCTCTAATAAAAATACAAAAATTAGCTGGGTGTGGTGGCATGCACCTGCAGTCCCAGCTACTCAGGAGCCTGAGGCAGGAGAATCGCATGAACCCAGGAGGCAGAGGTTGCAGTGAACCGAGATTGAGCCACTGCACTCCAGCCTGGTGACAGAGTGAGACTCCGTCTCAAAAAAAAACAAAAAACCAAAACCAACAAAAAAGCAAAAGTTAGAGCAGTAAAAACAGGGCAAAATAAGGGCACATATTCCAAAGTACTAGCTGTAATTGAAGTTCGGTGTGTTATTTTTCATAGCCTCCATCAACCAAATAACAATATTTTTCACTACTAAAAACACATTTCTTCTAACATCTGAGTATAATATTTAGGCTATACTCAGGAGTAGAAGAAACACATCCTTTTATTCAGTTAGAGTTTTAATAACTGTGCTTTCTTTGATGGTACGAATTCTAAACTTGGAACAGTATGAAGATTTAGCATGACTCTTTTGCAAAGGTACATGTACATCAGTGCAGTGTTCATATATTTAAAAACCTTTATTGAAGGAAATAAGACTTGAATAAATGTGTAAAGATGTGACCATACAAAAAGACAACAATTCTCTGTAGATTTCCCTAATAATGTAGTGAATTCCCAGTCAAAACTCCATCAGGACTTGCTTGTAATGTTATAATGACTAACTGAAATTCATAAACAGGAATGAAGGTGTAATAATAGCAATCCCACAGAAAGAGTATTTAATAGAGAACTTGCCTCAATTGGCTTACAGGTCTCAGAAAGGCATGATAATAAAAATGGTGTGACTAGTGCAGAGAGAGGCAAATATGTGCCCAGAAACAGACCCGTGCACATATGGAAAACTGCTATGTGTAAGAGATTGCAGGATAATCCAGTATGTCAAACTGTCAGAATTATGGAATCAACACATGCCAGTGAGGAAATCAGCAGGATGGTAAAACTGGTAAGAGCATTTGGAGAACTGAGGAAAAAGTCTGTTATGCACAAAACTGGTGACCCTTCAGCAAGGTAATAAACCCATAATCTTACCACAGAGAAATTATGCTAAAAAATCTATAAGTTAACCTAATTTTACAGAGTATAGGCTTTACTAGTAAATACGAAGCCAAACAAAGGTATATACTTCCTAGAGAATGAAATGTTCCTTGGGTGGGCCTGTCAGAAATGCTCCAAGGTCTTCATTTTGCCTTGTTTTCAAGCTATTATGACAGGTAGATGAGTTATTCCTTGCCTATCCTTGCAGGAAAGAATTAAATTTAGCTCAGACCATACACAAAGTGGATTCTAGATTATACTTGTGTGTTTGCAATATTATTTTCTCTACTTTATAAATTTGAAGCACTTCTTACTAAAAAAATGAGAAAATGGGTTCTTAAACACTAGATAGTACTTTCAATAAATGAGTTAGGTCTATATCTAAAAAAATCCTGTTGAATAAAAAAATCAGTTTGTAGCATGATGTGCTTATTGTGATATTAACATAAATCTAGACATACTGTAGAATTTCTGTGACTTCATGTACATGTGTATACAAACATAAAGGACTAGAAGAATCTAAATCTAAACTTTTTTTTTTTTTTTTTGAGACGGAGTTTCGCTCTTGTTACCCAGGCTGGAGTGCAATGGCGCGATCTCGGCTCACCGCAACCTCCGCCTCCTGGGTTCAAGCAATTCTCCTGTCTCAGCCTCCTGAGTAGCTGGGACTACAGGCATGCGCCACCATGCCCAGCTAATTTTTTGTAGTTTTAATAGAGACGGGGTTTCACCATGTTGACCAAGATGGTCTCGATCTCTTGACCTCGTGATCCACCCGCCTCGGCCTCCCAAAGTGCTGGGATTACAGGCTTGAGCCACCGCGCCCGGCCTAAATCTAAACTTTTATACCTCAGAAAAGATGAATAAAATATCATATTATTTTATTAATAATCCTTATATTCTGTTAAATTCAAGTATGTTGTACCAGGTAAAGATACAGTAATTTTAGCTTTTGTTAACAGATTAATTTACTCACAGTAATATTTTAACTAGTTTGAGCGTTAATTCCTGAATCGAATATTATTAAAATATGAGCAGTTCAGTGTTCTACCTAAGGAGTGGGAGGGGGAAACTTATGAAGTATTTGAAGAAGCAAGACAAAGAAAATATCTGACTGGAACAAGTGGGAAGTTCCTAGTTAGAGGTGAGTTGGTGGTTTCTGATTGGCTAAGTTTCATTTCCACTGTTTACATTGAGTGGAGTTTCCATTTGCTTATATAGGAACCATCTTTGCTGAATGGCCTCCCAATTCATGATTACTATGAGATGGAGTTTCACTCTTGTCACTCAGGCTGGAATGCAATGGGGGGATCTTGGCTCACTGCAACCTCTGCCTCCCGGGTTGAAGCAATTCTCCTGTCTTAGCCTCTCCAGTAACTGGGATTACAGGCGGCGCCACCATGCCTGGCTAGTTTTTGTATTTTTAGTAGAGATGGGGTTTCAGCATGTTGGCCAGGCTGTTCTCAATCTCCTGGCCTCAAGTGATCCTCCTGCCTTGGCCTCTCAAAGTGCTGGTATTACAGGCGTGAGCCACTTCGCCCAGCCCCAATTATTTTAGCGCTTTGAAACATATGTTTACCTGGCACAACAAATCTATGTTATATCTAATGCGTTGTATATCTGACATGTCAAATCAGTGGGGGAAAAGATGTGACATAGCAAAAGATTAGGGAAAAAATTACACAGCACTATCTTGTACCATCTATTGAAACTATAAATGAATAAACAAATTACATATTAAAAAGTAAAACACAGGTAAAACTGTGTTATATAATCTTTGTAGAGGGAAGGTTTTTCTAAGTATGCTCTCAAAATCAGAACTGTTAAAGGAAAAAGTGATAGTTATGACTGAGTAAAAATTTCAATATTGGGGAGACTTTTATTAAAGCTAAAGGCGAATGTGAAAAGGGGGCTATTTTAACAGTACATTTCAGAGACTGTGTGTTTCTAGTCCTTGAAAATGAGTCTATAAGTGAACAGATGGGCACGAATGGTCCAAATGGGTAGATAGCCTTTTCAGTCACTCCTCTTTCCCTGCTTGTGAACAGAGCTGATGGTCACTGCCCAGAGTCTTATTTATGGAAGTGGTACCTGTATTCTCCAAATAAAAAGTTTTTTTGTGATGGAAATAACCTGCCTTCAAATGACATTTCCCCTTGCCTGTGGAGTTTTCTTCCCTCCTACCACCCACACCTAACCACCCTTGTAAGAACAACTTTAGTTTTGCCTGACACGAATGTAAAATTTAGGGAACTTGGTATGTGCAAGATAAAAATGAATGTCTAGTGTAAAATATTACAGTGCATTGGGAAGTATGAACTTCCAATGGGATAAAAACAAACTCCACTTAATTGAGGGCATTTTATATCTTTGCTTTTTTTTGTTTTTGTTTTTTTTGAGACGGAGTTTCGCTCTTGTTGCCCAGGCTGGAGTACAGTGGCACGATCCTGGCTCACTGCAATCTCTGCCTTCTGGATTCAAGTGATTCTCCTGCCTCAGCCTCTTGAGTATCTGGGATTACAGGCATGAGCCACCACACCTGGCTAATTTTTGTATTTTTGGTAGAGATGGCGTTTCACCATGTTGGCCAGGCTGGTTTTGAACTCCTGACCTCAGGTGATCCACCCACCTCGGCCTCCCAAACTGCTGAGATTACAGGCGTGAGCCACTGTGCCCATTGTGTATCTTAGAAATTAAAAACAAAAACAAGAACAAAACTTCTCCAATAGGATAGTCAAGAACCTTTTTCTACCTCTTTTGTTGATGACTCAAGCTCTTCTTTGTGAGATGTGTACTCTTAAGGTGAGTGGAAGTGGAAGGAGATTGGCAATTCTTTTATAATACAGGGCAGGACTTACTCTTAAACTCTTTCTTGAAGTTTGCTTCTCTGAGTGGACCTGCCCTTATGGTGTGTCTGTTGAGATATCTTTGGCTCAATAAACTGGCCTAAGATTCTGCAAGGCAGATTGGTTTTCACCTTCTCTATGTTACTTCAGCTTTCTGTGGTATATATTTAATGGGAAATAAGACAGTTTATAAAAAATAAAGTCCTTGCAAAATACGTACCCTTGCCTTCAGGTATGTATTTTTAGGAAATAATTAGGCAAGTGAGTAAAGGGGTTGCTTATTATAGTAGTTTGTAATGCCAAAACTTTGGGAGCAACCTACATGCCTGAAAATGAGGAGCAGGTAACAAATTATGGTATTTCCAGTCAGTAGAATGCTGCAGATGCTATGATAAAGCAGCTCTGGATTTATTGAGAAGAAAAGATTCAGGATAATTCCTGTATATAATTAATTATACTGTATATCATAACCCATTATAATAAATATCTTTAATAAAGTTTCATTAAAGTATATATAGATTCACTTGGGAAAAAACCTGGAAGGATATATACAAGATACAATCCTATCTTTGGGTGGAGAGCTGTGGAGTAATTTCAGTTAACTTATTTTTTGTGTACTAGAATGAAAAAAAGGTTATTAGGGCTATATTTCAGGAATGTTTGACACATAACAGTAGAATTTTGTTGCTTAATTTTTTAAATTGATAAGAAATGGAGGTAAGATGTATAAAAATAATTGGAAGGCTTGTATTGTGTAATTGCACCGGTGTAGACTTTTCTCACAGGACAAAGAAATAAAAAACCTCACTCTGCTTTTTTAATTAACAGATCTTCTCACTCAGATATGGCGACAAGCAGCCTTCACTTTGCGTCATGTGATAAGCAGGCACCCAGACAGCGCGGAGCATCTACTGTGAGCAGGTCAGGAAGGGTTGTGGGCATTCCTGGGGAAAGAGGGGAGAACAGTCCAACCCTTGAAGGAACATAATACTGATATCTGCATAGTGCTTTGCATTTGACAAACCGGTGAGGTCAGGAGAGTCCTAGGCAAGTAGAGTGCCCATTTTATAAATCGGAGGAGACAAGGTGGCTGCTAAGACACTCAGCGAACAGGAGGCACTGTTACATGAGAGCAAAACAAATTCAGCCTTTGGGGCACAACTCCCTTTCAAGTCATTTTTATCTTTAAAGATTTTTAGCAGTTATTTTTATTATAAAATAATAAATCACACTGCCAAACATTGGAGGACAGGAGAACCATCCACCGTAACGATGACCACTTGAACGCATAATTTTGGTGTCTTTCCTTCCAGTCTTTTCCTAGGCATGTGCTTCTTGACACAGTTGTAGCCATAATAGAATTTTTCATCAAATATTATATTATGATTATTTCTCTTTCTTACATTTTTCTCATAATCTTGGCCTAAAAATACATTTTAAGTATACTGTTTAGTAATCTACTTTTTGCAATTTAATATAGCATGACATTTTCCATTAGTTATTTTTCTGTGATATCATACTTGGTTAATTCTTGTTCCTTTCCAGACCATTTTAGAATTAACAGATTCTCTCTTTGAACATGAAAGTTGTTTTTTATGAGTTATTAAGGCAGCTCTGTTAAAGCTGTTTTAGTACATGAGAAAGCACTTTTCATCCATCCTTACAGGTTTATTAAACTTTTAAAATTATACAGCAGATCGTTAGCAGTTCAGATTTTGCATTTGAAATTTCAGCTATGCATGTGTTCTTTATACTCGTGGGCTTAATATTTTGTCTTACAAGTCTACCCTCACAACATACAGGAGAAGTTACAGAATGGAGATAAAGTTGAAAATAACTTGTAGGCCGGGCATGGTGGCTCACACCTGTAATCCAAGCACTTTGGAGGCCAAGGCAGGTGGATCACCTGAGGTTGGGAGTTCAAGACCAGCCTGACCAACATGGTGAAACCCCGTCTTTAAAAAAAAGAAAGAAAAAAAATAACTTCTAAGAATCTGAAGCCATTTGTTTTCCTATCCTTTTTTACTGCGTATGTCCCTACTCATGGAATTTTGTGTTTTCTTCAAAAAGAAGTGCTCTTCCTTCATAGTTAGCCTCTAACTCATCCAATAGTTTCCTAAGTAACTACTGTATCAACATTAATAATGTTGAGTTTGAAAGCTATAATAAAATAAATGAAAATTACTGAAAGCAATAATAAATAAGGGTATGACACGCACAGACAGCAACGAGCTGCATCTGTAGACTGGAAGTCTTTCGCGTGCACGTAGTTGTTGAAGTGATGAACCACACCTGTTTCCCGGCGAGCCATAACAAAAGAAGAGGATGCGGGAAGGAACCTTCGGGAACACAGAACATTGAAGGATGGCTGAGGCAATGACAGTTCAAGCAAGAGCTACGTAGATGTGTGAAAGAGGAAGACTCTATGAGTTGGTGGCCACAGGACAGGCAAGGGAACTGGGGGAGGGGCGAGTTCTGGAATGCAGTCAGCAGAGCCAGGTGTGGCAAAGAGGTCTTCAAGGATACAGGTGGAAAAGTATCCTTTGCATTTCATAGTGAGGCCTTTAGAGACCTTTAGCTCATAAGGTTTCAGGGAAGTTGGGGAAGGAGTCAGCTGCGTGGCTAAAGGTGAATGGGAGGTGGGGAAGTCAGGAGAGTGAGCATCAGTTCTTTTTTGAAGCTCTTGCCCATGAAGGGAAGGAGTGGGAGAAGGGTGTGTTAGGAGAGAAAGCAAGATTGAGGGAGTTATCTTTCTTGCTAGTTTTACTTTATTTATTTTTTTTTTATTTTTTATTTATTTTTTTTTTTTTGAGACGGAGTTTCACTCATGTTACCCAGGCTGGAGTGCAATGGCGCGATCACGGCTCACCGCAACCTCCGTCTCCTGGGTTCAGGCAATTCTCCTGCCTCAGCCTCCTGAGTAGCTGGGATTACAGGCACACGCCACCATGCCCAGCTAATGTTTTGTATTTTTAGTAGAGACAGGGTTTCACCATGTTGACCAGGATGGTCTCGATCTCTTGACCTCGTGATCCACCCGCCTCGGCCTCCCAAAGTGCTGGGATTACAGGCTTGAGCCACCGCGCCCGGCGCTAGTTTTACTTTAAATAGAAATGAATGAGATTTGTGTATATTTCTGAATTGGGAAGGAGTCAAAGAGTGGAAGAGGTTAAAGATATATAAAGGAGGAAATGGAGGTGAAATATAAGAAATAATTGAAGTGTTTTCATGATAGCACAGGGTGGGCATTCCTAATCCAAAAATCCGAACTACTCCAGTGAGCAGGTTTTGTGTGTGTGTGTGTGTGTGTGTGTGTGTGTGTGTGTGTTTGTGTGTGATGTGGGTGCTCAAAAAGTTTCAGATTTTGGAGCATTTCAGTTTTGGATTTTCAGATTAGGGTGCTCAACCCGTATTCACATTTGCAGTTTTCATAGTCTTTTTCTTTTCAAAAACTAAATAATAGACATTCTCACTCTGCCTTTTAATTAATAAGTCTTCTAATGCATGTGTCAAAGCAAGCCCTTAGAAATGTAACGTGGAGCAGCCTAAAAGAACAGTTGCAAAGTGAAGGAAGCTTGGATGTGGACAAGAAGTGTGGCTCTGATGCAGTTAGTCTGAACAGAACGGGATAGTGCCATATCTCATATGTTACTCCTCCTGGGACTTTTTAACACATAGCTATTTGCTTCTTAACACAAGGTTGTGAGGCAGCCAAGGAGGGAGTTTAGGTCACCATTTAACAAGTGAGACACGCTGGATGTCAAGTGACATAGCCGCTGCCACAGCCAGGCCGTGCTGGAATTGCAGCTTGATGCTCCGCCTTCTCTTCTCCAGGCTAGTGCACCTTTCATTAACGCATTTGCCTCCTTGCTTATAGTCCCTTTCACTTGTTTAGTCTTACAAAGTGTTTTGAAAACCACAGTTTCTTTTGATTCTCCCTCCAACCTTGAAAGAGCCAAGAGAGAATCTTCCCACGAAAGGATCCTCATATCCAGAGAAGTACATGATCTGTTAAAATGCCTCATCACTCTGAAATTCTTGGAGTTAAAGTTTCCTGCCAGTGTCCTTAAAGCGCACCAGTGATAAACCTTAAGACATTTGACAGTTTTGTGTTCATCACTTCATGTCTGTTTACAAACTAGTTTTTGAAACAACTGTGTTAAGGTCACTTTGGAAAAATGAGGAAAGACTCCCCACCCTGGCCAGAGCTTTGCCATCACTTTACTTTCTCCTCTTACCACATCTCTTCATTAGAGGTGGGAGACATATTGTTGGCTCATCAAATATGTATTTTTCTATGAGAAATGGGTTGAACACAAGGTTGCTCAATTTACCATCTCTAAGATAAAATGTGTCTTTTTTATTTACTTGAGAAAGTCATCCAAACAGAGCAGGGGTCTAGGGCCTCAGAATGAAAGGAATAGGGAGAAAACATTTGATAGACTTCTTTATACTTCACTTACCAAGCCTAGCTATGTCAGCCCCATGTGGGTACAGAGCATTGGTGGCTTTAGTTACTGAGTGAAGGTTGGCATTGGGAAATCCCAGAATTACGCAGGGAGTTCACGCTGCTCAGGAGACTGAGTTCCAGAGACCGTTCAGTGGGATGAGGTGTCCAAATGGCTCAGTCATGAAGGTTATGGCAAAATGTTGGCCACGGGCTTGTGAGAGAAGAGGGTGACTCTCCCTTGGATTGGTTAGTAAGGAATGCAGGATAGAGGGAGTTGTTTCATGAGTACAGAGTTTCAGTTTTGCCAGATGAAAAAGTTCTACAGATTGAAGTGATGAGCCACACCTGTGTGGTTCACACAGCGTGACTATACTTAACACTACTGAACTGTATGCTTGAAAATGGTTGTGGTGATAATTTTATGTAATGTGTATTTTACCACAATTTTTTTTTTTTAAAAGAATGCAGGACAGATTGCCCAGCTGTTATTACATAGAGTTAAGTCTGGCTTTTACCTCCTTTGTGTTAGAAGGGTACCAAGTGTATTTTCCATGCCATTACCACGTCTATACCACGCCCCCTGGGAATGATCCCTCTTAGTTTAACAGCTGCAACAACAAAAACCCTGACTGGGCTCAGGAATGCTGAGGCAGGCTTTTGGGAATACATCCCACCTTCTCACTCTACTTATGTTACTCTTTCTTGCTTCTTCCTAATTCATTGAGCCTTCGCCTAATGAGCTGGCTTAGTTGCTTAACCAGAGTAGTTAACCAGTGTTTGCCAAGAAGCCATTTCACAATAAGTTATTTTTATTAGAGACATATTAAGCAATGTAAAAGTATTACCTTATATAACAATGAGATATTGAAAAGCAGCCTATTATAATTGTAACAAATCGGGCCAGGAAGAAGTGGCATTAAGGTACAATAATTTAAATGAATTTATATATCATGTTTTGGTTATGGAGACTAAGTGCTTTTAAAAAAAGAAAAATGAACAAAAGCCAACTCTTTCTGTTAATGAACAGATCTACTTAAGTAGACATAACCTGAGCACTGTGGTACCATAGCAGTGGCTCTGGGTCAGAACTCTGCTCTCCTAGGGGCTAGACACAGAGACCTGGCACCCAAGGCCTCCGTTCTGAAGCCACTCTCTAACAAAGGAAACCAAGGCTTCTGGCTGATTCCAGTGCCAGGGCAGGGAAAGTACACGATGAACCTAGAAGATCTTGTGCTAGAAAGTAAAGAATTGTGGAAAAAATGACAGGGCTTGTCGAAAGAACATGGGAGCAACATAAAGGGGGTTCCAGTTGCCAAATCCAGGTCAATTTGAGAAAGAAATAATGACCGTAATGAGTTATATAGCCCACAGAATCTATTAATACCGATGTGTTCATAGGATGTAAATAATTGGGGAAACATGTCAGTGGTGGGAGGGAGAGCTCTTCCCTTACTCATTGTGAGTAATGTAGAAATGATGGGAACAGGAAATTGCTGTTTGATAAACCACAATGGTAATGGGTATAGACAAGAACCCTCAGTGGACACTGAAGTTAGGGACCGATCTGTGTTGTGAAACGGGGTGTCTGCAGAGTCTTGAGAACCTCCCCTGAAGATGCTTAGTGACTCCCAAGGGAACAATAATAACCTCACAGTAGACACCACCCTAGCTATGCGGTCATCACCAGAAACAAGCAGTGCACACAGCTCATAGCCCTGATATCACACACTGAGTACACGGCATCACTGCTGTGGTTTTCTTACCCCAAATGTCTCTCACCCAGCTTGACCCTGCTTAGCTTCTGAGTTCGGACAGCACAGGGTGTGTTCAGGGTGATACGGCTGTAGACTCTTGCCCCAAATGTGTAACCTGAATCTGATTATGAGGAAACATCAGACAGACCCAAAAAACATGCTGTAAAATAATTTTCAGCAACCTTCAAAAATGTTATGGAAGAGGTTATCTGGGGGAACTGGGTATACAAACTCTGTCCTCTTTTTGCAACCTTTTGGAAGCCTGAAATTATTTGGAAATGAAAGGAGAAGAAAAAAAAGAACTCTGCTTCTCCATTTGAGTCTGCAGGATGAACACAATTATTCACGCAAGGAGAAACCAGGCACTTTTATTCTTTCAAAGATCATAATGTTTACATCATTCTTTTTAGTGCATAATGTGGTTGCATTTTTACCTTTTACATCTACATTTTTATCTTTTCTGATGCTCACAGTGGCAATGTTAATAATACCCGTGGGGTGGATATTGTCATATCCTCATACCCCTTTCATAGCTGAGGAAACAGACTTGAGAGGTTGATGACTTGCCTGGAAATCTTGCCATCTAACACAGCCCGCTATACACTGTGAGCTTACAGCGTCCCTTGTCTCCCTTGGATAATGAATGAGAAACAGCAACAGGAGTTTCTGTTGTCTGGCTGTCTAGCCACAGTTGCTTCTGAGCTTCTGGACTCCTCACACTTGAATCAATAGACCTGAGGCTTCTTGCCCTGGAGCTCTTGAGGGCAGGGAGATCCGGAATCCACAGATGCAGGGGACTTGATTTGGATTTGCTTGCAAAAGAACCCTGGATACTTCCACACATATTAGTAAAAGTCTCCGAAGAGTAAACTTGTCCCCCATCATTCTGTGCATACAGATTCTAAGGGTTTAGTTCTTGTTTTGGAAAAATGGTTCCTTTTTGGCCTAAGCTAAAATATTGATGCAAGAGTCAGACCTATGGAGATCAAATTCTCAGCTTCATTATTCACAAAGACTATATTGGAGGATGTATTATAGCTTAGATGTGTGGAAAACAGGCCACTTTTTGACACAGCCCTGAATGGAATTTCAGCCACAAATTGCAGGCCTCCCTTGTGAGGGTGGTGGTTGGGGGATGCGGGGATGGTACAGCCTGCCCTGCTAGCTCACTGCATCGCAGAGAGAATAGACTTTCATGCACCCTCTTCTCCTGTTAAGAAAGGGGCTGGGCCATTTATGCCCTGTGTGTTTTTCCAACTTACCAATCAGATAATTCATTCCTTTCCCAGAGGAGGAATGATGAGGGGAGGGGGGAGGGGAGAGGGGAGAGTCCAGGAGCGTTCATCTAGTGAAGTCCCTATTCAGGGAAGTCTGAGGCCTTGGAGATAAGAATGTTCATTTCCTCAGGGTACAGAGAGGATACCTCTTGGATGAGGGTCTTGTGACTTGCTTCAGGGGAGAAGGGTGAGGGGATATGATTATTATATATTGGTTTTGTAGACTTTTATTTATTGTTACACAAATAACAGAATCCCTTCTTTACCTTTAAATCAATAGATCTCATTAATCAGATATGTTAATAGTAGGAGGTCATCAGATTATGAGCAAGTGCAGATAAACTTTGCCAGGTCACCACGTATGTGCATTGTATGTGGTTCTTAGCAGAGGAGGCGGGGCAGTTTGATACTCCTGGAGACTTGTAGTAATGCCTCAGTATATATAAATGCTTATATTTTTAATTCCAGAAGCTTCCTCCATCTTTGCAACTATCTTGTATAGTAGTAACTGCAGGCTTAATGATCCCTATCTTACAGATGAGGAAACTGAGACAGAGCTGAAGTGAGTTGTTCAATATTACGGAACTGGGAAGTGGTGGAGAAAAGACTTTTTCCTTTGTTCTTATTTAAAATGTTACTTTTATGTTTTAAAATTTTTGTGAATCAGTTTTTCATTATAAAAGTAATGTGAGCAGAGTTCAGATAATTTGGAAAGAGGAGAAAAAAGTCACCAGCTATCTCCCTGCCCAACATAAGTGAGTAAAAATTGTGATTTCTAGAGGAAAGAGACAAACCTCCAGATAAGTAATAGAAAATGGCCTTGGGAGGATGCAGCCTAGTTCTCTAGGATCACAGTTTCAGGGGAATCAGTATATTGTGGGAAACCTTTGACTTCTCTTGAGGTAAAAGGGAGTCAGGAAATGAATAAAAGGTTCTGATTCCAGAGCCCACATGCTCATTTATTATGTAGTTTTTTTGTAACCAAGCTTATTAAGTAATTAATAAAGGAAGAATTGGAATGTAGGTGATAATGATACTAGTATAGTTCCAAATTTTTATAAGTTATGTATTCATTTTGTATATATATATTTTAAAATAGACAAAAAACTCATCCTGCCTTAAGTTAATCTTTTAAATTAGAGACATGAGGAGCTGTCACTTCACTGAAGATATATATTATGAAAGGTACCCGGGCATGTCCCCAGCAGGTCAGGAAGGTGACTATGTGGGCTGAGCACCACGGTTTTTGGAGAATTAGACATGGTTGTTAACTTGAATAGGGCTCGAAAGTTCACAAAACACACTCATAGTAACCATTCCTTGGCTTCTCTTGCAAACGTTGTGAAATGAGAGCACTTTGAAGGTGAGGCTAGGGACTCAGGGAAGTTAAGGGGCATGGTGAAGGTCACAAGGCTAGAGAATGACTTGGCTGACTTCTGATTTCCAGTCCAGAACTGTTTTCATTAATTACATCATGCTATACGTGAGGGGGTTGCTATGCTGATGAGCCTCTTGCAAATACTGGACTGCTTTAAAATAGCCTTGCTCATCATTCCAGCCTGGTTGGACAGGTATGGTGAGCTGATTTCCACTTCATGTGATAGGTGTAGGTAGCTATTTTAGGTTTTTACTCTAAGGAGGTAGAATGATGAGCCATCTGTTTTAGGCAGAGAGCAGCCTGAGAGTGGAATCCCAGTGTGTCTGATGTGTGCTGGAGTTGGAGAACTGTGGAATCAGAGCAGCAATATGAAGGCATTCTTGGAGAGTATTTCAGAATTCAGATCTGAAGTGATGAGTCTCAATTAATGTGATGACAGTGGAAATGAAGAGGAACACCTGCGTCCTGGAGATACCTGACAGAAGTCTTGGCCCTGGTGAAAGTTGTGCTCCTGGTCATTCCTTACAGAACACATAGTAGCCCTCGTGTTCAGGAGAGGAGTGTTAATTCCAGGTGAATATCATGGTAAACCACTCTGAAGAGTTGAGTTTACTGTGTTCGGAGGTGCTGAGCTCCCACTTTTGTGTATGTAAGTGGGTGTGTGTATAGTGTATCCTCCCGGTGACAGTGTGGCCAGCTGAGAGGCAGAGGTGGATGTTTGGCAAGAGGACTGGCATCTGTTCATAGCCTGTTTCCTGGTAATGAAGGATGAGCTGTAACCTTAGAGATAATTGGCAGGAGGTAAACTGGGAAAACCTAACATTTGAAGGGAAGGGATGTTTAGAAAAAGAGTGACAGGCCGGGTGCAGTGGCTGACGCCTATAATCCTAGCACTTTGGGAGGCCAAGGCAGGCAGATTGCTTGAGTTCAGGAGTTTGAGACCAGCCTGGTCAACGTGGCGAAACCTTGTCTCTACTAAATATATAAAAATTAGCTGGGCGTGGTGGCTTAAGCCTGTAATCCCAGCTACTCAGGAAGCTGAGGCAGGAGAATCGCTTGAGCCCAGGAGACAGAGGTGGCAGTGAGCCGAAACTGCGGCATTGCACTGCAGCCTGGGTGACAGAGCGAGACGCCGCAAAAAAAAAAAAAAAAAAAAAAAAGAGTGAGAATTTCAGAGCTGATGTATTGCCTTTTGTTCAAAGAATAAAATTCATCCTCTCTGCCTCTGTGGTTTCTGACTTTTGCCTGTTTTCTGTCCTCATTTTCTCCCATTCTCTGCCTTGCTCATCACATTCCAAATTTAGAATCCCCCCTCTGCCCTCAGTCTAGATATTCCCATGGCTGGCTACATTGTACAGCAATTGGATGTCACCATTTTGGAGAGCTTTTCCTGACCATCTTCATTAATGTTCTCCCCATCCCTGCCTCCCCGAAAAACTAGGTTCTGTCCCAGACCACTTATCCCAATCAGAGAAGACCCTAGTCAGTTCTTGGTCTGCTTGTGCAATTCTGCCCTCCCTTCCCCAGTAGAATGAAAGCTCCTAAAGAGCCTGGGATCCTGTGTGTCTTGTTCATTGCTGTATTGCCAGCACCTAGGAGAGCACCTGGCACATATTTAGCATAAATATTGGTTGAATGGATTCTAGGTGAAGATTTGGTGAGCGGGAGTAGAGGTGGGCGATGGGGGAAGAAACGGGTCTGTAGACCCCAGGCAACACAAGGTGACTAACCTGGACTGGGTGGTAGAGATGAGACAGGATAAATTCAAGAGATGTTCAGGAGGTAACACTGACAAAATTTGGTGATAAAATCTGGTGAATTAGGAGGTATCAGGTAACTTTCTTGTGAAAAATCCTGCTGTGAGAGGCTAGTGAACTCCTAGCATTCTTATTGGATCTCTTCATTCACTGGAAATTTAAGGGCAAAACAATTCTTAGCCCTCCATCAAGAGCTTACCTCAGTTCTACTCCACCCTAGAGGAGGTGCCTCAAACTCTAGGCATGACGAAGTCTCTCTGTTTCTACCCAGAGCAGTTGTACCCACCCATCCACTCATTTACCACTCAACAGTATTTTTGAGCACGTAACGTTCTAGGTATTGTCGAAGGCACTGCTGCACAGGAATGACTAAAACAACCTCCTTGCATTTATGTCCTAGAGAGGGAAGACAGACAAGCATGTCTACAAATGCTACATGCACGAGATACTTTTGGATGGTAATAATGGTATGGAGAAAAAACAGTGAGATAGGATGAGGTGGGGTCAGCCAGGCTGCTCCGCATTAGCTGAGATCTGGATAAGAAGAAGGAGCCATGAGAAGACCTGAAGGAGAGCGGGGTTCTGGCATTGCCTTCAGAACCCTTTCCCGCTAGAGGAGTCGCTGAAGGGGCACTTTGCTTTCATGTTTTTTTTTTTTTTTTTTTTTTTTTTTTTTTTTGGGACGGAGTTTCGCTCTTGTTACCCAGGCTGGAGTGCAATGGCGCGATCTCGGCTCACCGCAACCTCTGCCTCCTGGGTTCAGGCAATTCTCCTGCCTCAGCCTCCTGAGTAGCTGGGATTACAGGCACGCGCCACCATGCCCAGCTAATTTTTTGTATTTTTAGTAGAGACGGGGTTTCACCGTGTTGACCAGGATGGTCTCGATCTCTTGACCTCGTGATCCACCCGCCTCGGCCTCCCAAAGTGCTGGGATTACAGGCTTGAGCCACCGCGCCCGGCCTGCTTTCATGTTTTAAAGAATGAATTTGAAGAGGTTGGTGGGTTGGAAACTCAACTTTAAATACTTATCAAGTATATTTATTTATTTATATTTTATTTATTTTTAGAGACGGCATCTTGCTCTGTAGCCCAGGCTGGAATGCAGCAGCATGGTCTTGGCTCAGTGCCACCTCTGCTTTCCAGGTGCAAGCAAGTCTCCTGCCTCAGCCTCCTGAGTAGCTGGGATTATAGGCGTGCACCACCACACCCAGCTATTTTTTGTATTTGAGTAGAGACGGGGTTTTACCATGTTGGCGAGGCTGGTCTCAAACTGCTGATCTCAAATGATCCACCTGCCTTGACCTCCCAAATGCTGGGATTACAGGCCTGAGCCACTACGCCTGGCCCATTTTATTTATTTATTTTTGAGATGGAGTTTTGCTCTTGTTGCCCAGGCTGGAGTTCAGTGGTGCAATCTCAGCTCATTGCAACCTCTGGCTCCTGGGTTTAAGCGATTCTTCCGCCCCAGCCTCCTGAGTAGCTGGGATTACAGGCACGCAGCACTACGCCTGGCTAATTTTGTATTTTTAGTGGAGATGGGGTTTCACCATATTGGTCAGACTGGTCTCGAACTTCTAATCTCAAGTGATCCACCTGCCTTGGCCTCCCAAAGGGCTGGGATTATAGGTGTGAGCCACTATGCCCAACCCCATGTTATTTTTTTTGAGACAAGCTCTCACTCTGTTGCTCAGACTGGAGTACTGTGGCATGGTCATGGCTCACTACAGCCACAGACTCCTGAACTCAAGTGATCCTCCCACCGCAATGCCTGTAGCTGGCTATTTTTAAAAACTTTTTTATAGAGATGAGTGCTCACTCTGTTTCTTAGGCTGGTCCTGAACTCCGGCCTCAAGCATTCCTGTCTCAGTCTCCTAAAGTGTTGGGGTTACAGGCATCAGCCAACCATGCCTGCTGTTTATTTCTTATCAGCATTTTTGTTTGCCAAATCATTCTATTGCTCATTTACTTTCTGAAGTCATTAAAAGTCATTAAACAAAACATTTTAGAGATGGCTTTAAGGAACAAAATTTCTGTCAATCATAAGTGATTAATAGATAATTTTCAAAAAAGGATAAAATCATGACATATAGATGCAAAAATGAACATGGTAAGTATTTTATTTAATCACCGATTATTAATTATAGAAGAGGACATTTGGCAGATGTTATAACAGGTTCAAAGGAGAAATTGTAACAAATTTCCGGGAAGTACTGTTGAAATTAATGTGCAAATTCAGGAAAACGAGCTTATTCCTGAGTCGGGGAGGGAAGTTAGTTGCACCTCTAGTGGCCAGAATAAAATTAACATGTCCGTAGACAACAATTGTTTTGCACTGCTGTTAGTTATCTACAATTGACAGAGTTGGAAGCTCCTGGAGAATCAGAATCTAATCCCCTGTGGAGGTTTCCTCTAGAGTCTTGATAGCGCATGGTTTTTCAATGAAGTACGTTTTTTTTCCTGTGTATAACCGAACTAAAACAAAATAATCTCCCCCTCCTCCATGTACTAAAGTATGGAATTCCTACACTTATGGTCTTTGAAGTAATGGGGAAGGGAACTATCATCTATGTACCGCCTGTTACGAGCAGCGTTTGTCAGTTTACCTCATCCTCACAGCAGCCTCACGAAGTAGGTGTTGGGCTTCCCGTTTTACAGATAAGAAAATTTAGACTCAGGGATCTTATAGACAGTAAGTAGCAAAGTTAGAATTCCAGCCTGTCCTGTCTCAGAATTTATACACACACCCCCACTAGGGTCAACATGCTGATGGTAAAAGCTATAGAAATTCTCTGTGTTTTGTTCTTGATCTTTAGCTCATCATCATCCAAGGTGGATCTCAAGAGTGGCCTCGAAGAATGTGCTGTGGCATTGAACTTATTTCTAAGTAACAAATTTACAGATGCCTTAGAATTGCTTCGCCCCTGGTAATTTACTTTGTGTCTTTTGGATAAAATATTTTTCAGATGTTTCTGATGATGGTTTGATGTCATGCTTGTAAATTAATTTATCTGTTTCCATTTGAATATTTATTAGCTAATTTAGTTGAGACCTCCTTACTTTACTTTTAATATTCAGTTTAGAAATCTGAGTTTTCAAATATAATTAGTAGAAAATTTCTGATTGTTTCACATATTTTAATCTCCTTGTTCAGATAGTGTTGTCTTATGTAGTTTTATAAGGCTTCAATTTCGCTTTCTTCAGTGAAATATTTTTATGATTGTTCCTTTTAAGTATTATTGAAAAAAATTTCCTTTGAAATGGGGAGGGGAAGAACCAGAATATGCTGATCTCAATGCTAAAAATAGATGTAAGATGATAAGACTATTATTGAGGTTCTCTATTTGTTCGACAAATAACTTAAGCAATTTTATCTTAGTTAGTAATACCTGTTAAGTTTTCAAATGTGGCACCAAAACCTGTGCTTGCCTGTTTTATTTGGCCTTTGTCTTGACAAGAATAATCTTACATGCCCTCAAACACTTTCTTAAATAAAGCTTAGACCTCATATACTGATTTTCTAGAAGATTACTTGGGCACAAAAGTGGGCAATCTCATTCCTTACTTGGAGTGGTCACCAGGGTGGCTGGACTCTGGTCATTGGAATCTTAGATATGAATTGACCTGCTGAGGAGCTGCTATGGTAATTCTGTTAAGATTTAGAATAGCTGTAATCAAGATGGGTCAGCTATCATTTCACAGGTTAAGAACAAATGATGAAACCGATGGCGAAGCCCTGTAGTCTGAGGAAATTTTCTGGTGTGGTCTTCATCATCTGTCTCACAATCTCCACCTTGCCTGTTCCCTGCCTTTCTCCCTCTGTCCTTCTCAGTCCCTCAGATTTCTCTGTCTTCTGTCTCTACCTCCCTTTGTCTTCTCTGTCTGCTTGTCTTTCTCTCTCTCATCTCTCCTTCTGTCTCTTTTCTCAGTCTACCTGCCTGTCTTCTTTGGGTTTTTAATGTTTTTATTGATGAGTCATAGTTGTACCTATTTTGGGGGTACATGTGATAATTCGATACTTGTATACAATGTGCAATGATCAATCAGGGTAACCAGCTTATCTGTCACCTCAAACATTTATCTTTTCTTAGTGTCAGGAACATTTGTAATTATTCTCTTCTAGCTATTTTGAAATATACAATAAATTATTAACTAATTTCTTTATTATTAAATACTAGAAGTTATTTCTTCTATTTAACTGTATTTTTGTACCCATTATCTTCTTTGATTTTTATTCAAACAAGTCTTTCTCTGCCACTGACACCCAGCTGGTCATAATATGGAATGAAAATAAATGATTTAGTATTGTATTCAGTCAGGTTAGTCTCCGATTTTTGTACATGTTTCGCTGTTAAAATGGCTCATGCCTGTAATCCCAGCACTTTGGGAGGCCGAGGTGGGCAGATCACCTAAGGTTGAGAGTCTGAGATCCTGACCAACATGGAGAAATCCCATCTCTACTAAAAATACATAATTAGCCTGGCATGGTGGCACATGCCTGTAATCCCAGCTACTCGGGAGGCTAAGAATCACTTGAGGCCGGGCGCGGTGGCTCAAGCCTGTAATCCCAGCACTTTGGGAGGCCGAGGCGGGTGGATCACGAGGTCAAGAGATCGAGACCATCCTGGTCAACATGGTGAAACCCCGTCTCTNAAAAAAAAAAAAAAGAAAGGAAAAGAAGCTGGAAGGATTATAAATTACCAAGTTTTTGTTTGTTTTTTTAAAATGTTTGTGGGTACATAGTAGGTATATATATTTATGGGGTATATGGATATTTTGATACAGGCATAAAATGTGTAATAATCACATCAGAGGCCGGGCATGGTAGCCGGGTGTGGTAGCGTGTGTCTGTAATCCCAGCTACTCAGGAGGTTGAGGCAGGAGAACTGCTTGCACCTAGGAGGTGGAGGTTGCAGTGAGCCCGAGATCGAGCCACTGCAGTCCAGGCTGGCTGACAAAGCGAGACTCCATGTCAAAAAATAAAATATTAAAATAAATAATAAAAAATCACATCATAGTAAATGGGGATATTACCAAGATTTTTTAATTTTTTTGAAAAGCAGATAAGGATACTTTTAGCTCACATCCAGGAAAAGAAACAAAACAAATTAGCTGGGCATGGTGGCGCATGCCTGTAGTCCCAGCTACTCAACTCGGGAGGATTGAGGCAGGAGAATTGCTTGAACCCAGGAGGCGGAGGTTGCGGTAAGCTGAGATCGCGCCATTGCACTCCAGCCTGGGTAACATGAACGAAACTCCATCTCAAAAAAAAAAAAAAAAAAAAAAGAATCACTTGAATCCAGGAGGAGGAGGTTGCGGTGAGCCGAGATTGCGCCATTGCACTCCAGCCTGGGCAACAAGAGTGAAACTCCATCTCAAAAAAACCAAAACACCCAAAAACTTTTTCCTCACTTGAATCATTTTTTTGCTTCTTGAACGAGCTTTCAGTTAAAAATGTGAGGTTTGAAACCACAATTAATGATTAACTTTGGGCTGCCCTGATTCCTTGTGGTTCTTTTGAACAGATAAGGCCCTCAGTATTCAGGACAAGCTGCAAATTACCAAAGGATGTTTAGACTATTTCCATGGGGGCAAAGAATAATGTGGCTTTCATTTGTTTTGCGTGGCTTTCATTTGTTTTGTGTGGCAGCAGGCTATTATGCATTAATATTGAAATTAAAAACAAAACCATGCATTGCTATTTTAAACCTTATAAATAATGAATACAGCTTAAGAAGTTTTAGAAAATAAATGATGATGTTTTCGCAGCCAGAGAATCTGGCTGTCTGCCGTCCCTTAGGGCTAATTAACATCCTTAAGTATCCAGAAGTAGTTCTCACTGTAACTTGATGATTTGAAGTATCAAGAACTTGATCAGGAATCTCAGATAATGGGGCTGGAGTTAGATACAAGGTCTGACATCTACTTTGGTCAGGGGCCTTGTGACCAGTCTAACTTATTCCAAAATCTTGTTTCCTCTTGGCCTTTGGCTGGACAGGAGAGGGATGATTTTAAATTAGCTTTTATTTTTGATAAAATGTATCGGAATCTCTCTGTCAAAAAAATACATTTTCCAGCAGCCTTTATTTTAGCCCTCATTTCAGAGCCAAAGGTAATATGCTGCCCCTTTTCCAACAGAAAACGGTTTGTTTGGAATCTGCCTGCAGGCTGCCCTCTTGTGTTGAAATAGGGAAATGCATATTGTCCACTTCAACCTGGAATATTTTGTTCTGCCTGAGTAGGTTACATTGGAAAGTCCTTGGTGCTTGAGTTTTTTAGAGGTTTTCACTGCCCATATAATTTCGGTGATTATGGTGAAGGAATAACAGTTACTGTGCAAGTCAGGACATGTATTTACTAGAATTTCTTATGATCAGTATCAGCTAAAACTTGTGGTGTTTTTCCATTGAATTAAAATGTCTGAATTCCCTGTGTTCTCCCCAGGGCTAAGGAGAGTATGTACCATGCCTTGGGCTACAGTACCATTGTGGTGTTGCAGGCTGTCCTGACCTTCGAGCAACAGGACATCCAAAACGGCATTTCTGCCATGAAGGACGCTTTACAAACCTGCCAAAAGTATGATGAGTCATCAACTGCTTGAGATATGACTGCAGACCTTTATGCCTGTGTGACAAAAATAATATCATTTGCCTGACCAAGAGCTCTGTGTTTGAAATTGGCCACAGTTACAGAAAAGGACTTCAGCCTCGGAGCTGAAGGATTCCTGTTTGGCATCTATATTATTCCACTTTTCTTTTTGGTAGCCTGGGGTCTGAGCTACAGAGCCCTGGGGTGGAGAGGGTAGAATTTCAGTGGGATTAGAAGCAAGCATCTCTCAAGATGGATGACATTAGGTATTACTGCATGCCAAACCAAGACAAGCAAGGAGCATTCTTGTTTTAAGTGAGAGATGCAAATTAATGAGGGGGTGTTTTATATATGTTTAAGAAGAACCTCTTTTTGAACACTTTCGTTTGGTGAAAATGAGATAGATTTTTAGTTTTATTTTAAGCTTTACTCTGTGTGTACAGGAAGACCCTATCAAAAATTTTTTTCAAGGTGAAAGTAATTTTGATACTAAAAAAAATGATAAATGTTTCACAGTATAGAAGATACTTGGTTTGTGGACATTTAGGAATATTCAGGAATCCAGGAATGGCCGGCTGGGGCACCCTGATCAGGTGGATGGGAGGAAATGGCCCCGCTTGCTATCCGTTGCTTGATGTGCCCCCTGGGACTGGGGCAGAAGGTTCATGATCAGAAGGTTAACATGGGTGAAATTACATCCTGATGTAATTGTGTTGTAAGCTCCCCAAATGAAGAGAGCTTCCAAATATTGCACTTTAACCTGTGGAGAATTTTGCCACTAATACTGATTTTAGTTACAGGGATAAGGGAAGGTACTTTGTAGGTTAGTTTTCACTGGCATGCGTGGCTAGCCAGTGCTGAGTGGAGAGTGCTGGAAAAAGATGGTCTATGTCCTACAGACTGCAGGGTTTAGGGTTTCTGCTTTCTGACTCTCTGGTGTGATAGTGACTGAAGTGAATGTTAAATGAAAATGAGCTCAGCCTGATTTTTTTTTTTCCATTTTCTATCTCTCTTTCTGTTTATTCAATGTAGATACAGGAAAAAATACACAGTTGTAGACACTTTCTCAAGTCTTCTTTCTAGAGGATCACTGGAGCAACTGAGTGAAGGTAAGAGTCATTTAAAAGATCACTTTTTCCCTTGATTTTAAAAATTAAAAACTGATTATCTCATAGAATTCCATACTGAAGTGTATAAAGTAAATGGAATGTCCTGTTCTCTTCCTTATCGTCCTCACCCTCCAGAAGTACAGTGTAAATAGTTCATTCTGAAGCCTTGCAGACTTCTCTGTGTACATACTCAAATACATAAATAAGGTACATGTAGGGTTTTGGTTGTTGCTCATGGCTTGTTTTTGTTTTTTGCAAGCATAGAATCACGTAATAGGTGTTGACCTACAGTGCAAATTTGACACTGACATTTTCTCAGGTCATTAGGTATGTGTGTTTAACAGCTGTGTGGTATTCCATAGGATTGGTGTACTGTACTTTACTTGGATTTTCTCTTTTGTTTTTATTTTTTCACTGTTATAAATAATGCTGTCCTAGAATCCTTTTGCATCTTAAAAAGCATTTCATAAGATAGATTCCTAAAAGTGGAATTACCAGGACTGACAGTTTGAAAATTTGCAATATTTATAGGTATTGCCACTTTTTTTTTCTCCAAAGATATAGGACAGTTTATATATTCTTACATTCATCTTTGAGAATCAGCTTTCCACAAGCTATTATAACTTTTTTCAAGGTGAAAATAATTTTGATATCTTTTTAAAAAAGGTAATGTTTCACAGTATAGGAAACGT
Organism: Cebus imitator; assembly: GCF_001604975.1. NCBI lineage: Eukaryota > Metazoa > Chordata > Mammalia > Primates > Cebidae > Cebus > Cebus imitator. The sequence continues at coordinate 172,246 of NW_016107814.1, read as the reverse complement.
TTGGTTTGTGGACATTTAGGGAATATTCGAGAATCCAGGAATGGCCGTCTTCGGCACCCTGATCAGATGGATGGGAGGAAATGACCACTGTTGTTGTCAATTGCTTGATATGCCCCCAGGGACTAGGGCAGAAGGTTCAAGATTACCTCTGTCTTTTTAGTGTGACACTCTAGTCAGAATAGTTGGAAAGAAAGGAACATCTAGATATTCCTGTAGAAGGAAAAAAAAAAACGTCCTTCAAATGTGACCATTGTAGAATAAAGTTTTTGCCATCCCAGGGGAATCCGTGCCTGCATTGTCATTGTCAAACATGTTCTCTGAAGAGGTAACGCAAAATACTAGAAGTAGCTTTGGCTGATGAGAGCAAGAGCAATTTTGGGTACTGCTGTCAGAGTTGTTTCTAATTGTCAAGTGTGTGGCAGACACATTTTTTAGTGTGTTTTATTAGGAAGTTTTGTTTATTTTGTTAGATGGGTATTATCAAAGTGTTACGGACATCAGAGAACTTGGGAAGATTTGCACGATGTGATGCTAGAGCATTGATTATAGGAGGGGAATTATGAGACAAATCACATCTTTGGGACTTGTTTCAAAGGGGCATGATGTTGACCTCAAAACCATGGTCAAACAGAATGGCATTTCATTGATCACTCTAAGCAGCCGAAACCCATAACCTTTTTCTCCAGAAACTGACCTCCAACTATTTATAAGAATTCCTGGCCGGGCGCGGTGGCTCATGCCTGTAATCCCAGCACTTTGGGAGGCTGAGGCGGGTGGATCACGAAGTCAAGAGATCGAGACCATCCTGGTCAACATGGTGAAACCCCGTCTCTACTAAAAATACAGGCATGGTGGCGCGTGCCTGTAATCCCACCTACTCAGGAGGCTGAGGCAGGAGAATTGCCTGGACCCAGGAGGCGGAGGTTGCGGTGAGCCGAGATCGCGCCATTGCACTCCAGCCTGGGTAACAAGAGCGAAATTCCATCTCAAAAAAAAAAAAAAAAAAAAGAATTCGTTTATCCCCTTGACTTTGGATAGAATATGTCTACGTATTTTCCATCTTTGGTCCACCTATGTAAATTGGCTCCATTAGACCTAATGTTCACTAACGTGGGTTAATGAGAAATCAAATAGGCCCAAAAGAAATTGAACCGTTTTGCTGTATTCTCCTTTCTGTTTTGCTGTATTACCCTCCCTATGGCTTCCCTCCAGTGGGAAGCCTCCCTTTTTCCTTATAGTATGAAGGCAGATATTTGAGATTGTTTTTACCTGAGTTTTGGCATGAGTGGCATGGTATTTTTTGTATGAGTATAAATAATAATTTGAAAAATAAGATGATAATGCTCCATTTTAAAAAAGTACCCTGTATGTGCCATACACTGCCCTTGGTGCTTTTCTTAACGTTATCTAATCTAACCTCCTCTTTACAGACTAGGAACCGATTGGATATGTAAACAAATGGTCAGAGTTCCCCACCCAGCAAAGTAGGGTTAACTGATCATCTGCCCTTCCCTAAGCCACCACTCTTTCCATTGTCACCCACACTTTCTCCTGTAGGCGAGTAGAGAAGGGCACAAAATGTGTCATATATGGATGGAGGAAATATTTAATTATTTCTATGTTAGTCATCTTGAAAATAGATGATACTGTGTTGTTGTGTTTTTATAATGTCTTTGAACAATGGCAGTTTAGGAAATCTGGAATACGGTAGAAAATTATAAAATTTTACTAATTATAAAAAATAGGCTGGGCATGGTGACTTGTGCCTGTAATTGCAGCTACTTGGGAGGCTGAGGTGGGAAGATCCCTTGAGCCCAGGAGGTGGAGTGTATTAGTCCGTTTTCATACTGCTATAAAGAATTGCGCAGGACTGGGTAATTTGTAAAGGAAAGAGGTTTAATTGACTTACAGTTCTGCATGGCTGGGGAGACCTCAGGAAACTTATTATCATGCCAGAAGGCAAAGAGGAAGCAAGGCGCCTTCTTTACAAGGTGGCAGGAGGAGAAATGCATGTAGGAGGAACTGTCAGGCACATAAAACCATCAGATCTTGTGAGAACTCACTGGTTTTCACAAGAACAGCATGGGAGAAATCACCCTGTGATCCAGTTGTCTTGCACCAGGTCCCACCCTTGACACGTGGAGATGGTGGGAATTACAATTCAAGGTGAGATTTCGGTGGGGACACAAAGCCTAACCATATCACAGAAGTTGCAGTAAGCTGAGATCATGCCCCTATGTTCCACCCTGGGTGACAGAGCAAGAACCTGTCTCTACACAAATAAAAATAAAATAAACTAGCTTATGACTATAGCCTATTCTGAAATACAGGTTTATTTAGATTTTCATTTCTAAAGGCTGTGCTTAGCTAGCATTATTTCAGTGCATGATGAAGATATTTATTCCCGTGGACTAAAGAATTTATAATTAAGAGATATTCCTGGTAGTTACCTACTTATAAGTGCCTAATGGCTAATTTTGAGAACTAAAGAACTATGCAGTGTAAATCAGCCACAGTGAAAGAATAAGACTTTTATAAATTAAGCTGTATTTTATTCTTAGTGAGTTTGGCTGTCAACTGCAACCCAAACAGACTTTGTGTTCAAGGGAGCATGTCAAAACATTGTAGCTTTAGTGTGTGATTTGTTTTTCCTCTTGGTAATTTTCATTTACATCCTTGAGTGTCTGGTTGTCTACAGGAGTGAGTATATTTCATTAAACTTTTCATGGGTTTAGCGTGGAACATACTAGTTCTTTTCTCTTGCGGCTGGCGGATTGCCCCAAATGGGTTTCAAATTGCCTTTACAAACAGATATTTAAGTGCAGTGAGTACATAGCATGTGAAAGGTTTAATATGAAGGGTGCTTATTTGCGGAATACAAAGTTCAAACCCTCCTGCCTTTTCTGTCTGCCTTCTTGTCACATCCCTTTTGCAACTCTTAGATTTGTTCATCTTTCACTTAACCCTGATCTGCCCACCTGTCTGCTCAGATCACTGTAAGAACTGACTCACTGTTGCCTCCTGATGAAGTGCAGACTCTAACATTCAAGGCCGTTTATAATTGAGCCTCGACTTACCCTTCCAGCCTCATTGCCCTCTGCTCCCTTGACTGGCTTTTTCTGAAGGTGTTCTGGGCTTTCCTTGCTTCTGTTACTGACACACTCCCCTCCACTGCCCCTTCCACTAACCCTCTCCCCCCCGACCCCCCCCTTGCCATCACTACCATGGACTTCATCCCCTCTGCATGTACCCCAAGCCAGCAGTCTGTATTCCTGAGCAGACTTTCAGAGCTAATAATTCCTGATTCTCACGCTGTTACAAAATTACCTAGGAAGAGGATATTCAGGTGACTGTGTAAAAGTAAGTTACCGGTTGGTATCCCACTGAACACAGCTAGAAAATCAATGGGCGCACTTTGAGGAGAGGCATTCTGAAGGTGACTGTGGATGCTGCCGGAATGTGCAGGCTGTAACTCCTCAAGTTTGGACTGTCCTGGGTTTGGCCCCGTCTCTTTGTGTGCTGTTGAAGACCTTAGCTGCAGAGGTGCCTCTTTGTAAATTAAACATTTAGAATATGAGCATGGCAGGAACTTGAACCAATTTGTGAGAACCAGGGGGTTGTATGTGTGTAGGGTGGGGGTGGGATCTGTGTGTGTGAGTGCAAGAAAGCACTAGTCGTCATCTAAGTCTACTTAGCAGTAACCCCAATAATATAGAAATACCCGATTTTCAGTCACATTCCACATAGAAATGCTTTCTGCTTTCTGAGCTTTTACCAAAGAGCAGTGGTATGGATCAGGGGCAGTGATCTCAGTGCATGCAGCTGGCATTGATCCAGTGCTTACTCCGTATCATGAGCTCTATATGCAGCACCTCATCTGACCCTTCAGCTGTGAACTAGAGGTGGTATTAGTGGCCTTCATAAATGTGGAAACCAGCAGAGAGGGGACGAGGTCCTATAGCCAGTACATGGCAGAGCCTTTTTAGCAGCCCAGGCTATTTGCTTATACTCCAGGCTCATTTGCTTAAATATCATGCCAATTTGCATCCCGTGGACAGAGCAAGAATCTGCTGACTTGTTTATGGAAATAAGGAAAGATTTGTCTCTCCATTCTCCGCAAGTATGGTGGATTGTTGGGAAGCTAGGGTGTGTGTTTTGGGGTACTCCACAGGTCCCTAGGATGCACAGAGCTTCACCTAGCCCCTTTTTGTGAGTACCTCGTTTTTCTGCTAGACATCTACATGATCAAAGTAGCCCAAAACTGGGATAGTGCTACCTCTTTTGATATCAGGTCTTCATGTGTGGGGAGTCTTAACTTGGGCAGGCAGGGCATTTCTTCTTCGTAGAGCTCTAGAGAATTCCTGCTGTCTTTTCAGGTAGCTAATGTGTATGGTTAGTGTCATGGTTACCAAACCTTCATATTTTAGAAGCTAGCATTCATAATTTGGTTTGTTTTTCAATTTTTTTTTTTAAAGACAGAGTCTCACACTGTCACCTGGGCTGGAGTACAGTGGCACGATCTTGGCTCACTGCAGCCTCCGCCTCTTGGGTTCTTCTGCCTCAGCCTGCTGGCATGCACCACCATGCCTGGTTAATTTTTGTATTTTTAGTAGAGACAGGGTTTCACCATGTTGGCCAAGATGGTCTCGATCTCGTGACCTCGTGATCCGCCTGCTTCAGCCTCCCAAAGTGCTGAGATTACAGGAGTGAGCCACTGTGCCTGGCCAGTTTTTAAAAAAATTTAAAACCATGTTGAAGTTTTATGTTACTATTAATTTAAACAATAAGTGGTTTCCTATTTGAATAAAGTGCTTTTAAATGTTCATTTCCTCTTGTGAGCTGAGTTTGGGTCTCTGACACCAAGTGACTGAGTCTTTACAGTTATGTTTAGATGGGGATGACTTCCCTGAACATTTCACACATTCCAGGAAAATCTTGCTGACAAGTGAAAACTGGGATCATCATTCCACTTTTATGGATGCACAAGGATGATCTAAGTTTTGGGGTCTCTCTTGGGTTCATTTATCTGCCAGTCTTTCCTGAACATCATAGAGCAATCACTTTGGATGTGGGATTTTACTTAATATAACTTTATTTGTTTTTAATAGAGGAAATGCATGCTGAAATCTGTTATGCCGAGTGTCTCCTACAGAAAGCAGCACTCACGTTTGTGCAGGTAATGAATATTTGGCTTGGAATTCATATTGGCTGGGAAGACTGCCAGTGCTGCATAGAAAAATGTGGCGCATTCTGTGTCCAAGCTTCAATTCCTTTGACTTAGCGTTGTAAAGAAAAATATTGTTATTCTGGTAAGCTTTGGCTGAAGAAAGATGCTAGAGAGCTTTGTTCCCCCTCTACTGCACTTAAGAATCTATTTCAAATCACTACACTGGGAATCATTGCCCTTTAAAGACTGTGTCTTTAAAGAAAGTTTAGCCTGAGCGTGGTGGTGGCTCATGCCTTTAATCCCAGCACTTTGGGAGGCTGAGGCAGGAGGATGACCTGAGGTCAGGAGTTTGAGACCAGCCTGGCCAACATAGTGAAACCCCATCTCTACTAAAAATTAAAAAAAATAAGTAAAATTAGCCAGGCATGGTGGTGCATGCCTGTGATCCCAGCTACTCAGGAGGTTGAGGCAGGAAAATCACTTGAACCTGGGAGGCAGAGATTGCAGTGAGCTGAGATTGCACCACTGCCCTCCAGCTTGGGTGACAGAGCAAGACTCCGTCTCAAAAAGAAACTTTAAAGAAATTGCTTTGCCACTGACACATCTAATTTCAAGATGCATCTGTGTGAAAATGGAGAATATTCCCCTTTGCACTTTCTGCTGGGAGAGGCTGCACCTGGGAGTGGCCTGGGCAGAGGAAATGTCCCCTCTTACACCACATGCCTCAGTCAAGTTCAGTTGTGCAGTGCATAGAAAGTTAATGTATGCTTCAAATTTTATTTTTCCCCTTCTTTCTATTTTCATTCTCCTTTCTTTTATTTCTTCCTTTGGAAGAGCAGTTTTAAAAAGTCACTAAACAATTAATCCTTTTCTTATGAGACATTTTAATTGCACCTCTGGGAACTGGTTCAGTCAGTACTATGCCTATTTCTGTATCTTCCAATGGTTCTGTAAAACATACATTTTCACATTATGACCTCATGGGTGATAGTGATGGCTACAGTGAGGGCGAAGTGGGGTAGAGAATGTAAGAAATCAGAAACAAATTCAACTGTAAAATGGAAAATCTTCCTCAATCACAATTGTCTTTTTTTTGAGATGGAACCTCACTCTCTCCCCTAGTCTGGAGTGCAGTGGCGTGATCTTGGCTCACTGCAACATCCGCCTACCAGGTTCAAGCGATTCTCCTGTCTCAGCCTCCCAAGTAGCTGGGATTATAGGCGTGTGCCACCATGCCCGGCTAATTTTTGTATTTTCAGTAGAGACAGGGTTTCACCATATTAGTCAGGCTGTTCTCAAAACTCCTAACCTCAGGTTCCACCAGGCTCAGCTTCCCAAAGTGCTGGGATTATAGGTGTGGGCCACTGCACCCGGCCACAGTTATTTGACAGTTGCTTCTTTCTTTTCCTGGAGGTTTACCTCTTAGGTTGGATTCTGGTTTAGTAGAACTGAATCAGTGTAGCCCATGACCCTGTTTTCTAAAGCCCACACCTTACAAAGGCTGGTTGATAGCAGCAGTCTTACTGCCTCGGTAAGCATCATAATGATAGTCATGGAGGCCCAAGTTTTTTTGTTTTCCAAACCGGGATTTGGCAATCAAATCTGGGATTTGAAGGCTTATTTTATATTTGGGGACTTGAAATTAAAGAGATATCCATGATTGTCCCCTCTTCCTCATGCCTCCCACCCAATCATTTTTATATTCACGCTGCTTTAGCTTTTTAAAGATTGTGCAGCTCCATCTCTTCCTATCATTGTTCTAGTAGAGGTGCTTATCCACTCTTCGCTTGCCTGCCAGCAACCTAGTGAATCTCCCTTTCTAATTTCTTTTGTCTTCAGCTCATTCCCTATTCTGCAGGTGAGGGTTGAGTACCCTCTTAAAAAGGAAACCCTGACCTGGTCACTTCTCTGCTTCAGCATTCAGTAGCTCTGATTGACTATGGCAGTATTCCGTATCAGAATATCACAAATAAGAGAGGTACTTTTTCAAACAAAACTGGTACCTCCTCTCCATATTCCCTACCCCCCTACCTTACAAGTGTCCTTGGATGCCACTGACGGGGTTGCATTCTTGAGTAGCATGGGTGGAGATAGCTGTCTTAACTCCTTGGTGGTTCTCTTTGCAATAGATTCTTCAGCAGTGCGGAATTGCATATGCACACATGGCCAAACCCATCATGATCCTTAATAGCACTCTGTCTTTCCACTTTAGTTTTACTTTGCTTACAAACCTCATGTCTGCTTTGCCTTTCTACACCTGGCCAGTTTCTAATTATTTTTGTGTTTAAAGCACCAATGCTTCCAGGATACATTTCTGGCTCTCTCCATGTCACTACTTTGTGTTCTCATGACGTCCTATGTGTGACCCCACCCCTGTGCATGACCCTGCCCCTGTGCATGACTCAGTCCCTGTGCGTGACCCCGCCCCTGTGCATGACCCCGCCCCTGTGCATGATTCAGTCCCTGTGTGTGACCCCGCCCCTGTGCATGAAGCCCTTCTTTAACATATTGTATTACTTTCATCTGTTTTTGCATTTGGGTGCCTGGTATAAAACAGGCATTAAGTTTACGTTTGATGAATCCTGAAATATGTATTTTTTTTTTGAGGCATATTTTAAGCTAATTTAAGAAATTCTTTTCTGATTGGTATTGGATCTTATGTAATCATAAGATTCTTTAAATTAAGAAGATAAACATTGAATTTTATATCTATTGATTCTTATAATAATTGGAACATTGCATATTTAAGTAATTAATGAAATTAGTAAACTAAATTCAGTTTTTCTTTTGCTACGGAAGGATGCTTAAGTACATGAGAAATACATATCAGAGCATCTTGCTGATCTCAATAGACTAGAAAAACTTTCTCTCTGGAAATGCAAAACATAGGACTGTCTTCACTAGTACCAATTATTAGAGTAACTTCCTTCAAGTGGTTATTTGATGTAATTTATTGAGAAATTGTCTTAGAATCCTAGAATGCTGACCCTGAAAATGCCATTCATCAAGGACAGCTGCCTCGATTTTATGGTCCATGACCATCAGATAAAGAGAGCTGAAGTGGTTTTGTTTCCCTAAAGCAAAATTGCATAGTAGTGACAGCCACTTCAGAAGCCAGACCAGTTATTTTGGGCCTGGAAATGTCTATGAGTAAAATTCACAGCATTAAATAGACTCTGCTAAAGTACTGTGTGAAAGAAGAACCATTGTTCTATTTACTGGGTATGATATACTAGAAGGGTTGGCCTTAGAGCAGATTTTTAAAGTCATCCATTCTGGATTCTATTAAACCCAGAAGAAAATTACTCAGTAGATGTCAATGTTTATTAAAATAATTTGGACCACATATGGCCCCAATTGGTGAGGATTACCTCCTTAGTAATATAAAATAATCAAAGGATTTTATGAATATTTTCTTTTTGTTGTCCTCTAACATGGAAGAAAAATTACCCCAAAACCTTTTAAATGTAAGGCAAGAGTATGTGTTAATTTCAAAATTATGTTATCAAAGTACTTTTTTTCTAGTCACACAAACATGCAACTGTGGGGACAATTTAAAATTTTTTGCTAAATAATCTAATTTTTTAACTGAATTATTTTTAGGATGAAAATATGATCAACTTCATCAAAGGCGGACTCAAAATTAGAACAAGTTACCAAATATATAAGTAAGTCAAAAAGTAAGATGTGGTTTTTAAATAATTTGGTGCTGTATACTCCTTTGTTCTTCACAATTCTCATAAATTAAGTTTGACTAGGATTTTTTATTTGGTGTTGGTAAAAATGAACTTGATTTTTTGCTGAGTGTGTATTCAGTGTTACAGGACAACAGAATTTAAGTTTAAATACAATTGTAAGAGCAAATTAGCTGAAAATAAAGCTACTGACATAATTTCTGATTAAATAATTTTAGTTTCTCTCTCCTTAGTACAATTTATAAATTTAAAATTACAGTAATATCTTTGATTCAGAGTCCAGAACAGCACTACCCAGTAGAATTTTCTGCAGTGGATGGAAATGCTCAACTGATATGGCCACAGTGTTCTTCATATCCTTATTATTATTATTATTATTTTTTTTTTTGAGACGGAGTCTCAGCATTGTTGCCCAGGCTGGAATGCAATGGTGTGATCTCGGCTCACTGCAACCTACGTTTCCTGGGTTTACACGATTCTCCTGCCTCAGCCTCCCGAGTACCTGAGATTACAGGTGCACACTATCACACCTGGCTAATTTTTTGTATTTTTAGTAGAGATGGGGTTTCACTATGTTGGCCAGACTGGTCTTGAACTCCTGACCTCATGATCTGCCTGCCTCAGCTTCCTAAATTGCTGGGATTACAGGTGTGAGTCACCTTGCCCAGTCCCTTATTGATTTTTATCTAGTAGTCTGTTACTTACTCAGAGTGTTCAAGTCTCCAAGTTTGAATCTGGAGTCATGCCTTTCTTCCTTTAGTTCTGTCAGTGTTTGCCTCATATATTTAGGAGCTGTGTTGTTAGGCTCATATCATATATATTTATAATTGTTCTGTCTTCCCAATGAATTAACCTTTTTATCATCTTGAAATGCCTCTGTTTAACTCTGGTAATATTCCTTGTCTTGAAATCTATTTTGTCTGGTATTCATATAAGCCCTCATGCTTTTTATCATCAGTCTTTGCATGATGTGTGTTCTTTTACTTTAAACCTATCTTTGTTTTCATATTTAAATTGTATTTAAATTGTATTTCCTGTAGATGCACATAGTTGGACAATTGATATGTTTGTACTTGTGACTACCATTTTGCTTTTTCTCTTTGCCTTATCTGTTGCCTCCCCCTTTTTTCCTATCTTCTTTTGCTTTCATAACATTTGAAAACTGTTGTTCTCTTAGCTGTACTCTCTAATTTTTTGGGGTTGCTCTAGTGTTTATAATATTCCTTTTAACTTATTACAGTCAACTTAGAGTTAATATTGTAGCACTGGACATAAATTGTAAACACTTTGCAAAAGTATTGTTTCATTTACCACATTTTGTCCTTTATGCTATTTTTATGATGTATAGCACACTTACATATGCTATAAACCCTACAATACAGTGTCAGACTTTTCCTTTAATCAGTTAGATGTTGTCATCTTCTCTCTCTTTATTCACATTCTTACCATTTTTGGTATTCTTATTCAAAATGGTAAATATATTTCCTGTTTACTTTCAGACTGAAGAACTTCCTTCAGCATTTCTTATAGCATGTCAGTTTTCAACACATTCTGTTTCATTTATCTGAAAATATATTTACTTTTTACTTTTTCTTTTCAAGCTGATTTTTGCTAACTGCAGTATTCTGAGTCAATGGGTTTTTTCCTTCTTTCAGCCCTTTAAAACTGCCTTCCTTTTGTATTAAGTCCTCTGTTATTCATGATTAGAAGTCAGTTTTCATTTGTATTATTGTTCTCCTATATATAATGTGTCTTTTCTTCTGGCTTCTTTGAAGACTGACTAGTTTACATCTTTGGGTGTCAGCAGTTTGACTATAATGTGCCTAAGTGTGATTTTGAGAAATTCGTGGTTGTAATTTTTCAAACTTTTTTTCTGCCCCTTTCTTACTTTCTTCTCTCCTGAGACTTTCCCCCTTCATTTATAAACTATGTAAAAATATATTTGAAATGTGTATTTTATATTTTTCCAGAATTTATAACAGTTACTTGTGGGAAAGTTAATCTGACATAAGCGCTACCCTGCTGTTACTGGTAGCAGAACCAAAATTTAGTATTTTAAGAGGTACTTTCACTGAAAATCCTTTCACAAAATTGTGTTTCATTCAAAATCCTGGAAGTGGGTGGTAGATTTGGGGTACCTGACATGCTGTTTACAGATTTCTTTGTGAAATATTTTTGGAAGATATAAACAAATGTAAATTCAATGTTAATTGCTGTTTTAGTCATCAAAACTTAAAAATATTAAAGGAATTAAAACAGGCCTGTAGAGGCAAAGATATACAGGTATACCTCAGAGATAGTGTGGGTTCCAGACCACTAACCACTACAATAAAATGAATATTGCAATAAAGTGAGTCACACAAAGTTTTTGGTTTCCTAGTGCACATAAAAGTTACATTGCTACTGTCTTGTATTCTATTAAGTCTGCCAATACCATTATATATAAAAAATATGCATACCTTAATTGAAAAATACTGTTTTGCTAAAAAAAATACTAACAATTATGTAAGCCTTCAGCAAGTCATAATCTTTTTTTGTTGGTAGAGGTCTTACCTCCTTGTTGATGGCTACTGACATTCAGGGTAGTGGTTGCTGAAGGTTGGGGTGGCTTTGGCAATTTTTTAAAAAAGGACAATGATGAAGTTTGCCATACCTATTGACTCTTCCTTTCATAAAAGATTTTTTTGTAGCATGCAATACTGCTTGATGGCATTTTACCCACAGGAGAATGTCTTTCAAACTTAGAGTCCATGCTCTTAAATCTTGCTGCTGCTTTATCAACTAAGTTTATCTAATATTCCAAATCCTTTGTTGTCATTTCAACAATGTTTATGGCATCTTTACCAGGTGTAGATTTCATCTCAAGAAACTACTTTCTTGCTCATCCATAAGAGGGAATTCCACACCCATGTAAAGTTTTATCATGAGATTATAGCAGTCCATCACATCTTCAGGCTCCACTTCTAATTCTAGTTCTCTTGCTGTTTCTAACACCTCTGAAGTTACTTTCTCCACCAAAGTTGAACCTCTCAAAATGATCCGTGAGGGTTGAAATCAACTTCCAAACTCCAGTTAATGTGGACATTTTGATCTTCTTCCATGAATCACGAATGTTCTCCATGACATCTAGAATGATGAATCCTTTCCAGAAGGTTTTCAATTTCCTTTCCCTGGATCCATCAGAGGAATCACCATGGCAGCAATAGCCTTATAAAATATACTAGTTAAATAAGACGTGGAAGTCAGAGTTACTCCGTGATCCCTGGGCTGCAGAATGGATGTTGTGTTAGCAAGTGTGAAAACAATGTAATCCTCTCATACGTCTCCTTCAGAACCCCTGGGTTACTAGACACATTATTAGTCAGCAATAAGACTTGGAAATCAATCTTTTTTTTCTGAGCAGTGGATTTCAACAGTAGGCTTAAAGTATTCAGTAAACCGTGCTGTAAACTGGTGTGCTATCATCAGGATCTGTTGTTTTAGTTATGGAACACAGGCAGAGTAGATTTAGCACAATTGTTAAGGGACTTAGGATATTTGGAATGATAAATGAACATTGACTTCTATTTAGAGTCACCAGTTCCATTAGCCCCTCATAAGAGTCACCCTGACCTTTGATGTTTTGAAGCCAGGCTTTGACTTCTCCCTAGATATGAAAGTTCTTGATAGCATCTTCTTCTAGTAGAAGGCCATTTTGTCTGCATTGAAAATTTGTTGTTTAGTGCAGCCACCTTCATCAGTGGTCTTAGCTAGACACTCTGCATGACTTGCTGCAACTTCCACATAAGCACTTGCTGCTTCACTTTGCACTTTTTTGTTGTTGTTGTTGCGGGGAGGGAGATTGAGTCTTGCTCTGTCTCCAAGGCTGGAGTGCCATGGCACAATCTCAGCTCACTACAACATCTGCCTCCTGGGTTCAAGCGATTCTCCTGCCTCAGCCTCCGAAGTAGCAGGGACTCCAGGTACGCGCCACTGTGCCCAGCTAATTTTTTTGTATTTTTAGTAGAGACGGGTTTTACCATGCTTGGTCCAAGCTGGTCTCCATCTCCTGACCTTGTGATCTACCTGCCTCAGACTCCCAAAGTGCTAGGATTACAGGCGTGAGCCTCTGTGTAGTTTTATTTTATAGAGATGGTGTCTTTCCTTAAATTCATGAACCAACCTCTATTCGCTGCCAACTTTTTTTTCTTCGGCTTCCTCACCTCTCTCAGCCTTTATAGAGTTGAAGAGTTAGGGCCTTGTTCTGGATTAGGCTTTGGCTTAATGGAGTGTTGTGGGTGGTTTGTTCTAGCCAGACCACTCCAGCTTTCTCCATATCAGCAGTAGGGCTGTTTTGTTTTCTTACCATTTGTGCCTTCACCGAAATAGCACTTTTAATTTTTTTCAAGAACTTTTTTTGCACTTACAAGTTGACTGTTTGAAACAAGAGGCCTAGCTTTCAGCCTCTCTTGGCTTTTGACATGCCTTCCTCACTAAGCTTAATTATTTCTAGTTTTTGATTTCAGGTGAGAGAGGTGCAACTCTTCCTTTCACTTGAACACTTAGAGGCCACAGTAGGGTTACCAGTTGGCCTAATTTCAATATTGTTTTGTCTCAGGAGTTAGGGAGGCCTGCAGAGGAGAGAGATGGGGGAATAGCCGGTCAGTAGAGCCGTCAGAACACACACAACATTTATTCATAACTTTCGCTGTCTTACATGGGTGCGGTTCATGGCACTCTGAAACAATTACAGTAGTAGTAACATTAAAGATCTCCCATCACAGATCACCACTAACAGATACAATAATAATGAAAAATTTGGAAATTTTGTGAGAAATACTAAAATGTGACGTTGAAACACAGAGTGAGCACATATTGTTGGAAAAATGGCATCAATAGACTTGCTCAAACAGGGTTGCCACAAATCTTCAATTTGTAAAAAATGCAGTGCCTGCGACGTGCATTACAGAGAAGGACAATAAAACAAAGTATGCCTTTACATATCAGTGAAGTGGATTTCAGGGTTTTAAAAGAGACGGTATATGTGTGTGTGTGTACGCACATGGGTTTACAAATGTACACGCACACGCACACACACATTTACCTGGGAATTCAAAATATACTAATTCCTTTATATAGATAGGCCCTTCAAAACAGTGAAGAAAGATAGATACTTCAGTAAATGTTTTTGGGAAAATTGTTCATTTTTGGGGAAAAATCATTAAGATGAAAAAATTGCATATAGGTTTAATATTAAAATATTTAAAAAGAATTCTAGCAGGAAACATAAAGTATTTTTATAATTCTTAAATATAAAGGCTTTAATTTTTTTTATTTTTTTCACTTTGAAATAATTTGAAAATTATTACAAAAAATTTCCGTATAGCCTGCACTCAGATTGCCAAACACCAATATTCTGTGGCAGCACAGTAAAATTATTAAAATCAGGATGCTGACATGGACACAGTGTTAACATTTACTCACGGTCATTACTCACATTTCTCTAGTTGTCTCATCAATGCCCTTTTTCTGGCTCAGGATCCGACCCAGGATCCTGGATGTTGTGTTTAGTTGTGTTTCCTTAGTCTCTTTTAATCTGGAATCGTTTCTCAGTTTTTGTCTTTAATGATGTTGACATTTTAAAAGAATAAACTGGCCAGTTATTTAACAGAACATCTATCAATACAGACTTTTCTAGTGTTTCTTCATGATTAAATTCAGAATATGAATCTATGGCAAAAATACCATATAAATGATATCATTAGGTACATGATGTCAGTTTCAAAGGCCTTTTAACCGTGGCATAAAATCAGAAATCAGAAGAAATTGATTGACCTGACCAAATAAACATTCATCATTTTATCTTGGCAAAATACACCATAGTAAAAAGTACAAATGGAAATGGGATCTAAATGACTCAGGGGAAATGACAGCAGGGATGCTCGTAGGCTGGTAGACATCTGAATTGACTCTCTAAACCCTTACTTTTTTTATTTTTTGAGATGGAGTTTGGCTCTTGTTGCCCAGGCTGGAGTGCAATGGTGCGATCTCGGCTCACTGCAACCTCCTCCTCCTGGCTTCAAGTGATTCTCCTGCCTCAGTCTTCCAAGTAGCTGGGATTACAGGCATGCGCCACTACACCCAGCTAATTTTGTATTTTTAGTAGAGATTGGGTTTCTCCATGTTGGTCAGGTTGGTCTTGAACTCCCGATCTCAGGTGATCCACCCGCCTCAGCCTTCCAAAGTGCTGTGATTACAGGCATGAGCCACCATGCCCAACATTAAACCCTTGCATTTTTTTGTAAACTGGAAGTTAGGTTTATGGGCTTGCTAGATTTAGATTAAAAATATTTGGCTAGACTGTATCACAAGTGTAGTTGCACATTTTATAATTGCATCACACCAAGTGATATATTGTTCCTTATTATTAAAAAAATTTGTTAATTTGAAAAGCAATTCCCAGGTATTATCAATTTTCATATTTTTTTCATTGTTCTAATTTGTATTTCTCTGATGAAATATTTGCCTTTCGAAGGTGATGTGAACAGGCAAGAGAGAAATACATAGAAAATAAAGTGAGAAGTTGGACAGATTTGTGTGGATGAGCAGGAAGAAAGCAGAGGACAGGTGGATCCATTGTGATAGTCTTTGCTTTCTTGTTTCAATCTTTCCTGGTCCCAAGCCCTAATTTATTTGGTCTGTTTGAGATGATGGCAGCCATACTGAACTTCAGATCTTCTTGTCAGTAGCATTGCATTTCCTCAGGTTGCTGCGATGTGTGCAGTGGTTGAGGAGCTCTGCCCTCCCTGAGAATTCGCTGTCAGACGCTGCTGGAAGCTGTGGCCCTGCAGCTCCTGGCTGGTGCTTGCTAAGGGATGAGCCCTCTCTTTAAGCACAGAAACACTGGTCCTGCTAGACACTGTAAAAATGAGTGTCTCCTTTCTCCTTGATGATTATTACCTGGTATCCTTAAGAGTAAACTCAGCACAACATCATCCATTTAAAATTTCAATGGTATTTTAATTAATGACATTTATTTTATCGTGTATAACTGTAAAATTTGATTTAATATTTATTTTCAGAATCATGGTCAACTTACTCCATCACTTTTTTTCTTTAATCCAGAGAATGTCTTTCTATCCTGCACGAAATTCAGAAGAACAAACTTCAGCAGGAATTCTTCTATGAGTTTGAAGGGGGTGTCAAGCTTGGCACTGGGGCCTTTAATTTGGTAAGGAAATAACTATATAGAAACCAGAACTTTTGCAGAAGAACCTAAGGTTTTCTGTGCCTTCTCCACTGCATTTGAACCTCAACCTGAACCTCTTCCTGGGTTGGTTGACAAAGTGCTAGAGTGGGATCAGCTTTCCTGCATTGCGACCCACTGTGTTATAAAGTTACGTGCATGCTCAGAGTAGCTTTGGGTTGTGCAGTGTAAGGGAGGCGTGTGGCACTCTGAACGGACTAGTAAGGTTTTTGGTAACAAGGAACAGTGGAATCCATTTCTATTTCCACATCAGAAATGTTGCAGTGGCAATGACGGCTCTGGAATTGAAAATGTGTGAGGGAGCTGTATAACTTGAGGAATGATTTCTGATGATCCCTGAGGAGACGAAGTCTGAGTAGTAATCTGTCGAATTCCAATATGTTATTTAGAGATTTTTAAATTTTATTAATGGTTCAGTGGAATTAGTGAGAAAATAAAGTGGTCGAGAGAATCATTCATATGAGCGTATGTGCCACTGTGGCAACTTTACTCATGAGCGTGTTGGGGGATGACTGGGAAAGAGATTGATTGGTACCCACAGAATGGACTGTCCTATCCAATTGGTTGTTAAAATCCTCTTCTGCTAAGGTCATCCTTTGGTGTGTGTTCACATGGGACACAAATATCTTTACATTTTCTGCCCATTCAAAAAGATCTATCCACGTACTTCTTCCCCAGACCTCCTTGTCACCAATTTTCCAATCATGTTCCTTTCAAGCCACTGTCCATCCAGCCAAACCATTGTCTGCAGCCCCTGAATCGGCGTATAATTGCACATCTGGCCATTTCTCCTTCCAAGCAAAATGCATAACTAGGTGCACTGCTCAAGGTTCTGCCCACTGGAAGAATATTCCCTCCCCCACTGTCCTTCAGGAACATCTCAGAGAAACGGGGTAGTGCTACAGCTGTCCACTTCTGGGTGGTGTCTACACTTTGCACAGAATATGACTGATTTTTGCTTCTGGGAAAGGAAACTAAGAAACCTTGCCTAGACATGGACTCTGAGGGGTTGCCTTCTTGTCACTGCATCACACCACATCAAAGGTCCCAGTATTCTTTAGAGATTCCTAGAAAG
The DNA here is from genome assembly GCF_001604975.1 of Cebus imitator. Lineage (NCBI taxonomy): Eukaryota > Metazoa > Chordata > Mammalia > Primates > Cebidae > Cebus > Cebus imitator. Next base: position 155,063 of record NW_016107814.1, on the reverse strand, counting down.
ACCAGGCTTTAAAAAAACCCTTTTATCATGCCTATAATCCCAGCATTTTGGGAGGCCGAGGTTGGGTGGATCACGAGGTCAAGAGATCGAGACCATCCTGGTCAACATGGTGAAACCCCCATCTCTACTAAAAATACAAAAATTAGCTGGAGTTGGTGATGCATGCCTGTAGTTTCAGCTACTTGGGAGGCTAAGGCAGGAGAATCACTTGAACCCAAGAGGTGGAGGTTGCAGTGAGCCAAGATTGTGCCACTGCACTCCAGCCTGGCAACAGAGTAAGACTCCGTCTCAAAAAAAAAAAAAAAAAAAAAAAAAAACAACAACAACAAAAACTTTTTAAAGGTTCATTGTCTTAGCTAAATGAAATTAATTCATAAATGATTATTATAATATGCAGTCACAGAAATATCTGGTGGTTAAAACTTGTTTCTAGCCGGGTACAGTGGCTCACACCTGTAATACTAGCACTTTGGGAGGCCAAGGCAGGTGAATCACCCAAGCTCAAGAGTTCGAGACCAGCCTACCCAACATGGAGAAACCCCGTTTCTACTAAAAATAGAAATTTAGCTGGGCCTGGTAGTGCATGCCTGTAATCCCAGCTACTTGGGTGGCTGAGGCAGGAGAATTGCTTGAACCTGGAAGGCGGAGGTTGTGGTGAGCTGAGATTGTGCCATTGTACTCCCACCTGGGCAAAAATAGTGAAACTCTATCTCAAAAAAAAACAAAAACTTGTTTCTAATTTATCATGTTACTGAAGCATTAAAACTGTAAATTGTTTGGAGTTTAAATTTGTTTGTAGTTAAAAACACTAACGTGTAAAAACACTGTATATTTCTTCTTACAGATGCTGTCCCTTTTACCAGCAAGGATTATCAGACTACTGGAATTTATTGGATTTTCTGGAAACAGGGTACACATTTAATATTATCTTAATTTTGACAGGGAAGATAAAACATTATTTATTGAATATGAGGGCAGTGCAACATGTCCTCATAACTAGCTTAATAATTATTGGCAATTTGTTTGCAGGACAGAAAATAAGCCTTTGATTCTTGATCATAATTTTCAGGAGTTAGACAGTTTTTCTGTTGAAAGTTAAAAATGTTCACCCTTGTTACCCAAATTCTGGGATAAAAAATTACGTGTTGCTAATATTGTTGCTTGCCAGATCTTAATACTCTCACGTGGCTTCCTATGCCTTCTAATAGTTGAGCAGCCCCAGAGCTGTCCTCCTTGAGACGAAGAAATTAGGCTGGATTTCCCTAATATTTTACGATTTTTCATGGCTCAAACACCATGGACCCAACATAATTTCACTATTTTGGATTTCCATGTGTTTCTACAAGTTTCTTTATAAAACTCAGTGTGGAAATTTGTTTGCCATGAGTTTTATTTATTAAATCTCTGTGTGTTTGTGGTTTTGTAGTGAATATATCACATTTATTAACCATAACACTCAATATGGTATTACAAGAGCTACCTCACCGCAAAAAGCGTTGATTAAAAAAGCAGGTTTTGAGAAACGTATGAGAGCAAGTGTAAACAGCTATCACTTTTTCCTGTTTATTGTACTGTGCGTGTTCTCTGCGAGTTATTGTGTATTTATGGTGCTTCCTTTATGATATTGTCTATTCTGACGCTGTGTTCCAACCCTTCTCCTTAAGCATTCAACTTCTACCTGATTCCTTGAGGGGCTCTAAATTGTTTCTCGAATAAAGTTCAAACTTGTATGGCTTCAAGGACCCCATGGTCTGATTCTAGCCAGCGTTTTCAGCCATACTACCCCTATTCCACACATTCCCAGTACTCTTGTTAAACTGGGCAATTGGTTGTTCCCCAGCAAAGTCTATGCTTTTGTTTCCATGCTTTTGCTTTTCTCTGCTTTGGATATCTTTCCCAACTGACTTCCTCCCTAATAATTGTCTCTCAAGAGCCCCTCCATCCACTAGGGTTGAGATAAATGCCATCTGTCTCGCAAAGCTGTCCTTCATACTCCTTCAGTGAGGCCAAAGCATTCCTGACTTTCAGAATTATCTATTTATCCTTCTTCCATCTCTCACCATATTCTAATAAGGTCATGTGTTCACATACTCTCTTCTCTATTTGATGGAAAGATCTTTGAATACATAGACCATGTTTGTTCACACCCACCATAATGCCTTGCACTTAGATCCTCATACGTTTTAATGAGTATTTCTACAGAGTATCTCCATGAAATGAACACGGCCCTTTTCTCTCTTTAGAATCACATGACATAAAAGGAGTTATGAGAGTATCTTAGGCCAGTTAAATATATAAGGTTCATTTCTAGTTAGGCATTACTACCATTCTAATTTCTTTTTTTTTTTTTTTTTTTTTTTTT
>NW_016107814.1:88505-152071 GCF_001604975.1 Cebus imitator | reverse complement strand
CGTCTCTACTAAAAATACAAAAAAATTAGCTGGGCATGGTGGCGCGTGCCTGTAATCCCAGCTACTCAGGAGGCTGAGGCAGGAGAATTGCCTGAACCCAGGAGGCGGAGGTTGTGGTGAGCCAGGATCGCGCCATTGCACTCCACCCTGGGTAACATGAGTGAAACTCCGTCTCAAAAAAAAAAATTAGCTGGGCTTGGTGGTACACACCTGTAGTCACAGGTACTTGGGAGGCTGAGGTGGGAGGATCACCTGAGTCTGGAGAGGTAGGGTATGCAATGAACCCTGATTGTGCCACTATACTCCAGCCTGGACAGCAGAGCAAGACTCTGTCTCAAAAAAAAAATAAATAAAGTTTCTAAATAGAAAGTCAAATACCACATGTTTTCACTTATAAATGGGAGCTAAACAATGATACACATGGACATAAAGAGTGGAATAATAGACACTGGAGGCGACCAAAGGTGGGAGGGGTAGGGGAAGAGGGGGTTGAAAAATTGCCTTTTGGGTATACTGTTCACCCTTGGGATGGGGGGTACACTAAAAGCCCAGACTTCATCACAGTGTAGTATACGCTTGTAAGAAATCTGCACTTGTAACCCTTGAAATATATAAAAATGTTTGAAAAGTTTCTGAATATGACTTTCCAGTCATATTTTCTTTCTAAAATGTATTTAATTCCCATAGGAGCTGGGCCTCCTGCACTTACGGGAAGGTGCTTCAGGAAGAAGCATGAGGTCTGTATTGTGCTGCTTAACCATCCTCGCTTTTCACACCTACGTCTCCTTAATACTCGGTAAGATCTGGGTGAGATTGTTTCATTGAACGTTGATGATCTTGGCCAGGCATGGAGGGTTACACCTGTAATCCCAGCTACTTGGGAGGCTGAGGTGGAAGGATCACTTGAACCCAGGAGTTTGAGGCTACAGTGAGCTATGGTCACGTCACTGCACTCCAGCCTGGGCGACAGAGCAATCTCCTGTCTCCAGATTAAAAAACGAAACAAAACAAAAAGTTGATTAATCTGAGTATGTAAAAATTTAGAAAGATCAGCAAGAGCTAGTAGTTTATGTCTGTATACTTTTTTTTTTTTAAATAAAGTTAGAAAATAGTGTCCTTTGTCTTCGTGACATTTAGCAGAGGGAGTAGGTAGTTTCCTTCATTAAATAATTTTCATCTGTTCTCAGCTAAAATTTCTGTGTTAAGATGATCTATTTTATCATATATTAGATTTATTTTCTTTGCAAAAAATGAAATTTTTGCTAAATAAGTTATTATTGCCATTAGAACCAGAAATTCCAGTTAGGAATCTGAGAGAGCCACCTGCATTCTTAAGAATTAGTGTGTCCTAGAGCTTTCTTAAACTAAAGTTATAGGTGAGACCGGTCTTTATTTTATTCCCTAGATATAAACATGATAAAATAATAGTTTTCATCTTTTCCATGAGTAGGTCTTTATTTACTATATGTTAATGAAATTTGGAGAGTTGGTTATAAATATCCCCATGTCTTATGAAGACTGAGGCTTTTCCTGTTAAATTTCTAGGTACAGGAGAAGTGAATATTGCCGAAGCAGAGCGTCTCCTGGCACCCTTCCTCCAGGAGTTTCCAAATGTATGCTTAGTATTTCAAAATGTATGTTTCATCCATAATTAATCAGCCAGTGTTGACTGTTGAATGGTGTGTTTTCTTCTTTGCTCTGCAGGGCTCACTCATGTTGTTTTATCATGCCCGAATAGAGTTGCTGAAAGGGAATCTTGAAGAGGTAATTTATTAGGTGGGAGTTGTTTGGGGGAGTTGTCTGTATGGTGGAATTGCGTCCTACTCATCCAACAAAAGTAAACTTAGCTCTATGGACTAGACAAAAATAAAGAAAAAAATATATAAGTAAAAAGCCAAAACTTTAAAGTGTATATACATTCTGTTATATAAAATCTGTGCAGTGGATTACTGAATGTAGCCTACATTTCTACACAGAATACATTAAGTACTTTAGGGTAGTATATACCAAATAATAAGCTCAGAGATTTTCAAGAAACTGTGACTGTTATCAATTTCTGTATTATACACTGACTTTGGAATCTAGCCCCTGCATGAGATGCAAGTCTACTTACTACATGTGGGCTCCTTATCAAAGGAAATTGTTTTCCAATTCTCTCAAAAAAGGAAGCATCGGAGTCAGAAGTAGAAAAGTAAGGAGCCATTTATATATATACCTTCACAAACAATTTTTTCCACACAAATGGGATCAAACATGTATTTTTCTGTGATTTGTGTTTTTCTGTTTACAATACGTCTTGGATCTCTTTCCAGGTCAGTATACCTAAATGTCTCCCATTCTTTTTGGTGGTTGGGTTTCATTTCATGGGATGGATATACTATACCTATTGAAGTGGTCTGCTGTTCATAGGCATTTGGCCACTACAAACTGTTGTAAACATAATTGTATGTATATTTCTGTGCATAGGTCTGTTTATAGATGGCAGATTATGATTAGTAGAATTCCTGGACCAAAAGGTGCTGGTATTTTTATAAATCCAGCCAAATTGCCCTCCTCACTTAAGATCGTTCCAATGTAAACTCCAGTGAAGGTATAAAAATATTTGTTTCCAGTGCTCTTTGCCAGCTCAGGACATTATGTGATGACTTAGAATCGAATTTTTAAGTTTATATTGCCTAGTTTACAAATTTCTCCACATGTATATCTGTCATATTTTTTTTCTGATTTGCCTATTTACATTTTTGCCAATTTCCTGTTGCATTTTCTTTTTCTTACAGAATTTTATTAAGTTGTTGAATGATAAAAGGGTTAATCTTTTGCCAGTTATGTAGATAGTGACATCTTCTTCCTGTCTGTTGCCTGTAACTTTGCTCATGGTGTTTTGTTGTGTGGAAGTTGTAACTTTATTATCAGTCTTTCCTTTAATGACTTTTACATTTGATATCTTCCTTGGAATGGAACTTCCCCATTCCCACATTATAAAGTGTCAAGGCCTCCTCATAAAATTAAAGAAAGAGGCAGAACTTAACTGAACCATTGCCTGTAAGGAAAAAATACATATAGTTATTGAGAGGTTTAATGAGTGATAATTTTGTCCTTTTTGTACTGACAGTTTTATGCATTTTTCATTAGGCTATTATCTCATTGTCTAATATCTGGATAATCAACTTTATGCAATTGATTTACAGGCACAAGAAGTATTTCAAAAATGTGTTTCAGTTCAAGAAGAATGGAAACAGATTCACCATCTCTGCTACTGGGAGCTAATGTGGATTAATGTTTTCCAACAAGACTGGATGCAGGCTTATTACTATTCAGATCTGCTTTGCAAAGAGAGTAAATGGTCCAAGGTAAAGGGCAGTACTTTCATTAGTGTCTTCTGTTTGCTAATATGTGGCCAGAATGATTTTCTTTTAGGACTGTTTGTTCAATAGTATGATCCCACAGTGTTTTCTCAATTTAGAGATACATGAAAGGAGGAAATTTGCCCTAAGTACCTACCATTTATTGGTACTGTCCTCAGCATTACATTATTTAAAAGCCATCCACAGTTCTTTTTAGGGCCAAACACAGTGGCCCACGCCTGTAATCCCAGCCCTTTGGGAGGCTAAGGCAGGAAGATCACTTGAGGCAGTTTTATACTAGCCAGGGCAACACAGTGTGATTTTATCTCTACGAGAAGTAAAACCATTAACCAGGCATGGTGGTGTGTGTCTATAGTCCCATCTATGTGGGAGGCTGAGGCAGGAGGATAGCTGGAGTCTAAGCATTTGAGGCTGTAGTGAGCTATGATCACACCACTGCACTGCAGCCTGGTGGCAGAGCGAGACCTTGTCTCAAACAAAAACAAAAAGTTAGCCGGGCGCGGTGGCTCAAGCCTGTAATCCCAGCACTTTGGGAGGCCGAGGCGGGTGGATCACGAGGTCAAGAGATCGATACCATCCTGGTCAACATGGTGAAACCCCGTCTCTACTAAAACTACAAAACATTAGCTGGGCATGGTGGCGCGTGCCTGTAATCCCAGCTACTCAGGAGGCTGAGGCAGGAGAATTGCCTGAACCCAAGAGGTGGAGGTTGCGGTGAGCCGAGATCGGGCCATTGCACTCCAGCCTGGGTAACAAGAGCGAAACTCTGTCTCCAAAAAAAAAAAAAAAAGATTTCATTTCCTCTGATTTCTTTAATGCCTCTTAATACTATACCTGGAAGACTTGTAGGTGATTCCTGATTTGAAAGGTAGAAACGTCATGTACCTAGGGATGTTCTGTAATAAGCTCCTTCTTTTTCCCAAGGCAACTTATGTGTTCTTGAAAGCTGCAATTTTAAGCATGGTTCCAGAGGAGGATGTGGCAGCAACTAATGAGAACGTTGTAACTTTATTCAGGTATTCGAGACACTATTTCTATTAACAAAGGCCCTGAGGGTATAAAGGGGTGAAACTCCATCTTTACTAAAAAATATAAAAAATTAGCTGGGCACGTGGTGGCATGTGCTTGTAGTCCCAGCTACTTGGGAGGCTTAGGTGGGAGGACTGGTTGAGCCTGAAAGGTGGAGGTTGCACTGAGCTCAGATAACACCACTGCGCTGCAGCCTGGGTGACAGACAGAGTGAGACCTTGTCTCCAAAAAAAAGACCATGTATACTAACTAGCATCAGCATCAACATTAGTAGAAGCCATGGTATGGTAAATGTCACCTTTTACTGTAAAGTTCATTTTCTTATTTCACAGAAACAATTAATGGGAGTATTAAGATACACTAAAATCTTTTCAATCTCCTTCTGTTTCTTCCACTGCAGATTAAGTTTTCTCCATATCAAAACAATTTTTGTGAAAGATGTAATCATTTTATTATCAGGAGAAAGCTTTGAGGTGCTCTTTCATAGCTTCTAGGTTGCTGGGATAATGAGAGTTCTAAAATGAATGGTCTCTTCATAAAGATGCTGTTACCTTTAAACTACAAGGGTTCCTGTCTGAGACATGGTTCTGACCCCTTCCTCCTGACCCCCACCTCACATTTCCACCACCTTTTCCACTGATGGTAAATGAACATAAATGATGGGACACTCTAGTTTAAAGCCCATAACTCTATATTATGCCTAGAAGTAACCTAACAGAAGCTTGCCTCATATTGAAGGCATATTATTTCATGTTACTTTTTCTTTTAGTCATGCAATTGAGTATTTCCTTGAATTCTTTCTCAGCAACTTGTTTGATGCATTCATAAAATTATGTATAAGAAAGTATTCCTGGGAACATGTAGTCTCCCCATCCTACTCTCATTTTTACCTGCTTGTGAATTTTGTAATTGGAATTCTTTAGAATTTTGAAAAGAAGTTTGTATACATGGTACATGTCCTAAGCTGATTATTTCCCAAACCACCTGTGCTTAGGAAACATTTTCTTAAATTATACATTAATTAATGGCTATCTTTTGAGCCATATTGTTTTTGTAATACCTGCAAATAGGAATAGGAGATATACCAGTGTACCCTCTTCGCTCTCCCTGAGCGTCCACAACATAAGTAAATACTTTGGACTCTTTCCTGCTTACTCCTAGAAATCGCCAATTTCATACCTAGATTTCCTGGAGTATGTTTGATTTAAGACATTAGCTAAGTTGACTGGAAAAAAATATGTGTCAATCAGTGGTTCTCGATCTGAGTGTGTCTCAGAATGACCTGGAGGGCTTATCAAAATCCAGATTTCTTGGCCCCAGCCCTGGAGTTGCTGATTCAGTAGGTCTAGAGTAGAGCCTGAAAAATGGCATTTCACACAGCTTCCCAGGTGATGCTGCTGCTGCTGCTGCTGCTGCTGCTGGTGGTGTTGGTCTGTGATGTTCATTGTGAAAATCACAGGTGTAAATAATGTATGTGTTGCCATGATCTTTCTCTGGGGCTGGGCTGGGGCTCTTCACAGACAGGTGGAGAGCTTGAAACAGAGAATTGCTGGGAAATCTCTCCCTACTGAGAAGTTTGCTGTGAGGAAGGCTCGCCGTTACTCCGCTTCCTTGCCTGCACCTGTGAAGCTCGTCCTACCTGCCCTGGTATCTGGTTTTATTTTATTTACTTTTCATGTACTAGAAATAAATTATCTACTCACAGCAGCAGGGAGCATGGGAGCATATCTAAATTTGGTTATGAAGTTTAGCTCAATTAAAAATCATTGTAAGGCTGGGTGCGGTGGCTCATGCCTGTGTTCTCAGCACTTTGAGAGGCCAAGGTGGATGGATCACAAGGTCAGGATTTCAAGACCAGCCTGACCAACATGGTGAAATCCCGTCTCTACCAAAAATAAAAAAATTAGCTGTGTGTGGTGGCAGGTGCCTGTAATCCCTACTTGGGAGGCTGAGGCAGGAGTATAGCTTGAATCCAGGAGATGGAGGTTACAGTGAGCCAAGATCACGCCACTGCACTCTAGCCTGGGCAACAAGAGCAAAACTCCATCTCAAAAAAAAAAAAAAGAAATACTGAATATATCAAGTTACTGTGACTCTTCTGGTACTTTAGTTTTTGTATAGATAGCACAGGAAAGCTGTTCAGTGTAAGCTGATGCTGCGGTCCTCCCCTCTGGTGTTTCCTGAGGGTTTTTTGTTTTTGTTTATTTTTAAAAATTCAGAGTTTATTTCATTATTTCTCTTTGACAGTTATTTAGGTTTTTCTGGTTTTTACAATTAAAAACTAAAATGAATATCCTCTTTTTGTACATGTGCATTTAATTCTCTGAGAAGAGGTGTTTTTTTTAATGGAATTCCTAGTTGAAGGGAATATATACATTTGCTATGTTGGTAGATATTGTCAAATTTCCCTCCAAGAAAAGCTCTGCCAATTTCAATAAGTACTGACGGTGTTTTACCATTTTAATTTGCATTTCCCTGTTGATGTGGTGGAGCATCTTTTCATGTGTTTGTTCATTTTTATTTATTCTTGTGTGAATTGTTGTTTATATTCTTCCCTAATTTTTCATTGGATTGTTTACTGTTTTCTTAATGACTAATGAGAGCCCTTTATACATAGAAATAAAGAACAATGCAGCCCCTCCCTGACAGGGGTCAGACAGGAGTTAGCCTGAGCCTAGCACCTAGGTCCATGTGTTTCCTACCTAATGTAACCTCAGAGAACTTCAGCATCAGATAGCGTCCTTCTGTGACTGTGATGGAGCAAGATAAAAATATGACCACTCTGTAATCGTGTCTGAGCACAAATAGAAATTACACAAGATTTGTGTAAATCACACAACCAAACATCCCCCTCTTCCAGCTTACATGAGAGCCTGCTGCTGCTTTACCAATGATCACTGTAGCTCCATGCCTGATTCATTTTTATTAAGTGATTTGTACTGGGAAGGTTTTCTGTCTCACAGAAGTCTACTGACAATTTTCTAGAATATTGTTGTCTTTCTTTGTCTAGTACTTAGATACAAGTATGTATGTAACTGTGTCCTGCTTTGACTATTAAGAATCTTAGGGAAGGTTAACTCACTACACTTCTTTCTCCGTGTCTGTGGGTACAGAATATATAGGAAATTGGCTTGAAATGTTGATACTGGGATTTTTTTTTTTCGTACCTAGGAATTTTGCCAAAAGCCTGTTTTTCATTAAGTCTCAGATGTGGACTTGCCTCCTTCTGATAAAAAGATTCCATCAATAAAAATAATTTTTAAAAGGTCATCATCATCATCAGTTTAAAAAATATTCTGTTCTTGAATTGAGCTCTTATTCTTTTAGCAAGAAGAAATTTTTACATGTAAAATTGAAGGTAGAGTGTCCTGATCTTAGTTTTTCAGTGTAAGGTAACGATACCTTTGTTTCCATTCTCCCTGAGTGTTTCATCCTCATTTCCACTACTTCCTGGTAATAGGCTTTTCAAGTGATATTTTATCATCTTAAAATTTATTTCCATGAAGATACTAATTACTCTGCTTATTTCATACCCTTCAAAATATGAACTACGCTATCAGGAACATTAGAAAAATATTTTCAAGCGAAAGCACGTTTGCTTTTGATCCAAAAAAATTCTCATCTGGTAGCCCATTAAATATAATCTGCAATGAGAAATCATTAGTTTACATTTTAGGATCTGTCATTCAGCCATATGGCTTTTAAACGAATACGTTTTCTGCATATTGGATTGCATTACTGGACTGTCACATGTTTCTAATGGTATAAAAGATCCTAAGCCCAGTAAAATATTCCAATGTTTATATCCAGTGATATTCTTGGAAACATTTTATGTAAACGACTGGCAGACATTTAAAAATATTTTTCTTTACTTAAAAGTAATAAAAGTTTACATTAAACAGAATTATTCGTAGTATCAGTTTAAAATGTTTATTTCTGTAAGTGTATCCTATTACCTTCCAAAAGAATTAAATGCTTGTAGATATTTAATAAATATTTGCTATATGTATGAATAAATTAAAATTTCAGTGAAAACACATATACTGAATTACTGCACAGTATAAAAGGCAAAAGCAAAGGAAAATGATCTGTAAATATTGTCTTGAGATTCCTAGAAACCAAGGCAAAACATGTGAACATCGTTTTGGGATCATAAAGGACATTGAATAACCTCGTATAACTGCAAATCGTTTCCATTTTTTCTCATTAGGAAATGATGTATGTCTGGAATGGTTTTTCAGTAGTGAGCAAAAGGAAAGACCTTTCTGAAAATCTGTTGGTAACTGTCGAAAAAGCTGAGGCAGCTTTACAAAATCAAAGTAAGTATGCAAAGTAAGCACCAAGGAGTCTTTGTCTCTGCTCCGTGACCACTCTCCTGTCTTTTCCCTGTGCACATCTGCCTGTATTAATTTGTGTACATCATAAGGACAAAGAACTTGAGCTGCAGGGGTCTGGGTGATTGCAGTCCAGATGCAGGGAGGAATCATACATGCTGCAACTACATGAGCCTTGGAAACATCTTGCTAAGGGAGAAAAGCCAGCCTTAAAAGAGCATACATTGTATGATTCCATTAAAAGTGATACTCAGAATAGACAAATCTATAAAGACAGACAGTAGATGAGTGGTTGCCTAGGGATGGAGGTTGGAAGTTAGGGATTATGATGGGGAGGGAGGTGATGAAAATGTTCCACAGTTGACTGTGGTGATGGCTGTACAACTCTGTAAATATGCTAAAAACCATTGAATGGTACATTCCCAATGGGTGGATTGTATGTTATGTGACTGTATCTTAAAACTGTGACAGAAAGATGAATGGAGGAAGCCCAGCATTGGAGTTTTGGAGCAGCACAAGGAAATACCCACTTCCCTCTGGGTTGAGTTTGCTGTGACTCTTTTTTTTCCTTTCTCTTTTCTGTTTTTCTTTTCTTTTCTTTTCTTTTTTTTTTTAGATAGAGTCTTACTCTTTCACCCAGGCTGCAGTACAGTGGCATGATCTTGGCTTATTGTTACCTCCACCTCCTGGGTTCAAGCAATTCTCTTGCCTTAGCCTCCTGAGTAGCTGTGATTACAGGCACACACCACCACGCCTGGCTAATTTTTGTATTTTTAGTAGTGACAGGGTTTCACCATGTTGGTCAGGCTGGTCTCTGAACTCCTGACCTCAAATAATCCACCTGCCTCGGCCTCCCAAAGTGCTAGGATTACAGGCATGAGCCACCGCGCCTGGCCTGCTGTGACTCTATGCCTCCTTATTGCTGTCTAACAGTTAGTGTGTTTCTGCAGACCCAGGGAATAGTTTTTAAGGTAAAATATTATCACAGTTTATTCTAACCACTATGTTCGGCTGTGCTAGAGGCCACACTTCAGTTGACTGGGAGCAGCTGATATGGTAAGAGGAGAACCGTGTGGTCTGGGCTTACAGTCCCAGCTCTGCAGCCGTCAGACTCTGGGTGACCCTTCTGTTTTCTTGGGAAGTGGGAGGAATGTTGGACCAGATGCTATCCAGCGTTGTTGCCTTGCCCTGACATTTTTTGATTCTGTATTTTTAATGGGGGTAAACAATGCCATAAGTGATAGCCTTTGTTGTATTTATTTTCAGTGCCAAATCACTTAGGTATTATCTCAAGATAAATGGTCTTGTCTTTTGTAATATTCTAACCACAGAAGTAGAGTGAAAACTTCTGTGATGATAAACATGGTAAAGGGCATAGAAATTCAGGAATGGCGGGGGGAAATTATAACAGTTAACTAATTTTTCTTAACTGGGAAAAGATGGGCACTCCAGGAGCCCAGCCACTGTCTATTTGAGCAAGCTCTTCACTTCCCCCAACCCCCTATTTATTCCCTCCACTGGTGGAGGACAAAATTAGAGGGGAAATATATTTTATCAGACTATGCAAATAAAATACAGTGGAAATTTAGAAAACCAAGTTGCTCTCTTCCACCCATTCCTTTTTCTCTTAATGACATGCTGAGATGATAGGCTTTCGAGATATTTAAGCAGGCAGTGGGGAGCTGAGACAGACAAAGACAGTCATGTCATACTTACTCACAGTTTTGGCTTTGTGTGTCTTCTCTCTGGATGAAAGAATTAGTTTATTTTCTGAAGATCACCTTTGCCAGATATTGCATGTGACACTTATGATGACCTCTTCTAGGACTCATTTTCTGCAAGAAGATTATCTCCTGCTCTCCTCCCCACGTCAAACTGTTTGGACAGCTTAGTAATTAAGCACCTGTCCTTCAGAGCAGGGAAGAAAAGTCCATAATTGGAAAATGGAGAGAAGTTGTAAACTTGAGGTTACATCATCTTCCACCCCATCCCCTGCCCCATTATTGGAAATTGGATGTGCATTTGCCTCCCCTAGCTTTGCAAGTGTGTCTGAAGTAAAAGATGGTAGAGGATACAACTGATCTTCTACTCTGCAATGCTCTGGCCATAGTTATTAAATGCTGGTCACTGATACAAAAGATAGAGCTTTGAAGACAGCACAGAAGTTGGTGACATCCCTGGAGTCAGCATTTGGTATTAATTCCGATAGTGTTTCATTTGAAATCTAACTAAATTCAACATGTAGCCAGAAGTTCCACTTTGACTAATTTGTTTAATAAAATTATATAGCAAACATTAAGAGAGTTATGTAAAAGGGAAAGTGATGCTGACTTTATGACTTTTTACTTTCTATATTTATTTTCAGATTGTTCTCTTGGGGGTGTTTCAGCTAGCTTCTAAAAATTTCAACATAGATACTTTTTGTAGTTTGGGCTTCAAACTTCCCTGTTTCTCAGCCTATCCACTATAAAAGTTCAGCAGATCTTTTGTTATAAAATTGTACTATGGCAGCTTTATCATGTAATTTTCTTTGAATGTAAAATGGAAACATATTACATGTGTGTTGTGTGTTATGTTCATTTATGAACACATTCATGAGGTTGAAAATCATGACAAAGCATTTATACTTTAACAGAAAACAATCATCTGATAGATAATGGTCTGGAATTTGAGGAAATAACGATTTTGCTATCTGAGATTTTTGGAGAAATACAGCATTTTTGAACCTACTTGCCATATGCCTAACTCAAGTTTGACATAGAAGTTACATGTGGCTTTACTGGTATTTTAACTTCCCATGATGTTGTCTCTTCCTCAACAAAATCATCATTCATTGAGCACCAGAATGTTGTGATAACATAAACTGTCGATACAATGCTACAGAAAACTCAGTAGAATGTACAAAAATGATACTAAAAGGTAGCATCCAATATGGACCTTTGGTTTTGGTTCTAGGTCCTAAAATATATTACTTCTTTAATGTCTATTTTAACATCCGTGATTAAAAGCAATGGATAGAATTTTATTTTGGTAGAAAGATGATTCTAAATAAATTATAGAAAAGATAATTTGTTATTGATACCTGTGATTTTTCTGGGTGAGTGACCTATCAGGGCATGAAAGTTAGAGGTGAATATTCAGTTTTTAACCCTAGAAGTAAAGTGAGTTAATCTCCATAGACAAGTGGTTTACCATCTCAGCTGCCAGCGCGTGTGAATGATGATTTTTGAGCTTTGTGCTGAAAGCAGGATTTCAATAGGAGGAACTCCCAGAGCCTCGTGCTTTCCCTTTACTGCCATCTTCTCTACTGTCACAGCCTGAAATGTGAAATTACCAGTCTGTCTTGGAATGACTTTGTACTTGCCTATAACTTGCAAAAAAATTTCAGAAGTGTAAACGTGGAATGGCTACCTTTGTCAGATAGATGTCACACATAATATGGTTCCTTCTGTTTAACACACATTTGCCTTCGGCTGTAGAAAGCAGAGAGCATTTTCAAAAGTGAAAAGTGCAAGAAAATCCTTGACATTTTCCTCAAACAGAAGTTTGTGGAGATTTTAGGTGCCTTTCATGCACTTCAGAACCGTTTTGTCTTATGGTATAATTTCCCCCAAAAAGAACACAACCTGAGAGAATTGATAAGTTGTAAACATAATGATCTGGAGAGGGTATTCTACTTCCTGAATTTTTAATAGGGATAAGGCCATCTGCTTCTCCATATGGAAGCGTTATCCTCTCCTGTATTGAAGCCAACACCGAAGCCAGACAACAGGAGGAAGCAGCCTTCTTGTTCCCCATGGCTTTACCTTTTATAGAATTTATAAAGTTCTTACTTTATTTAGAGTTCAGATTTCTGGTTGTTGTATCTAAGGTCACAAAGCTCAGAGTGTGGCCACCTGAAGAATATTTTAAGGTGGATAGAGTGAACTCCTTAATCAAATGATGTTCTTATATAGTAAATTCAGCATATAGGAATGTATGTGTGTATCAGATGGGGTCTTGTTCTTTCACCCAGGCTGCAGTGCAGTGGTGCCGTCATAGCTCACTGCAGCCTCGAACTGATGGGCTCAAGTGATCTTCCTGCCTCAAGCTCTGACAGCTGGGACTACAGGCGTGTCCCATCATGCTCAGTAATTAAAAAAAAAATTTTGTATAGAGACAGGGTCTCACTGTATTGTCCAGGCTGGTCATGAACTCCTGGGCTCAAGTGATCCTCCCACCTTGACCTCCCAAAGCACTGGGATTATAGGTGTGAGCCACTGTGCTCAGTTCTTTTCATTTAAAATGATTTCATTGTATTTTATTTAGTAAGGCATAACAAACGCTAAAAATATTTTCCTTATTTTTAAATGATCCCTCTGAAACTTTGTTCTTTCTCTTAAGATCTTAAAAAGTATTTTTCTTTGTATGTTTTTTGTTTTAAGATTTTAACAGCTTCTCTGTGGATGATGAGTGCTTAGTGAAGTTACTGAAAGGATGTTGCCTCAAGAACTTACAGCGGCCCTTGCAAGCTGAACTATGTTACAATCACATTTTGGAAAGGTAAAACCAAACAATAAAACCAACCTGAGTGCAAATTGTGGTTTCTGGGGAATTGCTGTGAGAAAGTGATGCAAAATGCTTTTCTCTCTTACTGCTGAACTTTTACTTGGTGCTACAAGAAAGAGAATCCAGTAGTGTTTTTTGTTGTTGTTCCTCATGAACAAAATTATGGTCTAGGTGTAACATGGCTTTATGCATTTCTAGTTGGTGTTTAAAGATGACTGACTCACAAAAACTATATTTAAAGCTGAACTAACAGATGTCTAGCCAAGCTCTGGCAGCAGCATACTGAACCTCTGCTACTCATTAATTTTTAAAAATGTTTTAATATATTTCTTTAGTTTTTGTTTTCTTTCTTTCTTTTCTTTTCTTTTTTTTTTTTTTAAGGAGATGGGGGACTTTTCTTGTTGCCCAGACTGGAGCGCAGTAGTACAATCATGGCTCACTGCAGCCTGGAACTCCTGGGCTCAAGAGATACTCACACCTCAGCCTCTTGAGTAGCTGGGACTACAGGTGTGCGCCACCATACCTGGCTTCTGATACTAATTTAATTCTTGCGTTTGTTTCTTCATTCATTTATTCCACGGATCTTTGACCACCCACTGTATGCCAGAGACTGTACTGGATTCTAGGGATTCAGAGCTGAGTAAACAGAGTTGCCATCACCATGGTAATAATTTGGCAGGAAAGAGTGGCATGTAACTGTCTGTCTTTTGGCAAAGGGCAGTTCTTTTGTATATAATTGAGTTTTGTTTTGGTTTTATTTCCTCCCAGTGGCATTGATGATGATGTCCTGCTCTATTACTAACCACAGAGTTGAATCAAGGTTCTGATGCCTGGCCCTTTTCTCTGTATCACAAATGGAGTATCTACAGGGGCCAGACAAGTAACCTTACTTATTCAGGCTGGCTGAGTGGTGGCAGGAATAGGATTGGTAGGCTCTGTAGGTTAGGCTGTTTTCTCTGAAGTGTACAGCCACTTCTCAGCTCTATTTGATTATTGCTGTACACCGTGTGGCCCCAATAGCAATAATCCCTACCGTTTTTCATGAAAAGCCTAGAATCTGGATTTTATATAAAATCTGATTTTAAAATATTGGCTCAAATTTTTTGAAAATGTTGTACAAGCCAAAATGATCACAGCTGTAGACTGCTGGTGGACATCCTGTGCTATGTATCATGTGCCCTTCCATTCATGGCCACCCGATCCCCTTCTTCCTGACAGTACTAATGGGAATGTAGGTGGAGTGGTGCCCCTATAAGAATAAAATGTCTATTTCCCAAATGTCCCGTCTTTAGTAATATTCTGTTAATTAGTTAATGAACTATCCATGGAGTTCTATTTTATTAGTGTTTCTATAAGGATTAAAAGGATGAACAAAAGAATGACCCATTGTGCTGTTTTTTGTGTGTGAATCTCATAGTGAATTGTTTGCTCATGGGCTTTATAATTTTGGATTGTGAACTCACCTTCAGTGGAGTTTTATCTTGAGGTTCCTATGAGACTATGTTGAAGAAGAGTTGTTCTACAGTGATTTTGCATTTTATTTCTGCCATGGGCCAATTTCATGTTAATTTCATTGCTTACTTCTTGGATCATTTAGACAATGTAAATTTGAATTGCACATTCAATGTTGGCAGGCCTATTGGTTATTAATTTCCTAAGGAATTCTTTTTTCTTCCCATCAAAAATGCTGGCCAAGGAGACAACTGTCTTTGTCTTCCTCCTTTACCAGTGGGTGGGTTTGTTCTAATTTGCCTTTCTCTTAAGGAATAGTCCTGTAAGGATTCCAGCTTTAAATAGAGGTCTTATTTTCAGCTCCATGCTTTCTGTATGCCCAAGACCTCCTCTCCTGAATGGACATTAGGATACAAAGCCCTTATTCAGATGGAGGCAGACCACAGGGCTCATTCAGCATCATCCCACATATGTAGAGTTTTGCTTTTTCAATTCTAGCTGTTTTTGGCACTTGAGGGTTTTTCCATACTTTCTGGTGAGCCAAGCTATGCATTTGGAATGGTGTTAGTTATATATATGTGTGCGCATATATATATATATATATATTTATTTATTTATTTATTTATTTATTATTTATTTATTTATTTATTTTTTTGGTGCTTCTAGGTGTTTTGTAACCAGAGAATTCTCATAATGGTGCTGAAAACAGAAGTGTTGACCATTTCTTTATTGGCCTTTTAAAGCATTATAAGACTTCAAAATACAAAGGGAATTGAACCTTAGTTTAAAAATAATGCAACTTTGTTATTTCTAAATGGAGTCATTTTCTGAACACATTCTTGTTCAGAAAGATGACCTTGCTATTTCTAGGGTTAATCTTTAAAGATCTGTATGCACTGATTTACTTAAGGGGCAGCAGTCAACCATCAGTGCTGGGTTTATATTAAGAAATAAAAGATTAGTATATGAAAGGCACATTATTTCTTGCCATAGTTTAATGAGTTCCATAACTATACAATGGCCACTTTTCTGTGATAGACTTAGTGCTGCACATATTTTCTGAGGAATGGGAATCATATATATTTAGAAAAATATATATTTCTTGTTCTATTAAGATTTACTTGCCTTTCCGTTGCCCTTTCAGTGAAAAGCTACTGAAGTATGACCACTACCTAGTGCCATTCACTCTGTTTGAATTGGCATTTTTATATAAAAGCCAAGGGGAAATTGACAAGGCCATAAAGTTCCTAGAAACTGCAAGGTAAGTGTTGAAGGCAGCTTTTCCTTGATTGTTATAGAGTCAGAAATGTCAATGCTGCTATAACAACAGCAGTAATATTATATACTTAAAAATTAATAAATTAATGTCAAATTAGTAATCATGCTACTTTTGCTAACTTCTGATTGATTTATACTCATGGCTTTTGCTGTAATTGTGCTGTTTCCAAAACCCTCTTACTGTCTCATTCTGTGACTATTTACAGACGTGATTATGGGCATCTATCTGAAATACTTCTAACTTATTCTATATCAGGGGTTGGCCAGCTTTTTGTGGAAATGGCTAGATAGTAAGTATTTTTAGCTTTATACCATAAGGCCTCCATTCCAACTACTCCATTTTATCAAAAGAAGTCATAGAAGGTAATATGTAAATAAATGGGTGTGCTTTATTTGGCCCTTGGAGCCTGGGTTGCTAGCCTTCGAGGTATTCAGCCATGTCTATTATTTTGTTGAAGAGCCATTGATCTTGTGAAGGTTGCAGATCTTACCCAGACTCCTTTTTTTTGTTTTTTCTGTTTATTTTGGCAGTTTCAAAATATTTTTATCATTCTGATAGACAATAGCTTTTAGACCCATGATCATGGATCACTTAGGTAAGGCAAAAACCCTGTGGCCTGTTTGCCTCCAATACTTCCTGTAGTAGAGAAAGAATGCCAGAGTAGCTCTAGGTCATAAATCACTATTTATGAGTGATTTAGAGTAGCTCTAGGTCATAAATAGTGATTTGTTCATTTATTCAAATTCAGCAATTATTCACTGAGCACTTATTATGTGTCAGAAACTAGCGAAGGCTTTAGAGAGACAACTATAAGCAGGCAGTGTTTCTGCTCTTAGCCAGAGGGAGATATTAAATAAACAAGAAAAATATCAGTGGTATGTGTTTTGCTGAGATTTATAATATGATGCATGGTGCCTGGATGTTACTTCATGTTAGATTGAAATATTTCCTTGAGGAAGTGATATTGTAGCTGAGATTTACATAAGTAAAGCCAGTCTTGAGATCAATCATCAGAAGTCGACCAACTAACTAGGTAGGGAACATTCCTGGCAGAAGTCATAGTGAACATCTGCATTGAGGAGGTTGAGCCACTGGGTCAATGATGTTGCTTTTTGCTGTGCTGGGGAATACCTAGAAGAGCATGTTTGGGGAGAGAAGGAAACATACTTCTGTTGAGACTATGATTCTCTGAGATGGCTATTAGGTACTCATATTAGGTAGATGGCAAGTTGGCATTCATACTTGGCACGGAGTTCAGCGGTAAGGTCAGGGCTGAATGTAGAGATTTCAGTCAACAGCACAGAGATAGTGATATTTAAAGCAATGGCACATGATGAAGTCATTTTGCGAATGTGCTATAGCTAGAGAAAGAGGTCTAGTACAGTGTCTGGTACTGTATATGGCATCTTCTTAGGCATTCAATGATAAGATTAAGAAGATTAAGAGCATTAAGAAGACATCTAGGAAAGCCAACCAAATAGTGCTTCAAAAAGAAGAGTGTGGTTAGTTATGAGGGCAGCAGCTGAGAGGTCACACAGGGTAAGACTAGAGAAGTGGCTGCTGAATTGGGCAGCATGAGGATCACTGGTGAACCTTGACAAGTGAGGTTACAAATGAAATGGAGGTAGCTACTTTAGGCCACACTTTTAGGATGTTTGCTGTGAATAGAACATTGTAATGGGGCAAAAGCTTTACGGGCATGGTAGAGCCAAGAAGGGCTTCCTTCAAATATTTATATATAGGTGATATGACAGCAAGTTGCTTTTAAAGTCAGTTTGTTGGGAGCATGACCAATATTTTATGTGTTGCATAGAGATATCTTCAAATCCAGCTATTGGAAAATTATGGATTATAAATACTTCTGTTCCAAATATTCATTATTTGAATACACAATGTGCAATAAGGCAACTTTATAATGACAAAAATAAAAGACCTGTAACTCACTGCTAAAAAGCAATGAAAAGCCTCCACTAACTCAAGACAACACTGATGATTCAAACATAAAGATACTTCCCAGTAATTCCAAGACTGTAGTCTGTAATTTCCCTTCATGTATTAGGAGCTTTGCAAAGTTCCCCAGATTGGTGGGCAGACATTTAGGAAAATACTCAATTCCATCCTTTGGTAAACTCCAGTAAGATGTTGATTTTAGTTTATGAATAATACATTTTATTAACCCTTATCATCATTACCACTGAGTAGCCCTTACACCTGTTCAAAATGAAGGGCTATAGAAGTGTCACTGTAAAGAAAGCGATTCTAGCTCACCCATGGACCAAGGAAGTATGTAAAAGTATTCCATTTTTCTGATTCTTAACAATTCTAGTAAAGGAAGGTCAACATAAATTCTCTTAAGCAGGTTTTAAATAATCTTTGGATTTCTGTGGCCCCTTTTAAAGACATTGACCTAATTATTATGTAATTATTGGCCAAACCATTGATATTTGCATGTGAGAATTGGAATAAGTAATTTTGATGTCATTAGGTAATTCTGCTGCCTTTGCTGCAGTTGTTTCATTTGGGTTTCTTGAGTGATTGATCTGTGTGATCATGCTCACCATGTTTATACGCCCCTACCTTAGAATTTTTCAATTTAAAAAAGGAAATCTAATTATTTAGGACTAGTTCACAAAATTTGTACAGCCCTCTTCACAACTTTCTTGCTGTGCTTATGAATGGTTTGGTAATTAAGCAGAACCTTGCTACTCAAAGTATGACCTTTAGATGACCACCAGGAATCTTATAGAAATGCAGATTATTGCAGTTCTCCCAAAGATCCCCCCAACAGAACCAGAATCTGCTTTTTACTAAGATCTACTCTTATGTGTATTAAAGTTTGAAAGCAAATAAGCAGATCGGAGAGAAGAATGGGAGGGTGGTGGTACCCTGGTATATAAAGACATTTTGACTGTACAATTTTATTATTATTGTTTTTAGGAACAACTACAAAGATTACTCCTTGGAGTCCAGACTACACTTCAGAATTCAGGCAGCTCTTCACCTCTGGAGAAAACCTTCCTCAGATTGATCAGAACTTGAAGGATAGAATTTTCCCTCAATTAGCATCAGCATCTGCTATAGAATAAACCTTATATTAAAGTTGAAACGTGATCTTGTGAATAAGAACAAAAAAAATGTTATTGTTAATATTTTCTATCATCTGAGAGGTTTACTGTTGGTCTACACAATTTTTTTTTCCTATGGAATGGCATTCTATATTATCTAGAAAATTCTTATATTTTGCCTCCCCCAAAATAATTTCATATTAGATTTGAATTGGGGTAAAGAAGCCTTTTAAAAGACTTGCAAATGCAATAGTCTAATTAGATTATTTATTTTTTTAATGTGGAAATTAATATTGTTTAGCAACTAGCTTACAAGTTGAGCCAATTATAGAATTGTTGGGTAGTTAAACTTCAGAGATATTTTGTTGCCTAGTACTTAAATTTCAGAAGGTAGATAAGTATCACATTTAAAATAGTTTAACAATGACCTTCAAAAGACTTGTGAAAAAGACAGTCTGAGAACATGAACACAGATGGGCTATAAAGTACTTCATAGGTTGAAAAGACCTGCATCTATAAAGGATGATGCAGTATTCAGTTCCTGGTTTTTTACTCTTCATTTGAATAAATGGTGGTGACATTTTGGAGAGACTGGGTTTAAATGTACTTAAGTCTATTATAATAACAAAATTCAAAACCTCCTGTGTATTTAAAGGGAAGAAAGTATCATATTTTAGGAATTTTTCTTAACCTTAGCAATGAGAACCTAAAATACATATATAGGTTATTTTTCTTATAGGTAGTAAAATTCCTGCTGCTTTAAATGATATGTAAAATATCAGTAATTTTTACACTTAAGATGTTGGCAAGACCTAATTTTCTAATCTCTCTAGCACTGTGATGTCTCCTTGTAGATATCTGGACCTCACTTAGTTCTTGGGAAACAGATTCAGGGCATGGAGCAGAAGAGAGCTTGACACCCCATATGGTCCTTGTTCTGCTCCTCTATTAGCAGTTAGTGAGGTGACCTTTAGCGAGTCCACTGTGCCCTGTGTGTCACCATATTTTCTTCTGTGAAATCTAAATTAAAGAACAGATGACTTTCAAGATCTCTTTCAGTTTTATAACTGTGAGTCTATGTAATAGGTATTTATTTTCAACAAAGAACTTTATAATGTTGAATGCAAACCATTCCCACTTGGAGTGTTTTATATTTCAGTCATCACCATTGCCCCTCATCCCCCACATGTGTGTGTTGTGGCCAAGGACCAGGTTGCATCCAGAGTGAGGAAAGGCAATTTATGAGCTGATGAATCTGGGCCTTGTCTTATTTCTGTTTCTATTTGGAAGAATAACTTGTCGCGGAAGCCTCTGCAGTTTAACAGAAGGAGCCACCTATTGGGAGTCAGGAGTTCATTTCTGTGGGCTAATAGTTCTGTGACACGGAGTTAGTAGCTCAGCTTTTCGGGGGCTCAGTTGCCCCAGTGTGGATAGCAGTGTGGTATTTGGTACTTGTGAGGGTTCAATTAGATAAAGCATATGATAGCTTTTTGTAAACTGTAAAAGGCTATACAAAAGTATGAGTTATTGTAATAATTATGGTTTATACGCATGGATTACAGTATCAACATATGAGTAGTGGCTGATACTGTGGTCTGTGTTGTAAAATGAAAGAAGCATAGAAATTCAAATACCTTTCAGTATATTCATGTGTTTGATGTTGACAGTAGCCCAGGTTATATGAACTTGCTCCCGTCGTTCCCTGCCACGTGGACCTGTATCAAGAAATGTGTGGCTTCTTTTCCTTAAAGTACTGATTATTGACCAACACTGAGGATATATATCCAATGAAAGATGATTAATAGAACTCAAGTCGGAGTACCACCCCTTCGATACTATGGCAGTAGATATCAATGTGTTATTAATAGTATAACTTTAGGTACAGACAAAATAGAAAATAAAATTAACTGTCATTATAATTAGTAGTAGAAAACATTAAAAATTATTTGTGTATAGCTTTGGAAAAAAGTTTATGAAGTTCTTAGAAGAGCTTTGGTAACATTATTTTTGGAAGCATACACCCACATTGTGACTGTGGGTACGCTGGGCATTCTTACTTTGTTACTGTGAGAAGCTGCAAGCCAGTAAAAAAATTGTCTTTTGGGTATAAAATGAAACAATATTAAGCTTAGAGTGGCCATTTTAATTTTAACTCCACATTACTAAACAAATATAAAAGAAATTCATCTCCATATAAAAATCTTTTATCATTTATATTTTATTTTATTTTTATATCCTATTCTTTGTATAGTTACCTGATACCATGGACAGTATATCCAGTGGATCTTTTAGTACTACTATAATATCAAAATGCTACAAATATTTATGTTTCCTGCTATGTTCAAAATATTGTAGTAGCACCAACTTCTTGTGGCATCAGCTAATACTGCATTTTGGAGTTATTAGGGTGCTCTGTGAAGAATGAATACTAAAGTGACAGTTTGATCTAGTTTTTTGAGGGACATTTATGATGGGGTTGGGTTGCCATTGTGTCTTGACAGTGCAATTCACGTAGTTCCTGGCGTAATTGGCTTTTTTTTTTTTTTTTTTTTTTTTTTTTTTTTTTTTTTTTTTTTTTTTTTTTTTTTTTTTTTTTTTTTTGTTTTTTTTTTTTTTTTTTTTTTTTTTTTTCCTAATGGAGAGTCAGCGTTCTGAATGGTGCTATATAAATTTAAGTAAGTATATAAATTTAAGTGCTTTGTATATTAAGTGCTATATATATTTAAGTAACTATATAAATTTAAGTGCTTCAAAGGGATGATGACAAGGCAGACATGATTTCCCCTTGACAATGAATGAAAGGTGAACTGCATCAGCTCTTATCTGAACATATATTTTAATGTTTTCTATGCCCTTTGATAAAAGAAGTTTCCAAGTTATATAGGAAAATTAAGTCCACCGATCCTGCCTTCATCCTCAGAGAGCAGAGGTGAGACAAGTGGATAAAAGCTGTAGGAAGCTGAATTCCAGATGAATCAGCACCAAGGAAGATTTTTCATTATTGGAAAACCCAACAGTCTACAATCGATAACCAGTTCTTCTGCAAAGGGGTGAGTTTAGCAGGGCTAATGTGATTGCCATTTCTGCCTGTCCTAGCAGCTTAGACTAATTGAACTTTGAGGTCACTCTATGATTCTTTTATTAGGGCTTCAAATCAGTGGAGAATGTGTGAAGAAAAAATCGCCCCCCCCCCATTTCAAATAAAAGTGAATGTTTTCTCTTTCAAAGCTACTATTAGAGGTAGTTGTAATAGACACTAACAATCTCTGCTGTTAATACTTACGATTCCACTCCTTTTTAAAGTGAGTCTGTTGATCTTCATAAATAGAGGGGTTTTCCCTAGCGTGGACATTAAAAATAATTTTTTAAAAGTTCTTTGTGGCCAATTGGAAAATCTTTTGGAATTATCTAATTCTTCATTCATTTTGTATTTCATTCATTCATTCCGGTATTTCTGTTTTTTCCCCCTCCTGTTTATAATTTCTGTATTTAGAAATCTTAAATTGAAATACATTTAGTTAAAATGAGTTAATGAAGACTCCAGTGATGTTTTAATACCCCAAGATATTATGATTCCTTGGTCCTGGAATGGATCTTAGAAAATTATCTCATCCTCATGAGCCTGTAAGCAGAGCCTGTAAGCAGAACCTGTAAGCAGACCCTGTAAGCAGAACCTGTAAGCAGAGCCTGTAAGCAGAACCTGTAAGCAGAGCCTGTAAGCAGTGTTGTTTCCCCTCAGTCCTGCTCTGTCCAGACCCGGTAGCCCCTCGCCACATGTGGCTGCGGAGTCCTGAATGACTTACAGCGCATGTGGGAATGGGGCTGAATGCTAAGGGAGCATTCATTCATAAGGGCTGCACTTCTCCTTAAAGGCCTCCCAACGGCCTCCTTTCCGGAGATCTGGCTTTTACTTGCTGTCTGCTATGATAACCTGATTTGTGCTTCACATACATATCTGTGAAGTTTGCTTTTTCTGTTTAAGTGCCCTTAAACTTTCATTTCATCATGTTTATTCTGCAGACAATCAATGTCATTGGCATATTTGAACATTATTCTGCCCTCCCTCTGCTAAACTCCTTATGGACTAGATGGAGAGATTTGATTTTTGAGATTATGATTTTAATTTGATTTTACAGACATTCTTTGCTTTTTTACAAAGCACAGTTGTTAAGAGTCATAGAAGAGTGATTCTCATCTTTGAGAAGATAAATTTCATGATTAATATTTTCTAAGATAAAATTACTCTAAGAAATCTAGTGAAACCTTTTCAATTGCTTTGTTATTAATGTTTCAACACTGACTCTCTCAACTAGGCCAATATTACTATTTAAAGGTTTTTAGAAGCTGGGCATGGTGGCTGATGCCTGTAATCCCAACACATTGGGAAGCCTAAGTGGGAGGATCACTTGGGGCCAGGGGTGTGAGGCCAGCCTGGGCAATATTCTTTATAAAAACCAGAAAATTAGCTGTGCATGGTGGAGTGTACTTGTAGTCCTAGCTGCTGGGGAGACTTAGGTGGGATAATCACTTGAGCCCAGGAGTTTGAGGCTACGGTGAACTAAGATCATGCGATATATAAAACCTATATATAAAATAAAGATTTATAGACATATGTTACCACTTAGAGAATAATTTTGCAGTTGGTTTATTTAAAACAT
This sequence comes from Cebus imitator, assembly GCF_001604975.1. Classification (NCBI taxonomy): domain Eukaryota; kingdom Metazoa; phylum Chordata; class Mammalia; order Primates; family Cebidae; genus Cebus; species Cebus imitator. The sequence continues at coordinate 128,341 of NW_016107814.1, read as the reverse complement.
ATATTTAAAGCTGGGCATGGTGGCTTACGCCTGCAATCCCAGCACTTTGGGAGGCCCAGGCGAGAAGACCACCTGAGGTCAGGAGTTTGAGACCAGCCTGACCAACTTGGAGAAAGCTCATCTCTACTAAAAATACAAAATTAGCTGGGTGTGGCGGCAGATGTCTGTAATCCTAGCGACTCGGGAGGCTGATACAGGAGAATTGCTTGAACCCAGGAGGCGGAGGTTGCAGTGAGCCGAGATCGCGCCATTGCACTCCAGCCTGGGCGATAAGAGTGAAATGTCATCTCAAAAACAAACACACAAACAAATAAAATGACATATTTATGCCTTTTGCTGCCTATTATTATTTTTGAATGTATGATACCTAAGTGATATGCATATATATATGATTAAGACATTTTTATCTCTTTAGATATTTCTTCATAAGATACATGTATCTATAGATAGCTATATATGAAACAACTTACAAATAATAAGTAGACAATGTTTTTATACAGTTCTTTCCAAAGACACACAGGATTTTTTCAAATTCTCCCTCCCCCAGTTCAGTTATTTACATATTTTTGTCTCTAAGTGTTAGATTGCTTGTTTCTACTGCCTATTGTTGATAGTTTTGTCTTTTATACATTTGCTGTTAGATTTAGTTACTTTGAAATGTTGAACTTGAAATGTAATGAAAAGGACACATGAGAATTTATCATCAGGGAACATATCTTTTATGTTGAGCAGTTGCTATCTGATCTTGACAGACTCTCCTCTTAGAAGTCTATTCTAGTCATTTTGTAACTTCATAGCTGCTGAAAGAAATGATGCAAGGACTGTTGCATGGACTGAGATGGCTGAGCAGGTTCTTGGCCTGAATTATCCAGAGGAGATAGTTGGATCTAGCTTCAGAGGAAGTCTGTGCCTCGTTCCCTTCTGGTTACAATGTACCCAGGACATGTGTTTAGCACAGTAATAATGTAACAGGATGTTGCATGGAAAAATCAAAGCAGCTGCCTCACTGTATTTAACTAAAAAGAATGCCTACAGGTTGGATATTTAATAGGGAAAATCAAGGTACTTTAATAACAAACTTCACTATGTAAAGCTTGTTGAATATTAACATACGGTATACCTTGCATATTAATCTCATAGTTTTTAGAAAGACCAATTTAAACACTGAATGTAAGGGATGCTGGCATATCCCAGTGACAGCTTCAGTTTTATTGCTGCTTAATATTTTCTAGCAAATTAGTTTTAATTATTGGTAGTCTGTTGGGCACCATTTGGGGAAGAAACAAATTTGTCTCAGTGTAGCAGAATGATAGTCAAAAAATTTGGGTAAAGAATGAGTATAAGGCCGGGCGCGGTGGCTCACGCCTGTAATCCCAGCACTTTGGGAGGCCGAGGCGGGTGGATCACGAGGTCAAGAGATCGAGACCATCCTGGTCAACATGGTGAAACCCTGTCTCTACTAAAAATACAAAAAATTAGCTGGGCATGGTGGCACGTGCCTGTAATCCCAGCTACTCAGGAGGCTGAGGCAGGAGAATTGCCTGAACCTAGGAGGCGGAGGTTGCGGTGAGCCGAGATCGCGCCATTGCACTCCAGCCTGGGTAACAAGAGCGAAACTCCGTCTCAAAAATAAATAAATAAATAAATAAATAAGAATGAGTATAATAAATAATATTTCATTTTTAAAGGAATTATATTATTTTGAAGTGCGGCATGGTTGATACTGTTTGGCTGTGTCCCCATCCAGATCTCATCTTGATTTGTAGTTCCCATAATCCCCACATGTCGTGGGAGGGATCCAGTGGGGGGGTAATTGAATCATGGGGGCAGTTTACCCCATGCTGCTCTCATCATAGGGAGTGAGTTCTCAGGAGATTTGATGGTTTTATAAGGGGCTTTTCCCCCCTTGCTCAGTACTTCTCCTTCTTGCCGCCCCGTGAAGAAGGTGCCTTTCTTTCCCTTCCTGTTCCACCATTGTAAGTTTCCTGAGGCCTTCCCAGTCATGCAGAATTGTGAGTCAGTTATACCACTTTTTAAAATAAGTTATGCAGTCTCAGATATTTCTTCATGGCAGCGTAAGAATGTAGTAATACAGTGGTCTTACTAATTTGAAGGTATGACACTCTGCTTTGGAAATAATGTAGACATTTTTAAGTCATTCCTATTTTTAATGTAGACAAATGTCCAGGTAGCAATTTCGGGAATAACAAATGAGTTCAGCTTTTATTCACTTTTTTTCCCCAAAGTGATTTATTCTTCAATGTAGACAGTTACTTTCTATAGAGTGATTTGTTTTTTGTTTAAGAAAATAATTTACATAAACAGAGATTATGGTAAATATTTTAAGTCTTAGGCTGTTGGTTAAATTTAATGGCTTAAGCACTGTTGAGTTCCATTTAATATTTGTAGAAGGAGAACATATGTGCTTAACTGATATGTATGGTCTAGAAAAATTACTTAATTCTCAAGAATATGTTGCATTCTCATATTGTGTTAAGGAAAATTCTATAAGTAGTTTGTTTTTTTTTCTTTTGCTGACTGTTGACATCCAAACACCTGAATGAAAACTGACTCATTTATGTATTGGTGTTTAAAATATTGAATTGCAAATGTTCTTAGAACACTTGCATTTTTTTATTCAAGTTGCTAAATCAAATGTAAAGGCAAATATGTATATTTAATAAGTGAGAAGTATTTTTTATTACTGAAATTTATTCTGAAGCAAATGTATTTTGTAGATGTTTCATTTGGGAGATTTTGCTTTGCCTTAAAACATATAAAATAAACCTGTCTTCTGGTCTGGCCACCTAAAAACCTCTGTTAACTTGACATGTAGAAGGATTTCAGAATTTTTTGATAATGTGTGGTTTTCACTTTTGTTTAGATTAAACAAAAATAAAATGAGAGTCCATAGCACTTTGTAAAATAATGTGAAGTTTCCTATTGAATCATCAAAGCTACCTGTATGTAGTTTATAATTCAGTGTTCTGTTAGTAAAAATTGTCAGCATTTTATCTTTCTCTCTTCTCATTACATTTTAGTCTTCTGTCTTTCCCACTCAGCGGTCACAGTTCTGCAGAGCAAAACATTTTTAGAATCTGAAGATGTGTGAGTTCTATATAAATTGAATGTGTTAGTAACATCCATCTGCTGATCAAGTAGGCATTGGATCTGGTACTAAGTGAAATTGATTGTAGCTATCAAAGCATTTTATCAATGTAAGTCAAGAAAAAAGAAGAAAACTGTGAACTTCTGATATTTTTAACATAAAAACTGTTCCCAATGAGTATTCTCTTGCTGATTTTGTGTTAATGTTATCATCTACGATTTGAAAGCTAATGCTAATATAAAATCTAAAATTTCAACATGACAACAGTTCCTGTAGCCTATTTTTACCATTAAGACGTTTTTGAAAACAGATGTCATCTTAGAAATTGTATTTTTAAATGCAAATATGTCATCCCAACTTGAAAGTCAACACATTTTATTTTTCATTCCTTAGTATGACAGAATAAGCTGTTTAGATACAGGTTTAATTTGCCAGATTTTCTCAGAATTCTATATTTTCATATTGCTACAACTGGTTTACTTAACATGCAATTTAATTGTCATTTAAATAAATTACAGTTGATGGAATTGTAGCCTTATTCTAGTTGGTCTACATGTGGAAGCAGCACACGACATCTGTTTTGCTGGTCTTTCATTGTCAATGTGATATAAACTTGAATTTTTGTTTCTTGGTAAGATTTTTTTTTTTTTTTTTAAATCGTAATATACAGGTATGAAGGCCTTTCTCTCTACCAAGTTCTTGGCGAAGCCCTGGACATGAAGAGATAAATGGGATGGTACAGTTGTCTCAAGGAAGGATTGCCTTTTCTATCATTGTTTTGTAATTTATTTAATAGCTCAGAGAGTTAGATTAGCTGCTGACATGCTCGGTTTAAGGAGCCATCTTTAGCATTCAGCGTATAGCGCAGTGGAAGAAGTAATGGGCTCTGGGAATCAGGAGTTCTGTATTTGAGGCTAGTTTTGGCAGATTGTGGCATGTGCTCCCCCTCCCTAGACATTAACTTCTCTGAATTTTGCCTACCCAGCTGTAAAATGGGGACAATTCCACTACTTTATTCAGCTCTAAGGAGGATCAGAGGAGGGGGTATGCAAGACCACAAAGGGCTAATCCAACATTAAATTCTTCCCCTCGTCCCCTGTGTGACTTGGGGCAAACAGATGTCCATCACAAACTAGTTGTTTTTGTCAGTGGGTGGCTTTTCACGATGTGATTCAGTAATCGAGGTTCTTTCGGTCTTGCAGCTCTGCTTTCTTCACACATCTGCTAAGGCCACTGTGGTCTTTTGCATCAAGCTATTGAAGGGGACAAAGCATGGAGGGGTGTGTGAGGGAGATGGTACATATCTGTTAAGTTCCATTAGCTAGAACTCAGTCACTGCTTCATGACAAAAGAGGCAGAGAAATGGTCTAGCCATGGGCTCAGGAAAAAGAGGCAATGGGTATGGTGAACAGTTGGCTTGCCTCTGCCACATCACCACTTGGGCTGGGTCCACTATGATTCTCCCAATGTGTTCCATGCTTTCCTGTTTGTCTTTTCTTTGTTCTTTGGCATGAGGAGCTTGATAGATTTACAAAGGCATCAATTACAACTCGGTATAAGCAACTCAAGCTAGTTTAAAAACAAAGACTTGAGCAGCCCTCTAGTAAATGGATAAAGGGTGTCTGTGCAATTCAGGAGCAAGAATGTGGGAGGTACTCAGGAAGTATTTCAATTCAGAATAGAAAAGCTTTAGAGACTTGCAGAGTATTTCTTCTGTCTCTGTGCTTCCTGAAGAAACTTGATGGGAGGAATATGTCCACACAGCAAAGGCTAATTTTTCTCTCATGATCCATCTCTATTTCAGGCCAGTGAGGGATGAGCTCCATATTAGCCTTACACAGGGCCCTGGATTGCTAGAAGCTCCGTTATCTGGAATGAGAAGAGGAAAGAGGCATGGTGTATATAAAATGGTCTTGTTGTAGGACTTCCTCCTCAGTTCTGTTAACAGCTGGGTTCTTGTTACATGACCATGAAAAGATTAGGCTCGCAGACGGTTTGAAGGGTGACAAGGGCAGGGATTATTGGGTGAAAAGGGAAAAAGTGGGAAACAGGGACTCTCAGCAAAGTGAGAGTCCTGCTAGTAGGCTTCCCACCTCACAGAATGAGTCCCACATACCACCCCAGAACAGGAGGCTAGCTCCTCTCCACTGCAAACGGTGTGAACCACCGAGGCTCCACCGCAATGCTCAATCCTCCCGGGGCTCAGGCCAGTTGGAGGTTCTCCAGTGATCCCTTTTTACTGGCTGTCTCAGTCTTACAGCTTCCCCCTGGAAGTGACACGTATTTCATACCCAAAGCAAATCACACAGCTTTACCTAACTTCACCTGAGCAGGAAAGTACAACCCTCATGTGTCTGGAAGAAGCACCAGAAGTAGATGGTGAACAGCACAAATGACTCTCTGGGTGAACAAAAGTGGGATAAACACAATGAACTCTCCCACTTAGAAGGTGAGAAGTGAAGCATGGGATACCACAGTGAGCACTGGTCTGCTGTAATGATTCTGAAATCTCGTGTGTTTTGAGCTTCCGTATCTTGAGAATAGAAAATGTTCTTTGATTGGGCCTTGAGCCCATTTCCTGGAGTAGTGCTCTTGTTCATTAGTCTCTGTGGCACCTGGGTTCACCTTCTGAGAGGTTTTATTTTCTGTAATTTTTCTTGGCCATATCTGAAGAGACTGTCAAAGAAATTGCCCTCTCCAGGAACAGAGCAACTTTCTCAACCGTTCCTGCCTCACACTGGAGTCAAAGGATCATTTTAAGTCTCAAAAAGTCACAGTCTTTTTCAGTACAGGTGATTCTTTGGTACAATTCTCTAAAAAATTTAGTCTGTTTGACACAGCATCATATGCCAAATAACCACACCACAGTATGTCTAAGACATTACTCATTCCTGTTGCCTTAATTAATGAAACAATATTAACTTGAGCCAATATCATCTCTGGAACTGATTCCTGTATTAATTAGAGTGGGCTAGGATATACCACAGTAACAAACAGCCCCACGTGTCTCAGCGGCTTAAAGTAACAGTTTCTTTCTTGCTCACTCTACATGTGTGTTTTTGGTCAGTAGAGAACCCTGTTCTGCACTGTGGAGGCCATTGGACCCTCACCGTCTGCAGTGATACTCATTGCCATGGCAAAGAGAAGTTTGGCAAATTGCATAGTGGCTTAAAAAAATAATAATGCTTTTATTGAGGTATAATTTAAATACCATTAAATTTACTCCTTTTAAAACACAGGTCTGCATTTAGTGAATGTGTACTTTTGTGCAGCCACCACCACCATCCAGTTTTAGAACACATCTGTCACCTCAGAAAGTTCCCTCTTGTCCTTTTGCTGTCAATCCCTAAACTGAACCTCCAAGGCCCAGGCAAACACTGACCTATTTATAGCTATAATTTTGCCTTTAATACAAAATTTACTTTGTATTAAAATACAAAATAATGAATGGTATCTCGTCGTGGTTGATTTGTATTGTTCTTTTTCTTTTATTTTTTTTGAGATGAAATCTCGCTCTGTCACCCAGACTGCAGTGCTGCAGTGTGATCTCGGCTCACTGCAACCTCCGCCTCCCAGGTTTAAGCGATTATCCTGCCTCAGCCTCCCGAGTAGTTGGGATTACAGGTATACACCACTGCGCCCAGCTAATTTTTGTATTTTTAGTAGAGACAAGGTTTCAACATGTTGGCTAGGCTGGTATCAAACCCCTGACCTCAGGTGATGCCACTGCCTCGGCCTCCCAAAGTGCTGGGATTACAGGTGTGAGCCATCACACCTGGCCTGATTTGTATTTTTCTAATGACTAATGTTGTTGAGCATTTTTTCATATACTTATTGACCATTTATATATGTTCTTTGGAGAGAAAAAGCTATTTAAATCTGTTGTGAACCAGCCCAACCCGTTCGTGGGTGCCCTTAGTCCCAGCAATGGCAAGGGATTGAGAAAGGGAAATAGAGACAGAGACACAAGAATGGAAGTTACAGCATGGGTCCAGGGGACCAACACAGGTGTGGAAAATGTGTTGGCCTCGAGCTCTGGGCTCCAAACACCTTTATTATGTGCACAATCTCATTGGTCTTATGGGCGTGGAAGGGGAGAGTAAAGGAGTAGGGAAGACAGCCGAGTGGAAAGCACTTGGGATCCTTCTAAAACATGCTAAACTAGTGCTCTGAGCATCCAACAGCACTTGAGATCCTTTAAGACATGCTAAACTAGTACTTGGAGTTTGTCACCGATTGTCATCAGGGTGCGGCTGCAGAGGAGGAGCCACCCGGTCTGACCACTCCCAATTCATCCAGGGGTTCTTATCTCCCAAGCATTGAGGACATAGAGCAATTAAAATCACTCCATATTCCGAGAACCTAGGCAGAGCCCGAGTTGTTCCCGTGATTTCTGTCCTGCAAGGCTTTTCTCCTCCTTGCCAGCTCCCATCTGCAAAGACCCTCCCAGATTTTGTGAGCAGAGGTTGCCTCCCTTCTCAGAGATCCTTGCATAAGCCCTCTTTATGAGGCCCTCTTGCAGACTCCATGTTGAGAAGGCATTTGTGGGACCAGGGCAGTATCCCCTGCTCTGCAGCCACCCCAAGGTGTTCTCTGGTGTTATTGCGCTCTCAGATGGTCTTTACCTTAGACCCCCTGTTGCCACTTGATTTCTAATTATCTGCACCAATAATATAGTTTAGTTCGGTGTATAAACTTCAGTGTACTGTGAGCCAATCAAGCTTGTAATTATTTAGCTAGAATTAATGTAGGTCTCCCCCTGGCCATATTGACCTACACAAAGCTTTGCTCATTTTAAAATTTGGTTTTCTTACTAGATCTTTATCGGATATGTGATTTGCAAATATTTTGTTCTGTGATTTGTCTTTTCATTTTTTGAATAGTATTCTTTGACACAAAAGTTTTGAATTTTTGCGAAGTCCAGTTTATGTGGTTTTGGGTTTTGGTTTTGGTTTTGGTTTTTTTGATTGCTTGTGATTTTAGTATCATTTCTAAAAACCCACCGCCTAATCCAAGATCATAAAGATTTATACCTATGTATTCTTCTAAGAGTTTTATAGTTTAACTCTTAAATTTGGGTCTTTGATCCAGTTTGAGGTAGTTTGAGTATATGATATGAGGTAGAGGCTCAACTTCATTCTTTTGCATGTGGATAACCTGTTGTCCCATCACCATTTGTTGAAAAGCACATTGACTTTTAAAACTTCCACCCAGAATTTTCACATGGTTCATTTCCATTCATGTTTCACAAGTCTAAGCAAGTCTTGTGGTTATGCCCAGATTCAAGGGGACAGGTAAGTACAATTCTACCACATCTATCCATGGTTTTGAGTTCACATATTAAAATTCTGTGACTCTTTTTCTCAATACAGTTTCCAAGCTCTCATAGGGGGAGTTTTTATTGGCCTAGTTTGGGAGAGATGTGGTGACTCTCCCTTCAAATAATTGTGACTAAGGGAACAGGGTCTTTTGGAACAAACGTGGCTGCCGGGAGTTTACCCTATGGACTGGTGGGTGGGATAGTTAAGGGGAAGTGGTCATTATAACCCAGGTAAGTTATCCCCAAAATATCATCTATGATTTGGAATCTAACTCTGGTTTAGGTTACTTGAAAAGTGATCCACAACTGTATGTTCCCTGATTACACTTTTATTTAGCAGGTATTTATTGAGTTGCTGCTATTTCCTGTCAGACAGTTCCAGGCACTTGGAAAATACTAGTGAATAAACATATTGTGTCCTTCATGGAGCTAGTATTCTGATGGGATGGGTCAGGCATTACACAATAAATGGGATAAGTAAATTATATAATGCAGGGGCTGGCAATTTAAGGCCCTCAAGCAGACTGCGTACTTTATAAGTAGTATTCTAGAACACAGCCATGTCCATTCATTTACATATTATCTACAGCTGCTTTCTCAATGGAGTAGCAGAGTTGGAGGGCTGCAACAGAGACCTAAGGCACACAGACTTAAAATATTTACTCTCTGGCTTATTAAGAAAACATTCACGGACCCCTGAATAATCTGTAAAGGTGACAGGTGCATTTGAAAAGAGAAAAAGTATCCAAGTGAGGGGACCTGGGGATGCTGAGGTAGGGAAGAATGTCACTCGTAGTTTTAAAAAAGATGGTTACAGTTGGCTTCATCAAGAAGGTGAAGTTAAAGCAAAGACTTAACAGAGGGGAGGGAGCTAAATTGGTATCTGGGGGAAGAGCATTTCAGGCAGAAAAGAAAAGCCCATACAAAGGCTTTAAGAAAAGGTGTGTCAAATGTGTTCCGAGGACAATGAGGAGATATGTGGTTGGCCTGAGGGATTGAGGGGACAGTAGCAGGAGATGAGTTACATAGGTGGTAAGTACTAACTAGAGTCAGATTTTACCCTCCTTGCTAGCTAGCAAGGTTAGCCTGCACAGTTTTGTGGATTCTGGCAGAAGACATGAGACTTCTGGGTCAGAGACAAAAATGCTTTATTACTCACGGCATAACAAGCAGCATAAACACTGGCATATTTGCCTCAGTACCCCTTGCCAGCCAAGTCCCACAAGGGTGATGCGGAGGGGCTCAGGGGGCTGCTGCACCCTCAATGGGTTTGTGCCACAGCAGGGGAACCCCAAGCTTAGGGAACCTGAATCTTTTATAACGGACTGCAAGCAAACTTTCTTGCCCTTTGCTCAGAAGAGAGACATTCTCTTTGCTGCACGCTGAACAGTAAGCAAACCTGCCTTCTTCTCTGGAGGGAGATACTATATCTTCCAAAGCCGCTCACTCCAAACGGTTTTGAAAAGCTAATCTGAAACAAAGCCACTTAGTGCCTTTTCCTTTAAGGAAATGCAGGAAAGCAAGAGACCTATACTATTGTCCCCTAATGGCAGGTTTATAAGTTACCTTCAGAAGGTAATGGGGCCATTTTTAAAACTTTGACTTTTACTCTGACTGAAATAAGGAACCGTTGCAATTTTTAGCAAAGGAGGGGCATGGGCCAACATGTTTTGAAAAGACTGCATTTTGAGGGTAGGATGAGGTGGATGAGGTAAAAGCAGGTGATGAGGCCATCACAGTGACCCAGACCAGAGTATGTGATTTCTGGGGTTTGGGCCTGAATGACCAGAAGGGTGGAGTTGCATCAGCTGAGATCGGCAAAGTGGCAGACTGAGCATGTTTTGGAGGAACGCTCAGAAGTCATTTTGGACATAATGAGTTTAAGATCCTTATTAAGGATCTTATAAGACATCTTGATGTTGAGAGGGCAGTTAGATAAATGACACTGGAATTTGGGAGAGAGGCTTGGGATGAGATAAAATGTTGTGAGTCTTTGGTATACAGATGGCATCAAAAGCCATGTGACTGAAGACATGAGAAAACCTCAGGAAATGCCTCTGATATTTCATCAGTAATTATAATTTTGGGTGAAATACATGTTCTGTTCACCGTCAAAGCTGAATTAAGCCTGCTAAGATTCAGATTGGATAAAATATAATATAGATGAAAAATATTAAGCACAAACTTTAAAATAAGGTCTTCTGATAAAACAATTAGGGCCTTTGTCTGGCTTTTTAAAGACTTCGATGTAGCTAAAAAAGGCAAAGTGTCATCTGAGCTTTAGAAGAAGGGAAGAGGAAGTCAAGCATAAAATCTCAAATTTTAATTAAGAAAATTTGACAACGTTAAACAAGAAGCAGCTGCAAGGGGGGAGATTTGTGTACATTTTTAGCCCTGCTTTGAAAACCTCAGATTGATTGTCTTTGGAGCAAAATGGAGCAAATTGTCACAAATCTTGTTTTCTGAGAAACCAGTTATGTCAACATTACAGCATGCCGCAGCCAGCATGCCAAAAATAACACGAAAAGGAACGGCTGCAAATCTATTTAGGATCAAGCCAGTAATTATTGCGTTTGTGATCATTTCCAAGAATTGTTCCTACCCAAATATTAAATGGAAAATAAGAGCTCATTCAGCCTTGAAAGTTTTCCATCTCATTTTTTTCTTTTTTTAGTAAAGATTTATGTTAATAAACTATTAATAGTTTTAAACAGAGCACTTCCATGCTAAAATTAAAAGCAAAGTCATTTTAATAATATGTTGGAACCTTTATATTTTTCTTTATTAAAAGAGAAAAACATTTCTCTTTTTGCTTTTTATTTCTGTGTCTGAAGTTACGTATAACATGAAAACTTCTTAAAACCCGGATTGAAGGCATGTGTTCATTTAAAGTCTTAAGACACCAACTATTTCCTGATTTCCTCTACATTACTAAATAAACAAATCTCAGTTTGTCCAAAATTCTATTTGGCAAACTCTGGGTGACCATGTAGATTAGAGTGGTGATAATGAACCAGTATAGCGATGGAGCTAAATTCTCTTTAATTTGTCTATTAAATGGCTTCTCCAAAAAGAGATGGAATCCTTCATTTCAGGAAAATAGATTTTAAAAAGTGATTACAGCATAATTATTTAAGAAATACCCTTTAATATTTATCTGTCTTTTTTTCCCCTTGTTCCCATATTCCCCATACAAGTTAGGTACATCAGCACATCCTGTAAATATTTATGGTGCTCATTAATCAATTAGGAAATGTATATTCTGCCATTTTAGTGCTGTGAGGATTCTTTTTTCTCTCTCTAATTTTTGTCTGAGATTTATGCATAGCTTTTACCCAGTAGGACAAAGAACACATTCTTCTACCCTTTCTCACTCAGGTGATCTTCCTAAAGCCAAGGCACGCAAAATTTTACCATAAAAAGTGATTTACTGACTAGCTGTCAGAAAGATGGATGCTTCTTTTTAAAATAGCAGCATGGTGTTCCTTGTCAACAAAATTATGGCTCTCAGAAAAGATGCCATAGGTCTTACAGTTAGGACCGTCTGGGTAGGTTCAGCTCACTTGTAGAACAAAGATTTCTGTTGCGATGCTCTTTTAGCTATCCAGCTTCGTTCGTTCTAAGGGCCAGACCTTGGTCTTCAGCCATCAGGCAATCTGTGTATGGAGTACTGGATACAATGTGGTTTAGTGCAGTGGTTCCTGACTTTTCACATCTTAAATTCTACAAATCCTTTTTCAGGGAATGGGGAGGATGAGGTGGAGAGGCAGCACCAAAGCTATTTTTACCTATGATCGCTGTTTAAGCAGAAAGTGAGATGATGTGGGGGTGTGGGGAGAGACGGTGTTTCAGAATGGAGTACAGCCCTGTACCTTTATGATGCCCTCTTCCTCATCTTCCTAGATGAGCTCTGTGTCCCTAGACTTAGTTTACACAAACACATAAAACATAGTAGGTGTCTGCGATTTTGATTATCAAAATATTCCTTGGCTGGATGATCACTGTTGGGTAGAATGGGGTGACTGAGGGAGCACAAAATCTCAATAACTGATGCTAAAACCCATGTCCCCCATGCGGTCATGGAGCAACAAGTCAATGCCAGGTCAAAAGAATCTTCTATACTTGGAATCCATTTCTGTGGCTCTTACACAAGCCACTGGGAAGCCCACACATTCAGCATTTGTTCCATTTTTCCTTCCAGATTAACTTTCTTTTTCCACGTCCCCCACAGTGATTTTTCCATTAACATTTGATGTTTAATTTGCATTTTCCCCAACATTGGTCCCTGGATGTCTTCCAAAATCTTAGGAAAAATAATAGATTTAATTTCATCTTGTTCCTTTCTCACCTGTTTTTTCATAAAGTTGGTTTCTTTATTTATTTGAGCCATCTTCTTTAAAGCTTAGACCAAAGGAAAAGACTCTTATTCCAAGGCCAGCAAATGTCTTTCTCCATGTGGCCTCTAGCAGCCAGCCAGCCACCAACTGGCCTCTCGTTATAGCCTTTTGTTCATGACGGCCATCACAATCATCAATCGTCCACATTACACACAAATTGAGGTCTAAACCCAGGGACTTCAGGATGGGATGAAATGCCTGGGAAGTTTCCAGCTTTCCTTTTCCTGCTGCTAACAGTCTCTAGCTTTCCAGCCACTTTTAGCTCTTCTGACAGTAGCCCCTTTTTTTTGGGAAGGACCTGGAGATGATGCTAAGGCTGCTTTGTTCCCTATCTTTGTTGGATGTGTTGCAATAAGACAACACAGGTACTTCACATATGAGCTGGTGATTACATTCAGGTTGGGCTTCCAGGCTGTCACCTGCGACAGTCATTCAGGTTGTGATTCTTATTTTTTGAGACAAAGTCTTGCTCTATTGCCAGGCTGGAGTGCAGTGGCATGATCTCGGCTCACTGCAACCTCTACCTCCCAGGTTCAAGCGATCCTCCTGCCTCGGCTCCCCAGTAGCTGGGATTACAGGCACGTGCCATCATGCCCGGCTAATTTTGTACTTTTTTAGTAGAGATGAGGTTTTACCATGTTGGCCAGGCCGGTGTCGAACTCCTGACCTCAGGTGATCCACCCGCCTTCACCTCCCAAAGTGCTGGGATTACAGGCGTGAGCCACCGTGCCCAGATGAGGTTGTGCTTCTTTATCCTGGGTTGTAACTTGGACATTTGTTTAGCCTTAAAACAGGATTTAAAATGACCAAAGAAGATTCTGTTAGACTTTGCCTTGGCACACTTAGGAAGGTAAGTAATGCTTTCATTCTTCACTGGCCGAGAGTGATAGCTAGAAGGAAAACTGGGAACTTCCTAGGCGTTTCACCCCATCCTGAAGTCCCTGGGTTTAGACCGCAATTCGTGTGTAATGTGGACAATTGATGATTGTGATGGCTGTCATTTTTGTTGTGTTATTCCAAGCAAATGTACACTTTTTTCTTCTCTATGGTATATTTTATTTGTTATACCAAATTGTTCAAATATTGTTGAGTATGAATAAGCAGACACCTACTGAAATAGGAAGGGTTTTAAATGGTAGGCAATTACACAAAATCAAAAGGATGAAAATGGCAATTAACAGAAGAAAACACAGATACCAAAAATGAAATATTAAGAAGAGTAGAAAGTCTGCTAATAGGGCATTCCCTTCTTTAGTTTGGGAAAAGGCTCTCAGGCAACCTTTTCTGTACATTTCCAGTGGGCATAGGTGTTTAAGTTCTAAAACTTCTTTTCTTTTCTTTTCTTTTTTATAAAGACAGGGTTTCACCATATTGGTCAGGCTGGTCTTGAACTCCTGACTTCAGGTGATCCGCCCACCTTGGCCTCCAAAGTTCTTGGATTATAGGCATGAGCCACCACACCTGGCCCTAAAACTTCTTTTCTGAGTAGGCCTAATTCAGAGAACCCAGCTTATTAGCTGTAAGTTCAATAAAACAAATTTTATAGCCATTTACCTCCACCCCTTGACTGAATGAGGAAAGGGAAAATGGAAGGAATTAAGGTCCCAGCACTCGTGCATCAAGGCCAAGAACTGCATTATGGAAATCTGTCTGGAGAGGGTGGCTGCCATACTGCCAACCTCAGAGGTATTCACGGTCAGCCCCATCTGCTCCGGAGGGACAATTCTGCCAGCGGGACTTTGGGCAGGCCATATAATAACAGACCAGAGCCTGTTATTTCTGGATGCCCCAGGGGAGGACCAGAGAAGGGCTCTTTCTGAGTGGGGCTGACTGGAGCAGACCAATACCAAAAAAAGTATCAAAAAACTCACTTTCACTAATAATTCAATGAAACTCCACTCATTGCACTTTAACCACTAAAATATCTTTGATATGTTTTTTGTATACTAAAGCCTATGTAGACTTGAACCAATTCAGACGATAGTCTGTTGGCCAAAGGGTGAAAACCACAGCACCAGGTAGCATTTGCTTGACGTTCCAAGGTACCACGAGAGAGTGCTTTCCCCCTAAGATCACTACCAATGCAGTATTGACTATGTGCCTGTGTTCTTGTATGCACACACGGCACACAAAGGACGAGTCTCTTTGCCTCATGCGGAAATATTCTGATTGTTTCAAGAGTGAATGAGCTTTCCCACTTTCCCACCTTGCCTTCCACCTGTGTGAAGTTCATCCGTGGGAGGGGGCTGCCCCACTGAAAGTCTCCCATTGGGTTTTGGAGCTGCAGGAGCTGCAGGCTCAGACAGTTGCCTCAATCCACTTTGCCCAGCTTGCTGCTTACTCCAGACAACTTGGCATGCTGCAGTAGGGGCAAAACACTGACGTCCTCTTTTCCTTTTTTAAACGTCAGTTGGAAGTTGATTGGAAAGGGCAGTTTGGCTGCCTTTTGGTACCCTGTAGGATTACCTTTATATCAATCATTTGCTGATGCAGAGACTTTAAGAACTTTTGTAGTCTCTTGCAAACAGCCTTGGCAAAACATGGACCTTCAGTATGTGTTGAATAAACCCATGGATTGCTGGTGTCAGAAATCCTTTTCTGGACTTGCCTTTGCTGGGGGACCTCAGGTTGTGTTGCCTTCTGGGAGGGCCACATAGAATAGACAGAAAAGAAAAACCTAAAAGGTTCTTACAGGTTTGACACAGGACTAAGCCTTAGTATAGAGAGGGGAAAGTTGCAAGTGGAGGCAGTTTTCTCGCCAGGACAGTGGCTGGGCGGAATGGTTTCACGGAGCGAGATGAATAGGCTGAGTGGAAGGTGATGGAGATTGCTGAGGACGGGAACTCATGATGCATCTCTTATGGCAGAGTGTTGGTGCTGCTATTTGAATGTTCAACAGAAATTACTCTAGGTACTTTAAGAAGAAAAGAATTTAACACGGGAAATTAGGTGTTTATAAAATCACTAGAAGTGTTGGTCAAGTAGGTTCCAGGCGTGGCCCTCAGAACGGTTCCTGGGCAGGGGTGCCTGAAGTAGACCACCAGGGCAGACGTATTCAGGCAACCTGAACACCTGGCACAATAGCTGGGGTGGAGGGGGAGGCAATTCCTGCTGGGAAGATAGCAGCTTCCAGCTGGATAACTAAGAGGCCACAACAGTCCCCTTAAAATTTCTTGGTGGTTTGGTGACTCCTGGCACGCTTCTTGGTATTGGAAGTCCCATCCCACAACACTTTCTGGTAGCAGCTTTGAGGGAGAAAAGTGGGCAGGTTGGTGGGAGGAGGGTATTTACCTGCCTGCTTCTCTCCAGAAGTGTTCATGGCTACAGTCATCACGCTGGACTTTTTTATAGGCGTGTGAAGGTAGATGTGGAATTGAGGATTGCCTTTCCCTGGGACCTCCAGTTTCCTTTGGTGGTGCTGGTGACTTCAGGACCAGCCTCTAGCACAATAATTGTGTGGCTTGTGTGGGTCGCAATCCTGATGATACACTCAGAGGTTTTTATGGACTCACTTCTCCTAGCTCTCTGAAGTTGCTGTCTGTTAGGTCTTGGCACTGGCCACAGGTCAGGAAGCCATATGATCACACTGAGAGGGCAACTTCCTAGCTGGACCAGAGGTAGTTGCCCTCATGCAAGACCATATCAGTACCTGCTTTAAAATCTCCTGTGGCTTTCGATTGGCATAGGGCAAAAGTCTAAGCTCCTTATGTGGCCTCTAAGGCTCTGTTTCATCTGGGCCTGCCTAAGTCCAACCAACTTCAACTTCTTCTACTCTTTATCACTTTGTCCCAGCCACGCTCGCCTTCTCCCTATTCCTGCTGACTGGGCTTACCGCGTAGCCTTCACACTCATCCTTTGCTGTGTCTGGAGTTAACTTCTCTCAAGTCTTTGCTTGGTTAACTTCCCATCTGGTGAGAGTCCAGCTCTCACCGCCTCAGAGGTTAGAGTGTCTAGTTATTCCTTAACAAAAAATGGGTGAGTCCTGTGTGAGGAAAGTCACAAAATTTAGTGGGAGGCATAGCAGAAGATTTGAATAAAAGAATAGAGACCGTATCCGTGGATAGAAAGATAAAATACTGCAAATATATCCATCTTTCCCAAATCAATTTCCCATCTACAATCAAAATACCATGACAAGTAGATTCTAAAGTTTGAGACTGAAGAATAAGCAGCAGTAAGAAAATTTAAGAAAGTTAAAGGTGTCTTGCCTTATGATGAATAAAACATACATCTACTACAACTGAAAAGGGCTTGTATTTGCAAAAGAAGTGACAGGACAGCAGAACAGATTAAAAAGCCCTGAAACCAGGAATTTAATGTATGATAAACAAGGCTCATAAATCACTGGAAAAGGGATTATTAAACAAAAAGTATTGGAGTTTCACTCCTAGTAGATACACAAGAAAGTTAAAGATGTACATCCACACAGAAACTTGTACATGAATGTTTAAATGTCCATCAACTGATAGATGGATAATGAATAATAGTAATTGATATATTGAGATATATAATGGGATATTATATTGGGATATATTGGAATATTAGCCAAAAAAAACCCCCAAATATCAAGAGGTACTGATTCAGCCGGACGCGGTGTAGGATTACACGCCTGTAATCTTAGCACTCTGGGGGGCCGAGGTGGGTGGATCACCTGAGGTCGGGAGTTCAAGACCAGCCTGACCAACATGGTGAAATCCCGCCTTAAAANCAGACAAATCTGTAATCTCAGTACTTCAGGAAGCTGAGGTGGGAAGATGCTTTCTCTCAGGAGTTCAAGACAAGGCTGGGCAACATAATGAGACTCCATCTCTACAAAAAAACTTTGAGAAGTTAGCTGGGCATTGTGGCACATGCCTGTAGTCCTAGCTACTTGGGAGGCTGAGGCAAGAGGATCACTTGAGCCCAGGAGTTTGAGGCTTCAGTGAGCCATGATCCTGCCACTACACTCCAGCCTGGGTGACAGAGTGAGACAAAATAAAAGAAAAAAAACAGCTGGGTGTGGTGGCTCACGCTTGTAATCCAAGCACTTTGGAGGCCAAGGCGGGCGGATCACCTGAGGTCAGGAATTCAAGACCAGCCTGACCAACATGGTGAAATCCCGCCTTAAAAAAAAAAAGAAAAGGAAAAAAAAAAAGGTACTGATTCATGCTGCTACATGGATGAATTTTAAAAACATTATGCTAAGAGACAGAAGCCAGACATGAAAAATCCCATAAGTGATTCCATTAATAGGAAATTCCCAGAATAGATGGAAGAAGCTTAGTCGTTGCCAGGATATGAGGGGAGAGTGGAATGGGAAGTGACTCCTAATAGGCATAAGGTTTCTTTTGGGGATGATGAAAATATTTTGGAATTTGATAGTGGTGATAGTTGCACAACTTTGTGTGGATCTACTAAAAAGCATTAAATTGTACACTTCAACATTTTATGGGCTGGGCAGTGGCTCATACCTGTAATCTCAGCACTTTGGGAGACCAAGGCAGGTGGATCACTTGAGGTCAGGAGATCAAGAATAGCCTGGCCAACATGGTGAAACCCTGTCTCTATTAAAAATACAAAAAATTTGCCAAGTGTGGTGGTGGGCACCTATAATCCCAGCTACTCAGGAGGCCAAGACGGGAGAATCATTTGAACTGGGAAGCGGAGGTTGCAGTGAGCCAAGACTGTGCCATTGCACTCCAGCCTGAGGGACTTTGTCTCAAAAAATATATATATGGTATATTTTATGTTGTGCACATTATAGCTCAGTAAAAATGTATTGGGCCCAGTGTGGTGGCTCACGCCTGTAATCCCAGCACTTTGGGAGGCCAAGGCAGGCAGATCAAGAGGTCGGGAGATAGAGACCATCCTGGCCAACATGGTGAAACCCCGTCTCTACTAAAAATACAAAAATTAGCTGGGTGTGATGACATGTGCCTGTAATCCCAGCTACTTAGGAGGCTGAGGCAGAATTGCTTGAACCCGGGAGGCAGAGATTGCAATGAGCCAAGATTGCACCACTGCATTCTAGCCTGGCAACAGAGTGAGATTCTGTCTCAAAAAAAAAAAAAAAAATGTATTGGGAAAATTGATTATGCAGATAATTGTATCAAGTTAGAGCCATAAATCTTTACATTAAATGTACATGAATATTGAACTGCTCTGAGGATTGTGAAGTTTCTTTCTTTTTTTTTTTGAAACAGGGTCTGACTCTTTTGCCCAGGCTGGAGTGTAATGGCAAGATCTCGGCTCACTGCAACCTCTGCCTTAAGTGATTCTCTCATCTCAGCCTCTTGATTAACTGGGACTACAGGTATGCACCACCATGCCCGGTTAACTTATTTTGTTGTTGTTGTTTTGCTGCTGTTATTGTTATTGTAGAGACAGGGTTTCACCATGTTGCTCAGGCTGGTCTCCAACTCCTGGGTGCCAGTGATCCACCCACGTAGGCCTCCCAAAATGTTGGGATTACAGGTGTGAGCCACTGCACCTGGCAGGACTGTGAAGTTTCTATGCATAAAAGTAATAGGTAAAACCTCAAAGGAAAATATTACAGATTTCACTACAAAAAAAAGAGAAAACTTTTGTATGCTAAAACATCGTAAAGTTAAAAAGTAACAATCTAGGGTAATATTTTTCATAAATATGGCAAGAATAATATTAATAGTTTTACTGTTTTAAAATCTCAGTAGTATAAGAAAAATTCTAAAAGTCTAGCAGAAAAAGTGTGCATAGGCAATTCATGAAGGAAGAAATATACATCATCACTAACTTTTTTTATTTTTAGTTTTTTGAGATGGAATCTCGCTGTGTTGCTCAGGCTGGAGTGCAGTGGCACAATCTCGACTCACTGCAACTTCTGCCTCCTGGGTTCAAGTGATTCTTGTGCCTCAGACTCATGAGTAGCTGGGATTACAGGTTCTCACCACCACACCTAGGTAATTTTTGTATTTTTACTAGAGGTGGGGTTTCACCATGTTGGCCAGCCTGGTCTCAAACTCCTGACCTCAAGTGATTCGCCAGCCTTAGCCTCCCAGAGTGCTGGGATTACAGGTTTGAGCCACTACACCCAGCCCATCATCACTAGCATTTGAAAAGGAAAAGATAATATTTAAACTATGAGGTTCTCTTCTGTCAGACTGTTAGTGCTTCTATTTATAGACAAGCTGATTTTTTTTCATCTCCAGCATTGGAGGCAAAATGTGAGTCAAAATTTACAACAACATTGTGAAACAGGAAATATTCCTGTGTAGATGTGTATGGCTATTTATTTTTTTAAAATTATATATATATATATATATATATTTTAAAAATGCATGTTTTTTGCCTTTTAGATTTAATTATTAAAATTTAGCTTGATAGAAACTTGTTTTATTTTTTACAACCCTAATGTATTATTAGTTTTTTACAAAATCTAACGTATGTTAACAAGGGTTCGTTGTAAATTAATTTCTCCTTATAATACTTTTTTTCTAATAAAACCAGCAAGAAACACCTATACAAAATGCTAAAATTGACAAATGCTCTTGATATTTTTGGGGTTTTTATTTTTTCCTTCTCATTTGTGTTGATAGTAGAATATCAATAACTAGATATATTTTTATCAGAAACAATCAAGAGGCAATCCAACAAAAGTCTCCGTTTCCTACCACCTTCAGGCTCTGTAGAAGGTGATGGAGCAGCGTTGGAATTGGTACTGGATTACATGCTAAGAAAGATGAACTCTCTGCTGTTTCTCCCACCTTCTTGCTGTTAGATTTACTTTACTCATGCCCACTGTGACCCAGACAAAACCACCTCAGACCCAGGAAAATATGAAGAGAGTTTTCCATTAACTTAAGAGCGACTCCAGAAAATCCAATTCCTTTCATTACATGGAGGATGTTAAATTGTGCATAAATAAACTTTTTTAAAATTATACTTTAAGTATACATGTGCAGAATGTGCAAGTTTATTACATAGGTATACACGTCCTATAATGGTTTGTGTGATGTTCCCCTCCCTGTGTCCATGTATTCTCATTGTTCAACTCCCACTTATGAGTGAGAACATGTAGTGTTTGGTTTTCTGTTTTTGTTAGTTTGCTGAGAATGATGGTTTCCAGCTTCATCCATGTCCCTGCAAAGGACATTAACTCATCCATTTTTATGGCTGCATAGTATTCCGTGGTGTATATGTGCCACATTTTCTTTACCCAGTCTATCATTGATGGGCATTTGGGTTGGTTCTAAGTCTTTGCTATTGTGAATAGTGTCGCCAATAAACATACGTGTGCATGTATCTTTATAGTAGAATGATTTATAATCCTTTGGGTATACATTCAGTAATGGGATTGCTGGGTCAAATGGTATTTCTAGTTCTAGATCCTTGGGGAATTGCCACACTGTCTTCCACAGTGAACTGACTTACAGCAACAGTGTAAAAGCTTTCCTATTTCTCCACATCCTCTCCAGCATCTGTTATTTCCTGACTTTTTAATGATTGCCATTCTAACTGGCATGATTTGGTATCTCATTGTGGTTTTGATTTGCATTTCTCTAATGACCAGTGATGATGAGCATTTTTTCATATGTTTGTTGGCTGCATAAATGTCTCCTTTTGAGAAGTATCTGTTCATATCCTTCACCCACTTTTTGATGAGGTCGTTTTTTTTCTGGTAAATTTGTTTAAGTTCTTTGTAGATTCTGGATATCAGCCCTTTGTTGGATGCATAGATTGAAAAAACTTTCTCCCATTCTGTAGGTTGCCTGTTCACTCTGATGATAGTTTCTTTTGCCATGCAGAAGCTCTTTAGTTTAATTAGATCCCATTTGTCAATTTTGGCTTTGTTGCAGTTGCTTTTGTGTTTTAGTCATGAAGTCTTTGCCCATGACTATGTTCTGAATGGTATTGCCTAGTTTTTCTTGTAGGGTTTTTATGGTTTTAGGTCTTACGTTTAAGTCTTTAATCTCTTGAGTTAATTTTTGTATAAGGTGTAAGGAAGGGATCCAGTTTCAGCTTTCTGCATATGGCTAGCCAGTTTTCTTAACACCATAAATAAACTTTTTGTTATTTGATTTTAACATTGTTTTATCGTGAGTGGCCTGGGTGTTTCGTTCTGACAACAACTATTCTCTGTTAAAACAGAAGTGCAGAATCCAGCCTGCCCTGCCTAATTCTCAGAAAGGAGCTCCTGGAAGATGTTGGGAACTAGGTGTGTGTGAACAGCAACACTAAGTTTAGAAAAAACAAGAGGGAGACTTTTGTCTCCTGCTTGTCCATGCTGTTTAGTTAAGGCTCAATCAGGATAATAAGGCTGTTCTGTCAGAAAACTGTGCTAATGAGTTGCAATTTCTCAACATCTTTGGGCTGCTTCTGAAAACTAATTACTGGGAACTGGAGAGTGTAAGAGGATACACACCCTGCGGATATGTAGTTAATATGTGCTCGTCTCCTGGGCACTGAGGGGACAGCCTGCTTCATTCCCCAAAGGAGGATCCGCTGGCTTTTCCCCTCCCCATCTTTCAAGTTTTTCTTTTTTAACAGCTTTGTTAATTGAGGTTAAGTGGTTTGGTTGTCATAGAAACCAGTATTCCTGGCAGGCTGGTTGTGTCAAAGCCATCATTAATCTGTTTTCTCAACTGCCTCTTCCCCAACCATCTAATTGCAGTCCCCCTCCCTGCCTTTTTAATGACATCATTTTGGACACTTTTAGGACATCATACGCCCTAAATAAATTAGCACAATTTATTTTCTATTCAAATTTCATATTACTATGTGAATCACCATATTCCCACTCCAAAGGAGTAAGATCTCTAAAGGTGGGAGAGAAAGTCACAATTTAGTAGGCCTCAGGTGCAACTTAGTATTCCAAATAAAGGAGGGTTTTAAGGCCTTGCCTCTCCTCACCTCCTGAGTTTTCTTTTTAGAAAGAAAACAGATTTTAAATCACTGCTTTTGATGTTGTTCTGAGAACCATGATCTTTGAACAGGTGAAGAACCCACCATGTTGGGCCTGTTGGAAGAAGGAGGAGGAAGCCACCCTCCTATCGAGATGGCCTTGAACCTGGTGAGACGATGTGGAGGTCAGTAAGTTGTCTGTTCCTCTCAGAAAACACTCCAGTGCAAAATACTGTGTTCTTTGTGTCCTTTTGCCTTGGTGTCCATTTTCACACAAAACTGCCCAAAAATCATATTCCTTACATTTTTTTTTTTTTTTTTGCTATAAAAATGTTTTATTAGGCCAAACTACTTACTATGAAAATGCTTTAAAATGAAGCAGGAGGAGATGTAAAGACTCAAAGAAGTGCGTAGTGACAATGGCTATTAGAACACACTAAAAAATCCACACGGCTTTCCCACTTTACTGAGAAAAGGAAGCTTCTAGGCTACCTCCTCCTCAGCACAATATGGCTTGGCAGTGGCAATTTGTCCCCTGTGGTTCTAATCCATGAGAAAAGTCTCAAGTGATTTGTTCTACCTTGGTCAGTGGGCAAGATTTTCTTGTAGACCTCCAGCCTTATGTAAGGTTGCTAAAATCTCTGCCCATTATTATGACGGGCATATGACCAACTGAGACATCTTGGCATGGGCCCAGGCTGGCGGGCAATGAGGAGGCAGCACCTGAGGCCAGCTTAGCACACGCTCCATCCATTCTGACTTTTGGCCTGGTAATGGAAGAATTTTGAGAATTTCTGTCTTTACTGGCCTTACCACCTTCGTCCTGGGAAAGCCAAATCTCATCTTGCCTGTTTTGCTCCTGTTTTTACAAGGTGGTAGTAAAAAAGCTTGGAAGCAATGTTTACTTGAATGTAGTCACGTATTATTTGTATAGAAATTGTGTATTAGGGTGAATTTTTCTGCATTTTGTAGCAGTTGGCACAATTATATTCCTTACATTTTGTCTGTGATATTTACTTGACTTGAAGGTTCATATCATTTTCACATCTCCATTCCTTGGGTAAGACTCCTTGTTTCTTCCTCTCTTACTTGATATTTTTCATCTGTGTATTACAGTATGCATATCATTTAGTTACAGTTAATTTGAAAGTAAATGTGATTAACATAAAAAACATGAGTTATTTAAATTAATCACATTTCTATCCTGTCCGGCAGAGTGCCCAACACATATTATTTAAAGCATTTGTTGGATAAGTTAAGTGTTGACTCAGGACTAAAACAATTTTGATTTATAGCTAAACCAGTTTACAACAGGAAAAAACACCCATTGGTGTTGACAGTCAACAATGGTGAGAGAATTGATTAGATATAACATGTTAACTCTTTAAGAAGCGTTTCTCCTTTAGAGCAAAGGAATGAAGCAGTACATAAGGAAACTACACAAAACAAGCTGATGGCTAAGATTATGCTTCTGCAATTTTAAGTTAAACAAATTTAGTGACACCAAATTTGAACTGGGGTGTGAGAGAGGGCCTAGAATGATTCCTACTTTTCTGGCACAGATTCTTGGGAGAAAGTTGGTGGTATAGGGGGTGAGTGGGTTGGCAGGATGAGTGGGGATGATGGGTAAGCTGAGTTGAACATGTCAAGTTTGACTCTAAGTTAGCACCTGTGCAGAACTGAAGAGTAAAAGACAAAGGAGTCCCTGTTTTTTTTCAGGTGGACGAGCCTTTAATGCAAAAATGTGGAAGCAAAATGTCTAATATACTTTCAGGCAAGAAGCCCTCTCTATCAGGGCTGTGGAGCATTGACAAGAAATAGGAAAAACAGGAAATGAGTATTTCAGAATTAGCACAGTATGAGAAGCAAAATTCAGATTTGTGAAAAAACTTGATATTTTAATTAGGAGTAGCCAAGGCTCTGTCTACGTCTAGGAAATCACTCAAGTGTCCTCTGGGACATTTTTTTTTTAAGTTAAAGTACAACTAAGCCCAAGGAAGGGCAGCAACCAAGGTAGCCCCAGGATCAAGCCCCACTGTCTCATGGTCTGCCTCTCTCTCCATTGATTTCTCTATCTTTCCTGCAGACTTTGTGGCCTGTCTGCAGGTTTATTCCATTCTTCTCTTGTCTGGTCAACCTGGTGTCTTCGTGGATTCCGCTTCTTCAAAACTTTATCTTGTACAGGGTCCATTTTTTACCCGCCAATTCATAGGATACTTCCACCTTCAATTCCCTAGATAAATGACAATATTTTAACTCTCCCAATTTCAGAAGTCTTAAAAGAGAATGTTTATTGTTCATTTGTAAAATCATGGTGCAGGGGGTACAGGGTGGGGTTACCTGGCTCATCACCCATTTGTCAGGTATGGATGAAGGAAACCACAGAGCAGACATGAAAAACTAACTCAAAACCCCACTTGGAAACTGTTTGCAATCAAAATAACTGAATATTTCTCTAGCTGCTTCTCCTTTAGAAACAAGGATTCATATCATAATAGTTCTTTCATCATAATTTTTTCTTTTTATCTTTTATAGAAATAATTACATAGGCCACGTGTGGTGGTTCACACCCGTAATCCCAGCACTTTGGGAGGCCAAGGCAGATGGATCACGTGAGCCCAGGAGTTTGCGACAAGCCTGAGCAACATAGTGGAGCCCTGTCTCTACCAAAAAATACAAAAATTAGCCAGGCGTGGTGGTGCACAGCTGTAGTCCCAGCTACTCAGGAGGCTGAGGCACGAGAATGGCTTGAACCCGGGAAGTCAAAGCTGCAGTGAGCCATGATAGTGCCACTGTGCTCCAGCCTGGGCGACAGAAGCAAGACCCTGTCTCAAAAAAAATGTACATATACAAATTTTAAAATATGGAACACTTCACCAATTTGCATGTCATCCTTGCACATGCTAGTCACTGTAGTTTTCAAAATTTTAGTATGCATGCTGCTGAAACAAGCACCATAATTTTTAATATAGTGAGCAACATAAGCATTCTAGTGGAGACTGTTAAATGATACAATTTCTGCGGTCATGTTCTAGAACTCCTGTAATTATGTTTTCACAAATACTGCTTAAAAGCCAGGCTTGCTTTCCTGCTTTAAGGAGATGCAGTGGTACTTAGAAGCCACCAGATGTCACTATTGCAGATAGCATTCCAAATATCCCAGCTTGCCTCTGATACTGTCAGTGCAAATATTTGAGTAAGAGTTGACAGGCTCCAAGAAGTCATCTAAACTGTCCCTCTGGATAGGAAGCCACAATGAACAGGTGACTTGGGTGGTTTACCTTTAAGGAACTTCAGATAAAGAAAGCAAGGTTTATAAAAACACGCGTCTCTGTGGACTACTTAAAAGACAGTCACCGAAACAACCTTGCCTCTAACGTCTCTTAATCTCTGAACATCTGTGAATCTGCGATTCTAAGCCAAATAGAGATGGTCTCTGCCCACCACTCAACATTGTGTGCTGCTGTTTTTGTTAAGTTCGAAGCATTTTAGCAGATAGTATATTATGCATTCAAAATAGCAGAAAGCCTAATGGTAAGAAACATTAAGAATACATCAGAGTGATGGGAAAGACTTGCCGTGTGCTTGGATAACTTCCCTTGGCTAACTAGGGTAAGAAGCTGAGGACCAAGAAAAAGGCTGCCCTTCAGGTCAGTGGTCCTCTGCTCCTGCAGGAATACTACCTCCTTGATGGTTGGAATTTGACTCATCTCTGAGGCTTTTGTGTTCATGTGGAAGGTGGAGTGTTAATTGTGGTTTTGCATTCCTTCTGACCATGGATTTCTTCTTGTGTTGCCTTTTTATTTTTTTCTCTGCCTTCCTCTTCTCTTGTATCCCCCTGCCTTCTTTTTCCTTTGCCTTAATTATCCTTTCACCTTTACCCACAGTTCCAGGTAGGTTTGAAGGCATTTCTTAGCTTCATCAGTAGCAATTGGTGCTCTAGAAGTTATCATTCTGGAACCTGGTTTCTTGCCTCTTCTCCTAATGTTCTAGAACACAAAACAGAAGAATAATCTTACCTACTAAAAACTGATGACAGGGAGGAAAAGCAAAACCAAAAGAAAACCACTGAAGACATGGGTAGGCAGGAGGGTTCGGCAAACAGTTACTCCTGAAGACATAGCATGAAGAAGCAGTTTCATGCAAAAGTGGACTTGAGAAATGCCACAGTCCGTTTGCTCTTTGAGGGAGGTTTACCAGGTACGTAGTGCAGTCAGGGTTCTAATATGCGTTCCTGCAAAGAAACTGCTTTACCCTTTCTTAGCCCAGCATTCACCACTGTGATTTGACCAAAGATCCCCTTTAATGCTGTTGCGGATTATGCACGTGACCTGGTGGTCTGCAGAACTGATGCTCGTAGAATATACTTTGGGGACTGTTCCTGCTCCAGGAGAGTTTTGTGAATCCACTCTCACCAAGGAAGTAAATTTTAATGCCTCTTCTCGAACAGGCCCAGGCTTTGGTTTTTATATTCTGAAATGTCATACTTAAAGCAAAGAGAATACTAGATAGGGGACATAACTTTTTGGAGGTATAATTTTCATTACTAAAAATCAATGCTGAATTACCAAAAAAATGGAAGGATCTTCTCTTTGGAAGATTTTTCACTGCTTGAAATAGTTATAGCTTTGGATTATTTAATATTTGTGGAGTGCCCACTGTGTACCCAGTACTCTCCCAAGATGCAAAGACAAATAAGACATAGTTCTTGTTGAAAAGGAAATCTAAGCCTGGCACAGTGGCTCACATCTGTAATCCCAGAACTTTGGGAGGCTGAGGTGAGCTGATCACAAGGTCAGGGGTTCAAGAGCAGCCTGACCAACATGGTGAAACCCAGTCTCTACTTAAAAATACAAAAAGTTAGCTGGGTGTGGTGGTGCACACCTGTAATCCCAGCTACTTGGGAGGCTGAGGCAGGATAATCGCTTGAACCTGGGAGGCAGAGGTTGTGGTGAGCCAAGAGTGCTCCATTGCACTTTTTTCTTCAAAAAGAAAAAAAAGAAAAGGAAAGGAAATCTAGATGCAAACCCTGCAGTCTTATGCTACTTAATTCTTTTTTTTTTTGAGATGAAGTCTTGCTCTGTCACCCAGGCTGTAGTGCAATGGTGCCATCTCGGCTCACCGCAACCTCTGCCTCCCGGGTTCAAGTGATTCTCCTGCCTCAGCCTCTTGAGTCGCTGCGATTACAGCCAGGCACCACCATGTCCAGCTACTTTTTGTATTTTTAGTAGAAACGGGGTTTCACCATGTCAGTCAGGCTGGTCTCAAACTCCTGACCTCGTGATCCACCTGCCTTGGCTTCCCAAAGTGCTGAGATTACAGGCATGAGCCACCGTGCCCGGCCTATGCTACTTAATTCTTATACTCTGTTAGATCCAATATTTAGTAAGTGAATGTGTTACTTGTGATATGCTTAGCACTGTTTCTAGAATCAGGTAGTCCTTAAGTAATAGCAGGCACTATTAGCTATTTGGTTAAATGCTTTGAGTTGAAGAGAACATTGTTGATAATTTAGACCCTTCAAACTTCTTTTCCATGTCTCCAAAGAAAACTAAAAACAAACCTTAAGCAGATGGTTTTCAATCTTGTGGTCAAAGTGTACTGTAGAATGTGCAGCTTAGTACCCTACAGCTATGGGCAGCACCCCATCACACCCTCCTCTTTCCTAAACTGGGCAACTCATCTGCTTTTAAGGGGAGATCATTATGGTCATTACCATGATCTTTGGCATCAAGGCCAATTGGTGAATTTGTTTTATTGCTGGAGATGTGGACAATGGAGTGACTTGAGCAGGTCACAGACTTTCCTTCACTCTCTCACTTGGACCCAGCACCTCTCCAAGGTCATCAGTGCAGTTTTCTTAGGGTTTGCCTGAGTTCAGTGTCTGGGTTATACTATTTCAGAAGCATCCTGCCTTTTTACATTCACAGTGGGTATGGGGTTCCTCTCATTTGGACTTATTAATACAAAGGACATTAAAAATAATTCCCTCCCATTGTCTCTCTCTTGGTTGTGCCCTCAAGTCTCAGCTGCAGTGGAGTATGGGAGTGAGGGCCCTCAAAGTCTCTCTCTAGATACTTACCTGCATGAAAGGCACTCACCCTGCTCCGCTGTAATAATTAACCACAGCATACACCTTGGTAGCTCTGGCTTAGGATTCCCAGCCTTCCCAGGAGATAGCCCTCCATATTAGTCTTGCTGGGATCCAACAAAGGCAGCCAATATTTCCTTATTACTATCAGGCCTAAAGTCAGAGAACGCTTACCAAATGCCTGTTGAATTGACCTATCCAGATTGCCCTTTGAGATATTATAAGTAACTCCCTAGAAATGGTCACTTCTTTGAAAAGAAATTTTGTAGGACATTAGCAACTTCTTTGTAGATAGATCTATGATTCTAAAAGGACATATACCAATGAGATGAAAGCTGATTTTCAAAATTACTTAAAGTTTATCTCATGGACAAGATAAGCAAATTCTAAATAGACTTTAAGAAAACTTCTTTTTGAAGCTTCTCATTGATTTATGGGTCTTACAAGTATAACCCCTGGAAATAACATATAGGATTATGGGATTTATTTTGTGTATTTGCTATGAGGATGAAATAGAGTTTTTGAATTATTGAGGCCAGACGCAAAGGGAAATTAAATATGCTCTGTGGATGAAAAGAAATGTTTAAAAACTGCCCTACAAGACATATCAGGTAATAAAGCACAAGGGCCAGATGGATACACAGCTGTATTGCACAGAACATTTACT
Organism: Cebus imitator; assembly: GCF_001604975.1. Taxonomy (NCBI): domain Eukaryota; kingdom Metazoa; phylum Chordata; class Mammalia; order Primates; family Cebidae; genus Cebus; species Cebus imitator. Next base: position 98,899 of record NW_016107814.1, on the reverse strand, counting down.
CATAAATTACTTCTAATTTTAGAAGAGGTTTATAAACATGCTTCAGGAACCGAGGAAACTTCTCCTTGTCTCCATTTCACCGTCAAGAAAAAGAAATGTATAGGCTATAAACTCATTTTATTCTTTAACCAGAAAACCATGACAGATTTATAAATCAGTATACTTGCCATTATCAAGTGGATTTATTTTATGGAAAATTTCTGAAAAATAATATTTACTACATAGTTTATATTACAAATACGAGATCATTGAAAAATAGATACAGATAAGGTTTTCACCTAGTGAATTGAAGAGCTGAAAAAAGCATGCATCTCAGACAAATGGCAGGATTTTGTAGAAATTGTTAAATTATCCTGAATCCAAGCAGAATATATATTACTTTTTCATTTCTGCAAACATATCCTTAAAATAATCATAGATATATTAAATTATTTGACCTCTTACACATATTTCCTTCCTTCCTTTCTTTCTTCCTTTCTTCCTTCCCTCCTTCCTTCCTTCCTTTCTCTTTCTTTCTCTCTCTTTCTTTCTTTCCTTCTTTCTTTCTTTCTTTCTTTCTTTCTTTCTTTCTTTCTTTTTTCTTTCTTTCTTTCTTTCTTTTTTCTTAAGATAAGGTCTTGCTCTGTCACTCAGGCAGGAGTGCAGTGGAACCATCATAGCTCACTGCTGTCTTAACTGCCTTCACAAAAATTATAATGTTGAGAAAATTATGGCAGTGAAGGAGATCTGATTTAAGCAATCCCCATCTTGCCGTTGTCCTTCAAGCTGCCCTTAATTATTCCTGGGCTTTGATCAAGCTAACTTTGGGAGACATTTAGTTTGTAATTTAAATAATAACTTTTCCCCAAAACTCAACTGCCTTTGTAAAGCTAATAAGAGAACACCAGGCTAGGAGGATAGAGGAGGCTGAATTCTGCTAATGGGTAGACATAAATAATTACCAGCTATTATTCTGGAGGTCACAAGATATGCAACTTCCCCAATTACTCCTGCAGATAATATCACTATAGTAGAACCTCAGATTGGCCTTTGGAGATATCGTTCCAGGATTTTTGCATGTCTGGCACTGATGGCTCTACCTGGACCTGCCAACCACTCCTGTGGCCCCACCCAGAAGCAACTCAGCATGCAGGAGGATCACTTCCCATACCCCTAGGATTGCCTCCCTAACCAGTCAGCAGCAGACACCTATTGCCTAGTGTTATATGTGAGTTTTTGGTGCCGAAAAAGAAGTAGCACTCTAATATAAACTTAATTTTCTCAGCAAGGCAACTTTACTTTCTCCAGAAAGGGTGCTCCTGTTAGCCATCTTGCCACAAGAGGACCCTGAACAAAGGAAGCAGGGCCATTTATGTCTAATGCATCTGCCCTACTGCTGTGTCCTGATTCCATTGGCTGGAACTGGACTTCACAGTCCAGGCTGCACCCAACTGGCTAACAACTTAAAACTTTCCTAGAGATGTAAAGGCAGAGAACAAAGGAAAAGAGGAAGTAACTTGAGGAATGCTTAGAGAAGCAATAACATTTCCAAATAAGGAAGGGGAATAAGCTATGATCTAAGACTTACCTGGGCTTGTCTAGGCATGTCAGGGCAAATATCTAGGATAATGTGTATGAACTAAGAACACTGGATACACTTATTTCTTCACATGACTAACAGCTACTTTAAGATTATTAGCAAAAACTTTAATTAACATTTGAAGACACTATTATTAATTTGTAATGAACTAAGAGGAAAGCTTTGAAGAGGAACCTTTTATTTATTTTTATTTCTTACACCTAGCCACGCCACTTCTTCCCCCAAACTACCTTGGAAAATGCTCCTAGACCCCAAAGGCTCAGGGAGATTGATTTGAGTAATGCCTCCATTTCCCACATGGTGTGGCTGGCCCTGTGTCAGAAGTGCCATAGGCTCTGTGAATTGATTTGGTTTGTGCAGTGAACAGGAAGAATATGATGGGTGTTTATACCATCTTGAACCCCTGGGCTCAAGGAATCCTCCAGCCTCAGCCTCCTGAGTAGCTAGGACCACAGGTGTATGCCATCATGCCCAGCTAATTTTTAACATTTTTGTACGGACAGGATCTTGCTGTGTTGCCAAGGCTGGTCTCAAACTCAAGTGATCAATCCTTTTGCCTTGGCCTCCCAAAGTGCTGGAATGATAGGCATGAGCCACAGAGCTCAGTTGTATTTCTTTCTTTCTTTCTTTTTAATAGAGATGGCATCTTGCTGTGTCACCCAGGTTGGTTTCATACTCCTGAGCACAAACTCTCCTCCTACCTTGGCCTTCCAAATGCTAGAATTATGGGCATGAGCCACCACACCCAGCCCATATTTCTTAAAAGTATGATTTGAAATTAAAAGAAAAAAGAAAAAAAGAAGAAAAAGCCTTTATGTTCAATACCAGGTTTAGTAAATTATATGTTCATAATAGCTATTATGCAATTATTATACATAATATAGATGTAGAATATTGAACACCAGAAAGATGGCCATGATATTTTAAGTGATAAAAGTGGCTCCAAATCAGACTTTATGGGATGATTAACTTTCTGTAAAGATAGAAAAATATGTGTTTATGTAGCTGCAATATCCATAAGGGGGACTTGTTAGAATCAATTAAACATTGAGACTCAACACTATCAGAGGATGCGTTTGGCCCAGGCTGCTGTGGAAGGTGTCAGACAGGAACCACAGTGCATCTACAGGGCAGCATCAGGCATTCCTTTTCTTTTTTTTTCTTTTTTTTTTTTGAGACAGAGTTTCGCTCTTGTTACCTAGGCTGGAGTGCAATGGCGCAATCTCGGCTCACCGCAACCTCCGCCTCCTGGGTTCAGGCAATTCTCCTGCCTCGGCCACCTGAGTAGCTGGGATTACAGGCACGCACCACCATGCCCAGCTCATTTTTTGTAGTTTTAGTAGAGACGGGGTTTCACCGTGTTGACCAGGATGGTCTCGATCTGTTGACCTCGTGATCCACCCGCCTCGGCCTCCCAAAGTGCTGGGATTACAGGCGTGAGCCACCGCGCCCGGCCTCAGGCATTCCTTTTCATTGTGAGTTTTTGTGCCAGTCCAGCTGTGGTACCAGGAGAGGCAAAGCACGTTAGGCAGGCAACTGCCATGGCTTGGAGGCCTCAAACTTCACAGTGGCTCAACACTTCTTTGAACAACTTAATAGTGTAACTGCTCAGTGGGTTCACTTTGCCAGCTGCCTAGACAGAGCCAATTTATCAAGACAGGGGAATTGTAATAGAGAAAGAGTAATTCATGCAGAGGCGGCTATGCAGAAGATAGGACTTATGTTATTACTTAAATGAATCTCCCCAAGCATTTGGGGATCAGAGTTTTTAAGGACAGCTTGGTGGGTGGGGGAAAGCCAGTGAGCAGGGAGTGCTGATTGGTCAGGTCAGACATGAAATCATAGGGAGTCGAGTTGTCTTCTTGTGCTGAGTCAGTTCCTGGGTAGGGACCACAAGATCAGATGAGCCAGTTTATTGATCCAGGTGGTGCCAGCTGATCCTTCAAGTGCAGGGTCTGCAAAATATCTCAAGCACTGATCTTAGGAGCAGCTTCGATAGGGTCAGAACCTTGTAGCTTCCAGCTGCATGACTCCTAAACCGTAACTTCTAATCTTGTGGCTAATTTGTTAGTCCTGCAAAGGCAGTCTAGTCCCCAGGCAAGAAGGAGATTTTTACTGGGAAAGGCCTGTTATCATCTTTGTTTTAAACTATAAACTATAAACCAAATTCCTCTCAAAGTCAGTTCAGCCCATGTCCAGGAATGAACAAGGACAGCTTGGAGTGTAGAAGCAAATGGAGTTGGTTAGGTCAGATCTCTTTCACTGTCTCAGTCACAATTTTGCAATGGCAGTTTCAATAGGCTCCCTGAGTTCCCAAGGAACATTCCAGTTACTGAGTCACAGTATCAGGGAAACCCAAAGCTATGTTGTCTGAGCAGGTATTTAGAGTTCATTTACAATCTATCCTAGTCCAGATGCAATTTACCAACCAACAGTCATCTTTATCATTAAGCAACGCTGTTTAGTATCATAGTTGACATTTTACTTGTTAAGCAATGAAGTATTGAGGTGGTACCTTTAAGCCAACAAGCCAATCTGAGCATCACATTAAGCTTTTATTTACTTACTATGGGCATGTAAGCAAGAGGCCAAAAGAGAGGTCCCTGCTCTCTGGTGTTGTTTTTCCCCATGGGACCAGACTTCGCACCACTTTATCAGGTCTCCAGAAGAATAGAGATAGAATGTTAACTGAAGAGTCAATTTTCATAGGAAGTGACTTCTAACTTTTTAGCTGTAGTGTTTGCTATATGATCCTTCTTTATTTACTCGTTCTGGTTCTTTTCATTGTTTCTGTGAATTCAAATTACTTTCTCATGCCATTTCCTTTTTATTTATTTGTTTAGTCTGTCGACCCTGAATATCCGAGACAGGTCTCAGTTAATTTAGAAATGTTATCTTGCCAAGGTTGAGGACCTGTGCCCGTAACACAGCCTCAGGAGGTTCTGATGACATGTGCCCAAGGTGGTCAGAGCACAGCTTCCTTTTATCCATTTTAGGGAGACATGAGACATCAATCAACATATGTAAGATGCACATTGATTCCCTCTGGAAAGCCGGAAAGCCGGGACAACTAGGAGCAGGGAGGGGGCTTCCAGGTCACAGGTAGGTGAGAGACAAATGGTCATTCTATTGAGTTTCTGATTAGCCTTTCCAAGGAGGCCATCAGATATGTATTTATCTCAGCGAGGGGAGGAATGACTTTGAAATATAATGGGGGCAGGTTTGCCCTAAGCAATTCCCAGTTTGACTTTGGGGAAGTCAAGATTTGGGGCCCCAAGATTTATTTTCCTTTCACAGGTGATTTGGCTGGAAGTCTATTTTCCCCCAGTATCATGCCTCTGGTATTGCTCCTCAGACGCGGTAGCCTTGGGCATGCACACAGTCACCCCAGTCATAATGGGGTGGTTGTAGCAAGCCTTGCTCTGACTCTCTCCCTAGTCTCTGTTAGCCTCTCCACCTCTGTTGGTATCCCTTCTAGCTGCTAGACTCCACTAATTGCCAAGTGATTGGTCTATTTTTTTGACAAAGAATATGGACATAAATTGCTCCACAGCATTTTATAATTAAATTTGGTCCTCTCTGCAGGGGTAGTCTTTAAGGCAGATTTTGAGGTTTGTTTTGATCCCAGGAGGGCTGTTTTTATCTTTCTTTTTTCCCCCTTAGTCCTCTCTGTTAAATTCTACTGGTCTACAATTCAGCTTATTGTTCTTATAAAGCTATCAGCATCGGATTAATTGCTTACTGCTAAAATCTTCACTGTTTTCACTAGTGCCCTTAGGCTTGAACTTCCTCACACTGTGTTTCAAATAAAACCATTTATTTGAGCAGAAATTCAAAGCTTTCTGTTCTTATGGTCTGTTTCATCCCCTGGGGCAAAACCTCTCTGCCACAGCTCCAGAGCGTGGGGCGGGGACATTGGCTTACGTTTCTCAGAGTGACCCCTCTGCTTGGTGAGCAAGGCGCTGAGTAGGAGAGTTACCTTTGGACTTCTCAGCTTGCCTTTCCTGGCACAGAATCTTTGCCTACAAGTGAGCTGTGATGAGGGTGATTTGGGCCTCATTACTCTTAGCCTGTAATTCTTGGGGTAAAACTTTTGCCCTGTGAGTTGAGAGAAGACCTCTCAGATGTTCTTACCTGGAATAGAATTTTGGCAGCACAAAGAGAAATGCCGGTGGCCCCGCCTTCCTGGAGTGTTGCTGCAGCCCCGGACTGAGAGCTGGAGAAGTTAGAGCCCTGCGTCCTCGGCTGCACTAGCCTGGATTCGTGCTTCCATCATGCTAGGCTGGGCGGGGAGGGGGGTTATGTGTATGGGTATGGAATACCACCAATTCTTGTTCTTACTGGGAGGTTTCCTTGAATAAATATTTCTCCATTTGCTGAATGTCCTAAGGAGAATTTCATTCAATATTTAAAAATTTTAAAAATAATTTCTACCAGTTACGGTCATTTTTCAGGGGAATAGGTTTACAGAGCTCCTCATGCTGCAGGACTTTTCCTTGGTTCAGCTAAAGACAGGGTTCTTTGTCCCACAGCCCCAAAGATTCAGGCTCTCAGACAGTTTGAATGGCGAGTAAGACAGGGTTTTATTGGGTGAAAAGGAAGAAAAGGGGGAAACAGGGACTATCACTAGGACAGAGTCGCTGCTAGTGCACTTCTTGCCTGGCCGTTTGAATCCAGGTTCCACCCAGGAAGAGGAGGCGCCAGGCTCCTCCCTGCTGCAAACATGGTGACTGCCTGGTGTCTCCACCCCAGTGCGCATTCCTCCCATTGTGCAGGCTGGTTGGAGATTCTCTGGGTACCCCGCCCCCCCGACCTGGCTGTCTCATTCACATTGCCATTCCAGAAATCTATTCTCTTTCTTTTCTGCAGTTCATGTGTGTCTCAAGGACCATTATTCTGTGGGCACTTCAATAGCAGTGTGAATTTATGTTGACTTCAATATTCTTATTTTGCTTATCTGTATTTTTTGACACACAGATATATATTTAATTGAAAATAAAAGAAGCAAATGAAAACAAATAATTTTCCTCTTGGTGGCTAGGCAGGAAGGGGATAGCACTAAAACTGCAATCCATTCTCTCCTTTTTACTGAGAGACCCCCTGGAAAGAAAGATGGGTTGGTCAAATCTCCTTACAAACATGTTAGTGACAGACTTCTCAAACACACTCATAATCTAATGACATTCAGCAATGGGAGAATCCTCAACTGTAGACTGTTTAAGCATAGCAGGATATACCTGGTCTGTCTGGAATTGATCCTAGTAAACAGACCAGGAATCTATGGATTTATGAGGCATGGCTCCCTGGGAAAGTCACATAAGCCATGTAACTATAGGAATATGAAAAGGAGATGTTTTACGACAGAAATAGCTTTCTTTTGTGAAAGTGATTACTGCATATGTGAAATATTGTCTAATGAGGCAAGAAAACACCTGGGAAGCTGTGTCAGAGGTCTAGAACCTCTTCCTGCCTATTCCAAAAAGCCTAATGTGGGATAAGAGCCCAGGTTCTGATGAAGTGGATCTGAGAATCCAGTCCTTTGTATGGTCTCAGTGTCAAAATAGAGAAACGAATGACTTCCTTAGGAGCCCTTGTGAATGTAAATACTTTACTGAAATGGCATTAGAAATCACTGAACTCTTTTCAGGTAAATGATAAGCAGCCAAATTCAGACGAAGCATGGATTGGAATGTTGTGTCGACTCATTGACAGCACTGCTGTTTATAACATAAATTAGATATATTTTACTATTTTATCAAATAATTGGACAATACAGCTTTAAGTCTTTTTTTTTTTTTTTTTTTTTCCTGAAAACCAATTTGCCCTAAGTCAATTTGGCAAGTCATTGAAATAGTTTTCTGGGAACTGATTTTTAGTGAATTGGACTGCTTCCAGGTAATACAATTAAAAAATTAAAATATTTACACTAATTTCTATGCTATTTCCATGGTGCCTGAGTATAAAGGGGAATTACTGAGATTTGTGGGAAGTAAGTACCGTTTCTCAAACTGTGAGAAGTTTCAGCTTTGGTCTGTTATATGTTTTTCCTCCCCATGCAGAAAAAGTTTTTCCTTTTTACGTGGCTTTTTTTGAGATGGAGTTTTGCCCTTGTCACCCAGGCTCTGCCTCCAGGGTTCAATGAATTCTCCTGCCTCAGCCTCCCAAGAAGGTGGAATTACAGGTGCCTGCTACCAAGCCCACCTAAGTTTTGTGTTTCTAGTAGAGACGGCGGTTCACCATGTTGCCCAGGCTGGTCTTGAACTCCTGACCTCAGGTGATCCTCCTTCACCTCCCAAAGTGCTGGGATTACAGGTGTGAGCCACTGAGCCTGGCCTCCTTTGTATGTTAAACTTATGCTCTGAAGAAAATTTGAAAATAGAGGAAATATGAAAAATAGGAGATCAACCAGTATTTGTACATTAATACAGTTTCCTCCAGTCTTTTCTTTAGCTGCATAGGGTTTTCTTGTGTTTGTAAATAGTTTTGGACTGAGTTACAACATTTTAATATCCCAGACGTCATTTTAGGTAGAATATTCGCCTCGGTTTATTTTAAAAATTGAACCACGTATCTGCCTGAATTGGTCAATTATTCAAATAAGCTGAGTCACCAGAAACTGTGAAAATTGCTCATTTTGTTGTCTTTACATAGATTGGTCCTATGAACGCAACAAAAGACACAGAGGAGAAAAAACATCCCATTTTATTAGGGGCAGTAGTTTAATGAAATTTAAGAAAGGGAACTGTAATTAAGAGGCTTTAGCCCCCAGGTGCATTTATCCATCACTGTTAAGGTTCCATGACTGTTTCCCAGGCTGTGATGAGGAGTACTATCTTACCTATAGTATCTTCCCCTATAGAATTCTTCCATATGAAATAAGTGAAAGTCCTCAATTTATAAATGTGTTGTGTTCAAAAATTTTTTTTTGGTTAATGTTATTTTGGATTGGAACACATTTTTCCCGTATAAAACGTGCCACAATTAATGGCTCAATTTCCAGCAAGATAGAGAGTTCTGATCGTATTTTAGTTTTTATTTGCTTCTGTGTCTCAGTGGATCCTATGATCTATCAGGAATCTAAACACTGAAAAGCATATAACACATAAATAGTGTGTAGCAATTCCAGTCTTTAGTTGCAAGTCTTCTCTTTTCTCTCTCTTTCTTCACTGACTGCACTTCAACAGAAAGGCAGGATTAATAATATCAAAAACTACATCCGCTAACATTTATTTTAGGTACATGATGTCGTTATTATTGTGCCAAGCACTCTGTGAATTTTATCATTTATTCCCACTACTTTCATCATTTTGCAAACAAGCAAAATGAGACTAGGAATTAAAGTGACTTGCTCAAAGAAATACCACTGTTAATTACTAGGTGGAACCAGACCTGAGGTCTCCAAACTCATGCTCCTCTTCTGTGAAAGTCAAGGTGAATTGGCCAAATCCTGTTTCCTTAGTAAGAATGTCCATCCATGCCTCCCACTGCCCTCAGACTAGCTCAGTTATTCTTCTGTAGGCACTCACAACCCTGATTTTTGAGACTTTGTTACTCTTATACTAGCATTTGTGTGGTTATTTAATTCATGTCTTCCTGCTCTGCTAGATCTTATCAGATCATATCTGTCTTTTCACCTTTTGCCTAATTCTAATGCCAGGAACATGGTTGGGGCTTTGTTAGCATATTTGAAACAAATGAATGGGGTAGAAATGTGGGCGCATTGCTTGTATGGGAGCAGAGAAAGAGGTGCATGTGTAGGCAGAATGGGGGCGTTGGTGACTTGAGGGGCAGGGTTGGGGCTCCAATACTGACAGATCTTGGGGTAGCCATGGCTGCAGTAGCTCTGAATGCTGGGGGGAGGATGGTTGCCCAGGGTGCAGGTTACTTGTGAAATCCTCATCTCAATCTTTAAAGCTTCCTTTGAGGCAATTTCCAAGGAGTCAAGATGTTTGCAATCCGTGTGGTGATTTCTAAGTGAGCTTTGTTTCCCTATTCTGTTGATTCTGAATTGAAGGTCATTTGCCGAGGCCTTAACAGAAGTCCTAATTCATCAATCGAAGGTCCTCAGTATCTAATCGCATTTCCCATAAGTTCCAGTGCAGACGATCTTCTACAGCCAGTGACATCTGCTCTCTGGACCCTGTCGTTTCGGTGCCTTTTCTCTCTGCTGTGTCTGCGCCCTAACTGCTTCCATTTTGCATACAACCCTCACTGCTTTGGCAAACCCTAAGATTCCTTACGGCACAGTTAAGTACCTGCTCAGCACAAAGCCTTCCAGATTCACCACTCCCATAGCTGTGCCCTGCCAGGTCAGTCACATGCCCGCTTTTGGCTTCCTTTGACATGGAAACTCTCCGTGCTCCCAGGATCACCAACTGCTTTTTCCTTGCTACCCCAGCACTTTCCCCTTAAATCCAGCTGTAGTACTGCATGTTCCTCAGTAGGGGGCAACCTTCACAAGCAGAATTCAGGCTATTTCCTGCTTTGCTTGAACAGGATAGAGTTCCTAAGGAGAGGTGCTGATACCCAGAGCAGCTACCGCCGCTGATCTTGTCACTAATTAGAAACATTTGCTTTCTTGGAGTCACAGAAATGTTTCCACTATTATTCTGTTTTGTGAGGGAAAGCGGTCTGAGTTGTTATTTAAGTGACTTCGTTTCCCAGCCCCTATACGTGTGGAAGATCAGAAGACATCAAAGCCATGCTGCTCTTTGTATTTTTTCCCTCTAGGACAGGGAGAAATCAAAATTTAAAAAAATTTTGAGTATGAGATTTTTCTTTTTCTTTTTTTTTTTTTTTGAGACAGAGTTTCACT
>NW_016107814.1:87118-88296 GCF_001604975.1 Cebus imitator | reverse complement strand
GCCTCCCAAAGTGCTGGGATTACAGGCGTGAGCCACCGCGCACGGCCGAGATTTTTCTTTTTACGAGATGACAATAATGTAAACTTCTTGTATGGAGTTTATTGTTGTTGTTGTTGTTTTGAGACAGGGTCTCACTCTGTTGCCCAGGCTAGAGTGTAGTGGCACCATCTCCGCTCACTGCTACCTCTGCCTCCCCGGCTCAGCCATCCTCCCACCTCAGCCTCCCAAGTACCGGGGATTACAGGCGGCGCCACCACACCTGGCTAATTTTTGTACCTTTAGTGGAGATGGGGTTTCACCATGTTGCTCAGGCTGGTCCCAAACTCCTGGCCTCAAGTGATTGGCCCACCTTGGTCTCCCAAAGTGCTGGGATTACAGGCGTGAGCCACCACGCCCAGCCTTGTATGGGATCTTTATCATTAACAATAGTGGGAAGGAGATAATTTAAAATAGTCGGAAGGAGATAATTTAAAAAACAAAAAATTCCGCAAGGCTAGACTGCTAGTTGAAAACAAAGATATTTTAAAAATTAGGTATATTATTCAGAATTCTGTCTGTCTAACAAGAATATTTGAGAATTGGCTGTGTTCTGCCATGGAGAAGCTGGTACATAACACGGGTACATTTGGCACACGAACATTTCTGGAATACATTTTCTGGAAAGATGACGCAGGCATTATTGTACTTGAGGTCACTCTTTCACCAAGTTCACATCTTGACTATTTGTTGCCACTTCCTAAGGCATCTTGCTTGGAAAATTAGTGCACTTCCTTTTTTTGTTGTGTCCTTCCAGAACGTTGGGTCACGAGTGTAAATTTTACTTGTCATGGGAAATTTTCCTTGGATCATGCAACCCTTAATAAATACCACTTTTCCCTCTAATCATCTTCAAGTATAATATAAAAAAGTGAGACTGAATTTTAGCAAGCAAATAGAAATATCTACTTCTTGGGCCGGGCGCAGTGGCTCAAGCCTGTAATCCCAGCACTTTGGGAGGCCGAGGCGGGTGGATCACGAGGTCAAGAGATCGAGACCATCCTGGTCAACATGGTGAAAGCCCGTCTCTACTAAAAATACAAAAAATTAGCTGAGCATGGTGGCGCGTGCCTGTAATCCCAGCGACTCAGGAGGCTCAGGCAGGAGAATTGCCTGAACCCAGGAGGCGGAGATTGCGGTGA
>NW_016107814.1:55261-86718 GCF_001604975.1 Cebus imitator | reverse complement strand
AGACGGGGTTTCACCATGTTGACCAGGATGGTCTCGATCTCTTGACCTTGTGATCCACCCGCCTCGGCCTCCCAAAGTGCTGGGATTACAGGCTTGAGCCACCGCGCCCGGCCCAAATTCCTCTTTTGGTCTTATTTCCGCGCTTGTTGCAATGGGACAAGGTCCGTTCTGGGGCCATTCCATGAATCCTTAGTTCTGTGTATGCCTTTTGCGTTCCTGTGCTCTTCGGGTGGCATTTATCATGTGAGCTTTGTGTCATTGCAGGAGTAACAAATGCCTAATACCCTCTTGTTTACCGTCTCTCAGGATGGGTTTTCTAGTATTCTCTCATTTGTACTTTCTACATAGAAGAATTTATTCCCTAAAGCGTTGGTGTCTTACCTGAAAATGAATAATTCCTGCTGGACTTACCTACCTCCAAGGCCAGACATCTTCAGGACTAGAAACATGGTTTCTAATTTACGTAACAAAAAATGTTTTTCATCACTGTAATCTTTCCCTATTAATTTTGCCATCCTTCCTAATGGAAATGTCATATTTTATTAGCGTGTTTATTAGAGAGTATTTTGACTCAAATCTCATTTATTGTATAATTCTTAGGTTAATTCTAATCTTTTCACAATATCTCCTGTCTGGAGACTATTACAGTTATTTTAGTCACCCCCCAACACCACTTCAATTAAATTTCTTTCATACCTATTGCTTAGGGCAGATCAATTCAGTTAAATGTTCTGTTTGAACATCAGTTTATAAGGAATGATGTGACCTCAGAGAAATATATCCTTTGCAAGTACAGTCACTCATTTATTAATCAACAGTTGGTTAATAGGTGTATTCATGCATTCACACAACCACTATTGAGTGAGCACATACTCAGTGCAATCGCTTGTTAATTGCACTAGTGATAACAGCAGGTAACAAGGCCCATGCTCTGATTCAGTCTCAATGGAGCATATTGAACAGTAGGTTGACACTTTAAGGGCATGGAAAGTAAAATGCTGTTCAGGAAGCACCAGCTATGTGTCAGCTACTAAGTGAAATATTGATAGTATTCACTTAGCCCTCATGATTTTTCAGGTTGAGCGTAACTCAAGGAATTTCTATTCCCAACAATTTAAGAATTGCTCCCAATGCAAAGATGGAGGAGTTGGGATTTGAACCTAGAGCTGCAGTTTACTTGGCCAGCCTAACACGGACACAGCTTTCTTGGTGTCAGTTTCACTGCATCCATCAGATTCAGTTCCCTTTCATTGAGAATCCTTCTGAGGGTTCTTTAACTTAGACTTTATGATAACAAATGAAGATCCCAGGAATAATAGCAATAGCCAGTCCTTAACATAGCACTTCTTCTGTCTCAGGCATTGTTCTATGTGTTGTATATTTATTCACTCATTTAATCTTCACCAAACTCTATGAATGAAATATCATCATTCTCCTTCTATAGAGGAGGAAACAGAAGCAGGTTGACTAAGTGCCAGGGCATGTTCCTTGAACCATAATTCCATGCTCTCACCAAAGAGTTGAACCCATGCTACGAAACCAACTGCATAATAGCCACCTCGTTTCACGGTAACTAGCCAGATATGGTTGAGCATGTGTGTGTGAAGACATACGTGGGCATACCCACGGAGCAGCCACTCCTGAGGCACAGGCTTCACCAGGTTGCTCTGGTGTTACCCATCAATAACTCTGCACAGGTTACTGGCCAGGAATGACTGAATGGCATTTCAGGGCCACAGCAATGTTGAAGTTGCCTGGGAATTACACCTACTGCAAAATGCTTCTCAAGCAACTGTGAAAGGAAAAGTTTTAGAAACCTCCCAGATTTTAGGTTAAAAAGAAACCGTCTTGGAAACTTCTTAGAAGTCTCCCATTTTATTTAGAAGTACCTCCATCTGTATTTAGTAGTTTATCACCCATTATCTTCCTAGCTAGGCTTTTCTGAATATTTGGTGTAAGCTCAGAGGCTGGATTTGCCATTTAATTATTTAGTCCCCACTACCTCTGGGTGACATAGACAACTCTTTGAACATAATTCGAGTTTTTAAAAAAGTACCTGTGCATTGTTTTGAAACAAAGGGTTTTTATTTGTTTTGGTCAAAGGTTATTTGTGGACTATAGACAACCCTGAAGCCTGGCAGCCTTATATACAATGAAAATATGTTTATAAAGATGTAGCTATATATCAATAAACTACACAGCCTTAGCATTAAGAAGTCTCTAACACAGCAAGATATTTTTAAATTAATTTTCAGATATGTTTGAGATTAGATTTTTTTTTTTGAGGTGGCGTTTTGCTCTTGTTGCCCAGGCTGGAGTGCAATGGCACCATCTTGGCTCACTGTAACCTCTGCCTTCTGGGTTCAAGTAATTCTCCTGCCTCAACCTCCTGAGTAGCTAGGATTACAGGCATGTGCCACCATGCCTGGCTAATTTTGTCTTTTTAGTACAGACAGGGTTTCACCATGTTGGTCAGGCTGGTCTTGAACTCCCGACCTCAGGTGATCTGCCTCCCAAAGTGCTGGGATTATAGGTGTGAGCCACCGCACCCAGACTGAGATTAGATAGAACACTTTTCAGTTAGATTATTTTTTTGAGATGGAATCTCCCTCTGTGGTCCAGGCTGGAGTGCAGTGGCGTGATCATAGCTCACTGCGACCTCAAACTCCTGGGCTTAAGCGATCCTCCTGCCTCAGCCTGCTAAGTACCTGGGACTACAGGTGCACGCCACCGTGCCTAGATAATTAAAAACTTTTTTTTTTTTTTTGTAGAGATAATGTCTCACTTTGTGCAGGTGGTCTCAAACTCCTGGCGTCAGGTAATCCTCCGACCTCAGCCTCCCAAAGCACTGAGATGGCAGGCATGAGCCACCATGCCCAGCTAATAGGTTTCTTTTTATAGTCAGTTTTGGCATTATTATAATTTGTTGTTTCCAGTCTATGGACTACAGTATTCTGTGCCTTTTGCTCAGCTCACACAATGCATTTTACATACCATTGTTCTAGGTAAGTTGACTATGGATTTTCAATTAAAAAGTGGTGCTACTAGATTTTTTAGGGCAGTGAAAGTACTCCATGTGATGCTCTAATGTGTATTCATGTCATTATACATTTGTCCAGACCCACAGAATGTAAACTGTGACTTTGGGTGATGGTAATATGTCAGTGTAGGTTCATCCATGGTAGCAAATGGAGCGCTGTGATGTAGAATGTCGATATTGGGAGAGGCTGTGTGTGGCGGGGGCAGGGGTTACATAGGAAATCTGTACCTTCTGCTCAATTTTGCTGTAAACCTAAAACTTCTCTAAAAAAATGAAGTCTTTAAAAAAGTCATGCAACAACCAAAATAAGAAGGGAGGAAGACAGGAACAGCAAACAGTGAGCAAAAAAAGCCAGAAGACAATGGTTAAAAAAAATTCCTCTCAAGAATATACATTGTATGTGTGTTTGTGTGTGTGTGCACATGTGTGTTTTAATGGTTCAAACAATGACTCAGTTACTGTTAGCTTTCTGTCAGAGGACCTCTTTCATTGAACTTGCCCTTGATTCTGGCCAGTGCAGATTTTTTTTTTTTTTTTTTTTTTTTGAGACCAAGTCTTTCTCTGTCACCTACACTGGAGGGCAGTGGCACAATCTTGACTCACTGCAACCTCTGCCTCCTGGGTTCAAGTGATTCTCCTACCTCAGCCTCCTGAGTAGGTGGGATTACAGGTGTCTGCTGCCATTCCTGGCTAATTTTTGTATTTTTAGTAGAGATGGGGTTTCACCATGCTGGCCAGGCTGATCTCGAACTCCTGGCCTCAAGTGATCTGCCCGCCTCAGCCTCCCAAAGTGCTGGGATTACAGGTGTGAGGTATCATGGCTTGGCCAGTGCAGATTTCTAAGTATGACATACCTGAAGGGCTCCAGACCTCTGGTCTTGCTGAGGTGGATAAGGATATTTGCTGAGAATGATTGAACCTAGTGTTTATTAGAACCATAAGCACATTTCTCCATGGTAAAACTTCATGTGCAAAATCTAAAAACAACAAAGCAACATATGGCATTATTAGTTTCCAATGCCCTGCTCACCAGAGGACTAATGAGCTCTCTTAGCCAGGTGTTGCTAGAAAGTGGTCTCTCTTTGACCCCACTGGTTCCTTTCCCTGCTGTTCTCACTCTGCTGGTACCGTGCAGCACAAGGTACTGAGAAATGACACTCTTCCTTGTGCCAAAATTCTCTTCTTCTATATTGACACTTGCCTTTATGTGGCCCTTCCATAATTTATTTTATGTGAGCTCATGAGTTCTTTCAACATGAAGACCTATGTCCTTCAGCTTCGAAAATTCTTTTTTTTTGATGTAGAGTCTCGCTCTGTCACCCAGGCTGGAGTGCAAAGGCGGGCTCTCAGCTCACCACAACCTCTGCCTCCCGGGTTCAAGCGATTCTCCTGCCTCAGCCTCCCAAGTAGCTGGGATTACAGGTGCGCGCCACCATGCCTGGCTAATTTTTGCATTTTAAGTAGAGATGGAGTTTCACCATGTTGATCAGGCTGGTCTCGAACCCCTGACCTCATGATCTGCCCACCTAAGCCTCCCAAAGTGCTGGGATTACAGGTGTGAGCCACCTCGCCCAGCTGAAAATTCTTTTATTTCTTTAGTAATTTCCTTTCTTCCCCTTTTCTCTGTTTTCACTGTCTGGAATGTCTGTTAATTGGATCATGGGCCTTGCCTGTAATTTTGGATTAAAATTAGAAGTCAATCCTAATTTTTTAGTCTTCTATAGTATTACCTTTAGCTTTTCATCCTACTTTTCCAACCTTTATGTTGCATTTCAAAAAACTTTAGCAAAGATATCTTTAATTTCAAAGACCGCTTTGTATTAATTTTTTATTTTAAATACTACATTATTTCATTCTTGTTTCATGGATGCAAAAGTAGATATTAAGGATAGTTTTACATTGATCTTCTGTTTTCTGCACTCATTTAATTATTTGTTTGACAAATGATTGTTGAATCCCTACTTTGCCATTTTATGCTTAGAGACAGAGCAATGCATAAAGCAAAGTCCCTTTCCTTATAGAATGTGTATCTAGAGTTTTTGGCCTGAGCCATCTACTGAGAATGAGACTGGTATGGGGATTTGGAGGCAAGAGATTGGAGTTTACTTCAGGACATGGTATTAAGTTTCCTTCTGCTTCTTACTATATAGCACACTACCACAAACTTAGTGGCTTAAAACAATTGTATTCCTTACAATTCTAGAGGTCAGAAGTCTGAGGTCAGTTTTACTGGCCAAAATCTGGGTGTCAGCAGGGCCACGCTCCCTCTAGAGACTCTAAGGAAGAATCTGCTACCTTGCCTTTTTCAGCTTTTGGAACTGCATTCCTTGTATTTATTTTTTTGGCTTGTGGCCCTTTCCTCCATCTTCAAAGTCAACTTTTTACGTTAGAGAACTCAGTGGGTATGCCATTGCCTTCTTCTCCAGTCCTTTCCCTTTTATACGGATGCTTGAGATGATAATTAGGGTCAGTTTGGTTAATCCAGGGTAATTTCCCCATCTCAAGAACCTCAACTTAATCACATATGCAAAGTTTGCTTTGCCACAGAAGGTAACCTTTCCTAGTGCCAGGGATTGAGACCTGGATAGCTGTGTAGGCCATTATTCAGCATACCATCGATGCTTTGAGTTTGATATACCTCTTAGACGTTCAAGTGGAATATCAAGTGGCAGCTGGTATGTGAGTCTAGAGTTCAGGAAGAGGTCTGAGATAGACACAGCTTTGGGAGCCATTCATTTAGATATAATATTTAAAGCCAGAGGCTGCATGGGATCACCTAGCAAGTGAGTGTAGAGAAAGAATACAGGATTGCTAAGCATGGAGAAACCCCAAGCAGAGGTTGGAGCGACGACAAGAAACCAATAAAGCAGACTAACAAGGAACAGGCAGTGAGGTAGGGGGAGAACCAAAAAGGATAGTTAGGTGTGTCTCTAAGCATATCAAGAAGAAGGAGTGAGAAACGGTGTAACATTGATACTTGGGTTAGGAAAGTTGAAGTCATTCGTGATTCTAACAAGAACAGTTTTGGAGCATGGTGTGGTTATAAGCCTGACTTAGAGAGGACTCCTAAGGGGAGAAAAAATAGAGCTGGCAGTCGTAGACAAATATTTCAGAGAGTATACCCATAACGGGAGCAGAGAAATGGAGCAGAAGTTGGAGGAAGAGGGAGTATCAATAGATTTTAAAAACATCAACTACTTATATATTGAGGTATAATTTCCATATAATAAAATATACCCATTATAAATTGACAGTTTGATGAGTTTTGGTAAATGTTTACACCAGAGCAACCATCATTATACTCCACATTTAGAACATTTCCATCACCCCCCAAATTACTTCATATCCCTTTGTAATGGATCTCTTCACCCCTGTCCCCAGTGCCAGATGACCACTCATTTGTTGTTATGGATTTGATTTGTGTGCTGTAGAACTTCATATAAATGGAATCAAACACTTACAGTCTTTTATATCTGACCTGTTGTTCAGCATGTTTTTGAGGTTCATCCATGTTATTGTATCTCTTCTTCTTCTCCTTCTCTTCCTCTCCCTCCCTCCCTCCCTTCCTTCCTTCTTTCCTTTCTTCTTCCTTCCCTCCCTCCCTCCCCTCCCGTCTCCCCTCCCCTCTTCTCGCCCCCGTTCCTCTTCCTTTCCTCCTTCTCCTCCTCCTCTTCTCTTTGTCGTTCTCCTCCTCCTTCTTCTTCTTCTTTCTTTTAGACAGGATCTTTGAATTAGTCTGTTTTCACACTGCCAGAAATAATTACTGACACTGGGTAATTTATAAAGAAAAGAAGTTATGGCTGGGTGCAGTGGCTCACGCCTGTAATCCCAGCACTGTGGGAGGCCAAGGCAGGTGGATCACCTGAGGTCAGGAGTTTGAGACCAGCCTGGCCAACATTGTGAAACCCTGTCTTTACTAAAAATAGAAAAATTAGCTGAGCATGGTGGCATGTGCCTGTAATCCCAGCTACTCTGGAGGCTGAGGCAGGACAATTGCTTGAACCCAGGAGCAGGAGGTTGCAGTGAGCTGAGATCACCCCACTGTACTCCAGCTTGGGCCACAGAGCAAGACTCTGTCTTAAAAAAAAAAAAAAAAGGGAAAGAGGTTTAACTGACTCACAGGTTTAACTGAATTAAAGAGGTTTAATTCCTGAGGCTGGGGAGGCCTCAGGAAACTTACAATCATGGCATAAGGTGAAGGGGAGGCTGGCACATCTTATGTGGTCACAGGAGGAGGACAGAGAGAGTGAAAGGGGAAGTGCCACACTTTTAAACCTTCAGATCTCTTGAGAACTCACTATCACAAGAATAGCAAAGGGGAAATCTGTACCCATGATCCACTCACCTCTAACCAGGGGAGGTAGGGAAATCTTCAACCCATGATCCAGTAACCTCCTTCAACACATGGGAATTACAATTCAAGATGAGATATGGGTGGGGTCACAGAGCCAAACCTTATACGTCTTGCTGTCACCCAGGCTGGAGTGCGGACGTGATCATAGCTCACTACAGCCTTGAACTCCTGGGTTCAAATGATCCTCCCGCTTCAACCTCCTGAGTAGATGGGACTGCAGACCCATTTTTTTTTGGTAGAGATGGGCTCTCACCTTGTTTGCCTCAAGCAATCCTTCCACCTCAGCCTCTTAAGCAGCTGAAACCAGAGGTGTGTCATTCATACCTGGCTATTTTTTTTAAAAAACCTTTTTGAAGAGATGGGGTCTTGCTTTGTTGCCTAGCTGGTCTCCAACTCTGGCCTCGAGTAACTCTTTCATCTCAGCCCCCCAAAGCTCTGAAATTACAGGGGTGAGTCACCTCACTCAGAGTGTCTATTCTTACTTCTTTTTACTGTTGAGTAGTAGTATATCGTATATATATATTACCTTGTTTATCCATTACTTATCAATGGGCATTTTATAAAGAAAAAGTTAAAAAATTTTTAACAAAATATGTATGTGTCAAAGAGCAAAATTTCAACAAATTGAGTTTAAAGATTGATTAGCAATTTATTAAAAAAAATTTTTTTTAGCAATTTATGAACCAGCAGCATTCAGTCTATAAATAAATAAGAACTCCTCCAGTTGTGGCAAAACAGTTGGTTTTTAAAGGTGGCTTAAGCAGGAACAAGGAAAGAGCATAGTCTAAAAAGTGGATTGATTAACACCAAGTTACTTCAAGTTACTTCCCTTCTATGAATTACAGCTGAGGGGGCCTCCTTATCATGCCAGCTCAGGTTCATTGTGTCCCTTTTGATTGATTATGGTGAATCTTCTGTTTCGTTTTTGTTTTCAGACAGGGTCTCACCCTATTGTCCAGGCTGGAGTGTAGTGGTGTGATCACAGCGCACTGCAACTTTTAACTCCTGGACTCAAGCAAAATGTCAGCCTTCCTAAATGTCAGGTTTACAGGGGCGAGCCACTGTGCTTAAACAATCTCCTGTTGTTTTTGAAAACAGGCCTGTTTTAAAGTTTGGAATGATTACGTGGCACCTAGCAGACATGATTTCATTCTGGTTTGGTCTGATCTATGGGGGCCCAGTGCAGGAGCTCATTCGAAAACAACCACCTCCCATAAACTTTATTTAACATCTCTTAATAGCTGGTATTTTTAATGTCTTTATAAGAAAAGTCATTGTTTCAAAATGGTAGATGCTTTATTCTGTTTTCTTCTAGAAGTTTTATGGTTTTAGCTTTTATGTGTTAATTTTGTGCATAGCGTGAGGTTAGTTTTTTTCATATAAATATCCTGTTGTTCCAGCACTATTTGCTGATAAGATAGTTATTTCCTCAGAGAATTAACTTGTCATGTTTGTTAAAAATCAGCTGACCATACATGTTCAGTTCTATTTCCATTTCATTGTTCCATAGGTCTATCTTTATAGCAACATTACCACACCTGATCAAAAGTCTTGAAGTCAGGTAGTGTAAGGCTACCAACTTGGTGAGATATTTGGGGATATTGTCTGTCTTTTCATTAAAACAATAGTACTTAAGGCATATTGATAGCTGATAGGGAAGTATGTAGGCTTGGGTTTGTGATTTGACTTTTTCTTTTAGATATCCTCTAATATCAATATCTTTAGAGTTTCTTCCCCCTCTCATGCTGTTCACCGTTTTTAGACAAGAATACTTTAACATACTTCCTAGAGAGAATATACTTTCCAGCTGTAAGGTAAGAAGATGTAGTCCCAACATTTACCATTGAAGGCGTTCTTAATCCCACTCTTTTGAGCTCCATGCTTCAGACAGCTCTGTAGTGCTAGTTACTTTTGAGTCTCTCTGGCCCATATTTTTCCAGAGACCACATTTCCATTCTCCTAAGCAATGGGGAGAAAGCCTGTAGCCCAGCTGCAAGGAAGTGAGGAAAGGAAAAGGGTCCATAGTATTTGATTACTCTCTGCTTTGTATACAGATTTTCCTGCCGACTCTCATCCCGCCTTCTGGTTCCTGGTACTTCCATTCCTGAACCTTTCCTGGTGCTGCAGGTGTTACCTTTGTGCTCAGATGCCAGATCCCCTGTGCTAGAGTTGCTAATACTCCCTTGTCTGTTTTCCATCTTTGAACCTCATTGCCAGGTGTCTCGTCTCCTTTTCTTTCCTTTGTCTTTGTGGGTTCATGCATTTTAAAGTCCTTTATTTTAGTAGTGTTTCAAAAGGTGATGGATAATCACACGTCTTCATTCCACCCTGGTATGCCAGATGTACACTTTTACAGTGCTTTAAACAGTAATATTTCAAAAATGCTATTTCTAAAGAGGTTTGCTATCCAAAATATGCTTTGTAAAATGCCTATCACTGATTAATTACACAAATTTAGTTATAGATTGAATGGCTTTTGTTTATGATTCATGAATTGGGACAACCTCCATTCTGCAAAGGAGAATGAGAGCTCTGGGCAATGGCAGAACAGTGCATTTTTAAAGGTGGGAACAAGGAAACAATAATATTTAAGAAACTGATTTCTTCACATCAGATTACTTCAGGTTACTTTATTTTGGTAAGGATTACAGCAGATGGGACTTATTTATTTATTTACTAGATGGAGTCTTGCTCTGTCACCCAGGCTGCAGTGCAGTGGCCCAATCTCGGCTCACTGCAACCTTCACCTGCTGGGTTCAAGCAATTCTTTTGCTTCAGCCTCCTGTGTAGCTCGGATTACAGGTGTGCGCCATCATGCCAGGGTAATTTTTGTATTTTTAGTAGGGACAGGGTTTCAGCATGTTCGAGACCAGGCTGGTCTCGAACTCCTGACCTCAGGGTGATCCACCTGCCTTGGCTTCCCAAAGTGCTCAGATTACAGGCATGAGCCACCACACCTGGCCCAATGGGACTTATTTATTATGCTGACTAAGGTAGACTGTAATCTCCTGTTTTCAGGAAAAACCGATCTGTTAGGGGACTTATCTGCTTCCTTAAAGTTTCAGTTTGATGGCTGGGTGCAGTGGCTCACACCTGTAATCCCAGCACTTTGGGAGGCTAAGGCGGGTGGATCGCCTGAGGTCAGGAGTTCCAGACCAGCCTGACCAACATGGTGAAACCCTGTCTCTACTAAAAATACAAAATTAGTCAGGTGCAGTGGTGTGCGCCTATAATCCCAGCTACTCAGGGGGCTGAGGCAGAATTGCTTGAATCCAGGAGGTGGAGGTTGCAGTGAGCTAAGATCTCACCACCACACTCCAGCCTAGGCGACAGAGTAAGACTCTGTCTGAAAACAAAACAAAGAAAAGTTTGATGATGGGGCATTTAGCATGTTTGATTCCATTTTGTTTTGTTTTGGCCTATTGGGGTCTAGTGCAGGAGCTGAGATCAAAACAATGGCTTCCTGTGGTTTTTGTTTAACACCTGCTACCTGAAAGAGGGAGAACAACTTTTTAAAACTTGTTTAATGTTTTGTTTTAATGTTTTAAAACAAAACTTGCCATTGGCTCTGTAACATTTTTGCCCGCCCATGTCTGTTGAATTGCCAGTCTGCCTTGAAATAAAATCCACTTAAAAGCAATTTTCTCTTCAAGAGGAGCAGGCTTGTGAAACTTATTGCATTCAGCTGGTGAAGTCCCAGAGCCTCTGCTAGTGCCGTCAAAGCCCATCTTCCATGATTCCTGCAGAGTGTGGAGACCTCTCCTGCTCGCTGTTGTAACAGAAGGATTGATTGAACGTGTTTCAGACATAACTGCTGAGAGAGCAGACCCTCAGGATACAAGCATTTGTGTTTGGCGTCTGCCTAGCTCTTCCTCTTCTTCCCAGACCCTCTTTCATTCTCCAAAATTCCCATTTCTCCTTGCCGTAAAACCCTCACTGGTCGAATAGAGTTACCTCCCTGCATCCCAGCTCCCTAACCATCTTCCTTTTCTTTTCTTTTTCTTTATCTTTTTTTGAGATGGGGTCTCACTCTGTTGCCCAGGCTGGAGTACAGTGGCACAATCTCAGCTCACTGCAACCTCAACCTTCCAGGTTCAAGTGATTCTCCTGCCTCAGCCTCCCGAGTAGCTGGGACCACAGCTGCGCGCCACCACGCCCGGCTAATTTTTGTATTATCATTAGTAGTATTTTTTAGTAGAGAGGGAGTTTCGCCATGTTGGCCCGGCTGGTTCCCACCTCCTGTCCTCAAGTGATTTATCTGCCTCAGCCTCCCAAAGTGTTGGGATTACAGGTGTGAGTTATCACACCCAGCTGCATCTTCCTTTTCATTTCTTTTTCTCTTTTAGTGTTGCCTATTAGGGGTTTTCCTGGGCTGGAAATCAATTCTGATTTAGATGGTGGGTAAAGTAAAGCGACCCCTTCCAAACAGCAACCACAGCAAGAACAACGACAAAACCAAACTACTTCCGTTGACTGATTTACCTGAAGACTAAGGAAGAAGTAAATATGATTGTATCCTTATTGGATACTTTATGGTATTAGAAATTATTAATCAGTATTTTAGGTGTGATAATACTATTGTATGTAGTTTGAAAAAGGCTTTCTTTTCTACTTGCTCATTGCCATAGTTCTGCTCTTTAACCCATGCATTCTGGGCTGAGTACCTTCAGTCCAGAAAAAATTTTCTTACTTTCATGTAGTCCACATATGCATATTCAAAGCTTTAAACAACGTCTGTAACTTACATCAGCTGGGAGCCTTTGTTCTGATATCTAGATAAAGTTTAAGATAAAGTGGCTTGAAACCACAGCCCGTAGAAATATCTGCAGGGTTTCTGCAAATTCCTGGGAAACTCATTCCGACGATGGTATTCTCAGACAACTGCATTCATGTTTTTCTTCAGTGTATGCTGCTAGAGCCTAGATGTAAGAGGCAGACTTCTTCAAATTCTTCCAAAAACTACACCCACGCAAGGCATCTGTAAGCACAGTGAAATTTAGTTTAGGGAACTGAGTTGAACAGAGCTTAGTTTACTTAAGTAGAGTTTGAATTAGGTTGGGTTGGAGCTGATTCAAGTATTGAATTGAGAAGGGTTTTAACTGAGTAGAGAAAAATTTGATTTGAGTAGAAATTGATTTGGGTAGAGAATGAAATACATAGAAGTTGGTTTGAGTAGATTTTGAGTTGCGTAGAGGTTGAGTTCAGAAGGTGCTGAGTTGTGCAGAGACTGAGTTTTACAAAGAGCAAGTTCTACAGAGAAAGTGTTGAGTTTGGTAGGAGATTTGGATGGCACGAGGAACAGAGGTCTCCATTTACTTAGAACAAAAACCTAAAAGTCTATATTAAGCTCTCCAAATCCTTTTACGCCCTTCTATTTGGGGTCTTCCTGTGGCTCTTTCCAAATGGAAAAGGGCGAAAAGACTTCTTCATAGAGTCTTGGGCTTGCTCTGCTGTTTTCCCACCTTTTTCTCCTCTCCCCGACTCATTCAAACAACAAAGAAATTCCTTTCCTTGTTGTCCTCAGAGCAGTTTCAAATGTTTCTCTTATGGCCAGGTCCTCAACGTCTCAATTTATACTCCAAGTGCTCATCAAAGTGTTTTTCAGAAACTATTCCATCTTTAGGAGGGTATCGTGCAACTGCCAAAACAATACACCTTTTCCTACCTCATTATCTTAAATTGGACTAGTGATACATTAGAAAATGTATATGGTTTGTCTTATTTGTTTTTGAAATACATTGACTAGCATGATAGTGCATTAGTAGATATTGACATGAAGAATGAAAAGGCAAACTCAATGTTCACTCATTGGAAAATGCTGAGAAATACATATAGGTCAGCCCACATATTAATAGAGTCCTTTATGGTTCCAACAAATGAACTTGTCAAAGTGGCAATGGTAATTTATTTAAAGAGAACCATGTCAAATCATCTATGATGAAAAATGCTCCTGTACTATAGTGTCATCCAAATCTTCCCAAATATGTTTGTGAAATTATAAAATCCCATTTGGTGAGCATACAAGTAGCTGAAATGACAGTTCCCACATTAGATCTAAAAGTTTAAGGCAAATGAAGATAATAGGTACCATGTGTTTACCAGGTGCTTAGTATCGCGCTGGGTATAAAAGATGCATGAGTCAGTCCTTTGCTTCAGGGAAGTTGCAAATCACGTTAGTGAAATAAAACATAAGTAGAAACAATTTTAAGACCATATGAAAAAGCATATTTAAGGACTAAGTTGTGAGGCAAAGCTCTGTGTTATAGGATTTTGGAGAAGAGAAGAATGTTATGATTTGGTTAGATTAAAAGCTTTTGAGAGGGAACCAGAACTTCAACTGTGCGGGAGCAAGAGAGGTGGGAAACAGCAGGTGAGAAGGGTTTGGACGAAGCTAGCGTTGTGGGAATGGGCTGAATGAGAGGGAGGAACAGGAAGGAGATGACACCGATGGTGGAGGAGTATTTCTTGGGGTCAGCTAGGTAAGAGGGGCATAGATTGGATTCCAGGCTGAAGAGACTGGACTTTGCCTCACAGACAGATAGACACCTCCCAGGTATGACTGTCCACAAAAGATACAATTGTTTAACTATGAAAACATTTTACAGTGTCACAGAATCCTCGTGTGGTTTTGCAAATTTACGGTTCTTAGCAGAAAAAGGGAGAACAATTTTTACTTTCTCAATGAGAATGATGTGAAGAGAACATTTTTTAAGTACCTCAAATTAATGTGTTTTGTATAATGTGGATTAAAACAAAACTTGCTGTTGGCTCTAACATTTTTGCCCGCCCATGTCTGTTGAATTGCCAGTCTGCCTTGAAATAAAATCCACTTAAAAGCAATTTTCTCTTCAAGAGGAGCAGGCTTGTGAAACTTATTGCATTCAGCTGGTGAAGTCCCAGAGCCTGTGCTAGTGCATACCGTCAAAGCCCATCTTCCGTGATTCCCGCAGAGTGTGGAGACCTCTCCTGCTCGCTGTTGTAACAGAAGGATTGAACGTGCTTCAGACATAACTGCTGAGACAGCAGACCCTCAGGACACAGGCAGGTTTGTGTTTGGCGTCCGCCTAGCTCTTCCTGTTCTTCTTTCTAGGCCCTCTTTTATTCTCCAAAATTCCCATTTCTCCTTGCCGTAAAACCCTTCCCTGGTCAAATAGAGATACCTCCCTGCCTCCCAGCTCCCTAACTGTCTTTCTTTTCTTTTTTTTTGAGATGGAGTCTCACTTTGTTGCTTAGGCTGGAGTGCAGTGGCACAATCTCAGCTCACTGCAACCTCCACCTCCCAGGTTCAAGTGATTCTCCTGCCTCAGCCTCCCGAGTAGCTGGGACTACAGGTGCTCGCCACCACGCCCTGCTAATTTTTGTATTATTATTACTAGTATTTTTAGTAGAGAGGGAGTTTCGCCATGTTGTCCAGGCTGGTCTCCAACTCCTGTCCTCAAGTGATTTGTCTGCCTCAGCCTTCCAAAGTGCTGGGATTACAGGCATGAGTCAGTGCACCCAGCTACATCTTCCTTTTCATTTCTTCTCTTTCAGTCTCTTTCGTGCTGGGTATAAAAGATTAGGAGTTTTCCTGGGCTGGAAATCAATTCTGATTTAGATGGTGGGTAAAGCGACCGCTTCCAAGCAGCAACCAAACTACTTCCGTTGACTGATTTACCTGAAGACTAAGGAAGAGGTAAAAATTAGATTATATCCTTACTGGATACTTTGTGGTATTAGAAATTATTAATCACAGTATTTTAGGTGTAATCATACTATTGTATGTAGGTTGAAAAAGGTTTTAAAGATTTTTGATATATGTAAGCATATATATAAAATATTTATGGATGAAATGATATATCTGGAATTTACTGGAGGGAAAGGAGGTATGGATTGGCTGTGAGTTCATGAACATTGCAGCTGGGTCTTGGATGCTACATATGGATGGATAGCATTCTTCTCTGTGTAGTCAAACATTTCTATAACAATTTTTTTTTGAAGAAATGAAGAGTACCTATAATCGAGTTGCAGTGTTTTAGACAGACCTGGCAGAGTTAGGAGGCTGAAGACGGTCAGAGGAACTAGCCTGCAGAGAGGAACAGCCTGTTTTGACTACAGAGGCTCTCAGGGCTTACTTTTGGAGACGCCATCCCATATCATTCTAACAAATGAAAATGCACCCATGTTATGGTGAATGTCTTTAATAAGGAAATAGTATTTGAGTTGATGTAACGTTACATTTGATAAACATTTATTTCAATTATGCAAAAAATATTTTGGAATAAATACTTTTTATGGGTTTAACCATTTTCGTATGCTGTTGACCGAATGCTGGAAGGCCACGGGCACTGTGTCTAGAGCACCTAGTGGGTAAAACAACCCTGAGGCAAGACCCCTAGAGAGTTTCCTGTCTGGGAAAGAAGGGGGGTCCCACCCCAATTCAGACTCAGCAGGAGGGCTTAAGGGTTCCGGCACTTGCCCCCACTCTAACTCTGCTTCTCTGGATGCCCGTGGGCACACAGTGAAGAAGGAGAGAAATGGCAGCTGTGTGTGTTACCTGAAAATCCCGCTTCAGTGATTTGATGATTCAGCCTGCTCCCACCCTCAGCTGCAATCCATTTCCTGAGTTTCGTGGTGGAGAGAGCGTGCACCTTTCCTTTCTAATTTCTCATGGGCCACTCCAGCTGTGGACGCACAGCCAGAAAACAGCCTGTACCTGGGCAACTGCTCAGGGATCTGGGCCTGGGCAGAAGGGGCTGAGGCACAGGTGTCATGGGGGAAGGCGTGGGCTCAGTTCCCAAGGAAAATGAGAAGTGGTAGGCAGAACTGACTCGTGAGCACCTGAGAACGCTCTCTGGAGAACCTCAGAAAAAACTCAGGGGAATTTTGGAAAGGATTGGGTTTCAGCGTGAGTAATTGAGTAGGTTTGTTGCCCTTACACTGAGGTTGAGACCTCATATTATCTGGAGATGGGTGAGGTTGGGGCATATCCAGGTTTTCCCACTGGTCTGTTTTCCTGCCTCCTCCTAGCACTGAGTGCTCATTCATTCTTCAAGCATGCTTCAAAGTAGATGTTAGATACAAACATGAATAGTTTTTGTGTCCAACTTTTGTTCTTTCTGAATCTCTAGGGAGACTGTGTATATAAGACTGTGCATTGGGAACACTGACAAAGGGGCTCCTAACACTACCTGGGGAGGGGAGCTGGGGCCAAGGAGAGCTTCAGAGAGAAGTTTTGAATTGAGTCTTAAAGGAAGAACAGAAGTTCAACAAGTCCATGGAGGTGTAGCAGACCCTGGGTGCAGTTTTGTCTTAAGGGCAACTGCAGCAATGAGCATTTGTTGAAGGTTTAGTAGGTGCTTGGCATTTTCCTGAACAATTTACAGGAGTTCTCATTTGATCTATCAGGATCCATAGACTCGAAGGTGCTTTGCAAGTAAATGTTGAGTGGAATTAGATTTCTGGCATTTGCCCTGATTTTATTTTTCTGGCCCTTTGCATGGCTTAACTGAGGCATTGTTTTTCTGTCACGTGTCTGTGCTATGGCATTTTATGCCTCTTGGCCCTGACATGCTTACACAACTGTGTTTTGTGAATTATCACCTAGCCCACTTTTTTGGCAATTAACCACACTCTCTTGATACATCTCTTAGATAATGGAATTTTTCAAGTATGGTTTTTTCCTCCAGTAAGACTATAGGCTCCTTTCTTCCTTTTTTCTTTCTTTCTTTTTTTTTTTTTTTTTTTTTTTTTTTTTTTTTTTTTTTTTTTTTTTTTTTTTTTTTTTTAGAATGTCTTACCATTTCGTAAAACATTCTCTAGAAACTGTGGAGCAAGAGTGTGATTTTCTGAGGCACAGAACAAAAACTTCACATGCCTTACACTGCAGCCATGTGGTGTACATCAAGTGCCCAGTTTACACACTCCAATATAGAACGTATTTGAAAAGACTCCCAGCTAATCCACACTGAGAATATCTATGCACTTTTGGGGGGATTTTGGCATGGGCGTTTCTTTTCCGGAACAGGTGGTGAAGCTAAATTTGTTTGCTGTGCTTGACATACTTGGAGCCTTATATTAAGACTTCAGTGGCTGTAATAAACAGTTCCTCCCGTCTTTGTTTACAGGGAATTGGGACTTTCTCTAGGGTGTTGGATTTCTGTTTCTGCCACTGGGCAGGCTGGAGAGCATTCCTGGACTACATTCTTCCACAGTCACAAAAAGCTGGGGCTGTTTTAGTTTCGAAGCCTTGTTGCTTGGCTGTGAGATGTGGCCCCTAGCTCTGTCATTTGGGTCAGAATGGATTTTAGTAATGTCTTCAGAAACAAAAGAAATAGGCACAGTTTCTTCACAATCCTCATTTCTATTAAAGTGCTTCCTCACAGTGTTTGTGTCATAAGATGGTAGGGAGGGGGTGGTGAGGGTGTGGGCAGGGGCATGGATAGAAACACACATAAAGAGTGCTTAGCTGCTGGGATTGAAAATCTTTCAGGCCGGCCAGGCGCGGTGGCTCAAGCCTGTAATCCCAGCACTTTGGGAGGCCGAGGCGGGTGGATCACAAGGTCAAGAGATCGAGACCATCCTGGTCAACATGGTGAAACCCCGTCTCTACTAAAAATATAAAAAATCAGCTGGGCATGGTGGCGTGTGCCTGTAATCCTAGCTACTCAGGAGGCTGAGGCAGGGGAATTGCCTGAACCCAGGAGGTGGAGGTTGCGGTGAGCCGAGATCGCGCCATTGCACTCCAGCCTGGGTAACATGAGTGAAACTCCGTCTCAAAAAAAAAAAAGAAAATCTTTCAGGCCTAAAAACAGGTGATTTAGGTTTTGTTTGTTCATTTCAACTAAGTCAAATGAGTGTTCCCAGAGCAGCTTTGGGATGGAAAGGGAAGCTTTCCAGCTGAGGGGAAATGCCTGCTTAGGTTCCCGAAGTGGCCTATCTGGTAGGACCAGACCTGATTCTTTCAGTGTAGATCTCGAAGTGACTGCTTTCCAACTTCAGGCTCTAGGGTGCTACCAGGAGCTGGGCTTTAGAAACGCCTTAGATGAGCATGGTGAGAGGTGACCACAACCAAAGAACCTTGATGCTGCCACATTGGACTTCAGCTGCGAAGTGTCACTGATGTCGTGTCATCACCGTGGACTGTTTATAATTGTTGCTTCCCACAGTAAACCTGAGTCCAGCCCTTATCTACCACTGTCGGCATTGTACGTGGGTAGTTCCGTTTTGCGGCATGCTCCTCCACTCTGCCCAGTGTTTGTTAGTGTTCTTATTCACACCGGACACCGGAGGTTTTAATGTGAGTGGCACAGGCTTGTTTCAGACCTCGAAGAGCTCAAGTTATTTTGCATTTAGCACTTTCTCTGGGTGTCAGCTTGACCTCCTTTTGGTATACTTTCACCTTTTGGTTTTTGCAGGCAGTACTGTCTAGTCAGTAAGAGACTGGGGTTTAGATTTACACAGAGTAGAGTTCAAATAACAGGCTCTATTATTTATCAGGGATGTGAACTAGATAATGAATGAGTTATGATGCAGATTCAGCTGTTGCCGCAAAGGCCACAGTAAAGAGGCTCCAGTAGGTTAGAAGTTTGTATCACTCTGTACGCGTTAGGGCTGATGTGACAACCTCACAGTATCTAGTTTCTTATTGCTCTCCCACTCCAACCCATAGAATCTGTTTTGTGGTCCAAAATTGTTGCTCCAGGTCCCACCACCAAATCTGCATCTTAGCCACTGGGAAGGGAAGAAGAGAAGTGGAGGGCATGTCCCTTTACGGGACAAGTCAGTGGGTCACTTTGAGTTGCAGCCCATTGCCTAAGACTTAAGTGCATGAGTGTTTTGAAGTGAATGTTTGTGTTCGCCATCCAAATTCGTATTTTGAAGCCCTAACCCCTAAAGTGATGGCATTGAGAGGTGGAACCTTGGGAGGTACTTAGGTTTGCATGAGGTCATTAGCATGAGCTCCTCATGATGGGATTAGCTTGTTTCTAGGAAGAAACCAGAGTTTGCTGTCTGTCTGTCTCTCTCTGCCTTGTGAGAGGACACAGCAAGAAAACTGCTGTTTACAACCAGGAACAGCGCCCTCACCAGGAACCAAACTGGCCAACACCTTGATCTTGGACTTACCAGCTTCCAGAACTGTGAGAGAGAAATTTCTGTTGAAGCCACTCAGTCTATGGTATTTTGTTATGGCAGCTCAAGCTGAGTAAGGCAATGGTCTTACCGAGGAGCTGAGAAATGTTGTCTTTAGCCTGGTGGCTGTGTGCCTAGCTAAAACTCAGAGGTTCGTTATTAAAATAAGAGGATAATAGATGTTAGGAGACAACTGCCTTCTTGTACAGATGAATTATTTACATCTTTTGTGTCTCATCTCCTTCATCTGGAAAACGAGATTGATCTGATAGAATTATGAGACTTAAATGAGATAATTCTTGTAAGACTTTTAATATGCTACTTGGGACATAGCTATTCAATTAACCACGAGCAAAAGGTAGGTTTACTTGGATGCTTATCTTTTGTTAACGGTAGTTTTTATTAAATCATTGTTTTTAGCTAGTATATTTGTTTTATAGCTCTATCCCCAGGAGATGATTCACCGTATCACAATGGCAAAGTAATTCACATTTTGCATCAGCCTAGAGTTTTCTCTGCTGGCATGAAGAGCGGGACTTGAGGTGTTTGTGAGGGTGTTGGTGACCTTGCACACTGTCTTCGCTGTTTCCCCCTTCGTCTTTCCAATAATTGCCTCATTTGTAGCCTTCATAGAAATGCCATGATTTGGGACTCGAGTTTCTGGGAATTAGTAGAGCTGTTGATTGCTTGTGAATCTCAGAGTCAGAAAATGGTTGTGAGAGCATGTAAGAAGGAAAAAGGCAGCTTCTTCAACCCTGTGAAAAGTATTGCGACCTTCAGCAAGCTGTGATGAAAACTGACATTCGGAATTTGAAAAAGCTGGAGTCATACTTCTGAGTTGCTCTGATTTCTGGAGAAAATCAGTTGAATCTGAGGACTAAATGTGAAATCTATTCCTTCTTCCTAAGTGTTTTCATCCATTTAAGTTGATTATGATATTGCCATCTGTTTTCACTATGCAAGTTCTCCTTTTAACAATTAAAGATTTATTCACACTGAACTTCCTTGAGACACAGGCCAGTCTGTAACACTAGCATAGGTTTACCAGCTGTTGCCTGGAGATGGAGTCTAAGAAAACAAGAGCACATTGGTGGGAACTTATGGCGTTAGGGTTGCCTCTGTAGACTAGAAAGGGCAAGTGAAAGCCAAGGGAGGTCTCCCCAGTCTCTGATAGGTGTGAAGCAGCTGGCCTATAAGGCTGCCATGGGACTGGTGGTCAATTATGATCTTGCTCAAAGGAGTTGTCTTCCAAACCATCTATTGTGAAATAATTTGGTTATTCACATAACCTGTGAATAATCCTACAGGATTCATAACCTGTGAATAGTCTTACAAAGGAATTGGGAAATGGTGTCTTTAGTCCTTAAAAATTCCTTAAAAATGGAACATTCCTTAAACATTGAAATAGGAAAAGAAACACTAGACTATATCACAGGTAGTATAGAGAAGAATAAGCTATTTAATTATAGATCTCTATGTGTGCGCTGAGTCACGACGTAAATGTTGTTCTTATTCTGGGTCAGGGCCAAAAATGTGAAAGATGCTGATCTAGTGTAAGGTTTGCCAGTGTTGTCACTGCCAAGATGGTTTTCTGTGGTGGTTTGTTTTTATTCTTCCCTGATCTTAACAAAACTATGGTGACGAGAGATAGGCATCTGTCTATTGAAATCTGTATCTCTCCCTTTCCCAAGATTGACTGAAATAATCCCAAAGGCTAGATAGCATAATCAGTTCCAATCCACAAATAATTTGTGGTGTGGGAGGTGCATAATATCCTTTGCTGCTTTCCAGAGGCTCATAAACCAGTGGTGGTGGCAACAGGTGAAGGAATACACAATCAGTTCAACCACAAGACTGACCATAATAGAGATTAGGTAACAGTTAACTTTGAATTATAAATTAAATTTTCAAATTTTAACCAAGAGTAGACAAAATAACCTTCTTGTCAAGATATCAGCTATTTTGTATGAAGTACACTTTTACATTACGAAAATTATGAAATTTGGTGCTGGCAAGTGTTTGATGAGTATTCATGCATTGCTGATATAAATGTAAGTTGATATCATCTTACAATTTACATCATCTTACATCTTTTTGGAAAGCAATTGTTTGACATTAATTGGCTTAAAATGGAGTCTTTGTAATAATTCCGCTTCTAGAAATCTATTCTTTAAAAAGCAAAGATTTGGAAAAAGATTAATGAGCAAAGATGTTTACTGCAGCTTTATTTTTTAGAGTAAAAATTAGAAATGACGATTCATAGAAGAAATCTATATAAAAGGATATTACACATTGCTAAAAAATCACATTTTCAAAAACTTTGACACTGGGAAGTGTTTATTGTAAGCAGCAAATCTTAAATGAAAAAAGCAGTGTCAAATATTGAACAGATAGTATGATCATAATTCTGAAAAAGAAAAAAGCCAAAACAACCTGTTTATGAATAGGAAAAACTAGAAGGAAATCTATTAATATTACATGTTTAATCTCTGAATTATAGAATTTGGGTGTTTTTTGTTATCTTCAGAAGTTTAATGTAGTTTCTAAGTTTTCTACAATACACAATTTTCTGTTTTATAAACAGAAATAAATACTATTTTATAAACCTATACAAATTACATTAATTATAGCATGCTAAATTGAACACATTATTTTTAGTAGAGGCTTTCAAGGATTACAACTATGTTCTTTTGGATTTACTGGGTAGTCCTAATATTTACCTATTTCCTTCACTTTACCAGTGGGAGAAATGTTTGCTATGGCAAGAGAAATGATTAGAACAGTCATTTATTTCCTTTTCTAAATTTGACTTTTGAGAAGAATTAAAATGTGAAATTTTTCTAAGTAGTTAACCCCATCTGTGTCTTTATTTAAATTTCTTGGAGTCCATTGGACCTAGCTTGCTAGGCCAGGGCTAACTCCAAGAACTTCACACTCCATCATGGAACAGAAATGAACACTTCGACTGAACTATGGATGTATTTAATTAACTCATCCGTATTATCTTTAGTTACTCTCTATATGGGACAATTCTGACCCAAGAGAGACTAAATTGCCTTTGAAAGAATAATCTATTTTTTGGGAAATAACTGTGACTGTTTATTGAGTGCTTTAGTGTCATGCCTAACAGTTTAGTGTAATTTCCTTCTATTATCTCATTTAATTCTCACAATACCGTCATTGTATGGTTCTTATTATCTTTGTTTTGTATACAAAGTCCCTGATACCTAAAGAGGTTAGGCGAACTGTCCAGTGTCACATCAAACATAAGTGCCAGACGTGAGCTCTAACGCCATGGGAGAGAGAGCCCATGTTCTTAAACTCTAAGCTACTTAGCATTCCTGTGTGTTCCCTCTTGTGCCCACTGAGACCCACTGTGACATTTGAGTACAGGCTAGGTAATCATTTTTAAGAATTTCAGTGTCAGAAGAGACTTTCTATCATGAGACTATTGCTGTAATGACTAAATTATTCTGAATTGATTAGGAATGCCAGATGCCTGCAGGTTCATTCTATTAAAATTCGCTTTGCATATTTCTGCCCTAAACTCAGTGAAAATCATGTTTTAATCTCCTTGCAATTCGAGGCGGGGGGGGGGGCGTGGGGAGCAAAATCATTTTATTGCCAGTAAAAATCTTCTAGATTTAGTCAAAGCAAATTATAATTTCTGGTGCTCCTTGACTCATTAGTTCTTCCAGATGGTGCATGTAAACATGGCAGGAGCTGCAAATTGTGTGAAGGCTGAAATGTAAATCAAGAAATAAGTATTCATTATAATCTGTGTGACAAATGGAAAGGCTGTAAAGCGAAACAGTGCATTGCTCGATCAATTTCATCCCATTACTCTTGGGATCCCCCAGAGACTATTTTCAGAAATAGACTCCCCAATTTTGTCAAGGTCAATTGTCATTACAACGTTTAGAGGAGTCCTCAGTCCCACGCAGATAAGCTTGAGGCATCGTAGCTGCATTCTTTCTGCTCTCGGTAATCTTTGGGTTGACCTTAGTTCTTCAGGAAGTGTGAAGGAAGGAGTGGAAAATGTGACTTTAAAATGTTGAGGTCATTTGAAAAGGAAGAGACTTGTTTGTTGCAAGTGTTCCCACACCCACTGTATTGGAAGTAATGCTGCCTTGCCCAAATTCCCTCTCCCCAGGATCCAGGTATTCATTCCACTGTCCTGCTGGGAGTATTGATGGCTGATGGCTCTCTCAGCTGAGGTCCCGAAGAGCTCTTCCAGCCCAAGGTCACATGCCTTCTGAGCAGCTGCATCTGTTGACTGGTTAATGGGGAGGAACGCGACACCAGGGTCCCGATCCCGCTCTGTGGCCCCTCTCCAACTTCAGACAACTATGATTGGCCTTCTCAGCTCCAGAGTTCCTCATAGGGTCAGCTGAGTCCGTGTTGCAATGGAATTGCACTTCCACTTTCTGCCCAATTTTAATAGTTATGTAGCCCCTCATGTAAGAAGCAACATGTAGTGGTAGAAAAGACACCAGATCATGAATCAGGATACCCAGGATCTAAAGCTAGCTTTGTCACTCTTGTGCTCTGACATCTTGGAGCAAATAATTTGCCTTCTCTGTTCCTTGTTTTTCTTATCTTACAAGTATAAAACTTAGCCTAGCTCAGCAGCTCTTACCTGTGCATCTTTCCCAGCGAATGTCCTTTGACTCCTGAAATTGTATACAATGTCTGTGTGTTTTTCTGGCAAGGTTGAGGGCAGAACTTTCATCAGGTTCTTGAAGGTCTCCACCGAAATTTTTTCTATTGTGGTAAAAGAAAACACACACATAACATATACGTTACCATCTTCATTATTTAAAAAATGTTCACTTCAGTAGTGTTAAAAATATTCATGTTATTGTGAAACAGATCTCTGGAATCTTTTTGTCTTACAAATCTGAACTCTATGCTCATTAAACAATAATTCTCTTTTTCCTCCTTCTCTCAGCTTCTGTTAATCACCATTCTACTTTCTGCTTCTATAAATGAAGTACCTTATGTAAGTACAGTCATATACTATTTGTCTTTTTGTTGTTGGCTTATTTCACTTAGCATAATGTCCTCAAGGTTCATTCATGTTGTAGAATGTGACAACACGCCCCTTTTTTAAGACTGAATGATACTTCACTGTAGGTGTACACTATGTTTTGTTTATTTCTTGACCAGTTGATGGACATTTGGGTTGCTTGCACTTCTTGGCTGTTATGAATGGTGCTGTTGTGGATATGGGCGTCCAGATACCTCATTGAGACTCTTTCCTTCCTTTGCTTCCCTTCCCTTTCCCCTCCCTCCCTCCCTCCCTTCCTTCCATCCTTTTTTTGATATAGGGTCTTACTCTGTCACCCAGGCTGGAGTGCAGTGGCATGATTATATTTCACTGCAACCTCAACCTCCCAGGCTCAAGGAGTTCTCCTCCAGCCTCAGCCTCCTGAGTAGTTGAGGCTACAGGCATGTGCCATTATACCTGACTAATGTTAAAATTTTTGTAGAGACGAGGCCTCACTATGTTGCCCAGGCTGGTCTTGAACTCCTGAGCTCAAGTCATCCTCCTGCCTCAGCCTTCCAAAGCGCTAGGATTATAGGTATGAGCCATTGCACCTGGCCAAATTTGCTATCAATTCTTTTGCCTATAAACCCAGAAGTGGGATTGCTGGCTCATATCGTAGTTCTAGTTTAACATTTTTTAGGAATCTCTATGTAGTTTTCTATAGTGGTTGCATCATTTTACAATTCCATCAGCATTGTGCAGGGGTTCCAATTTCTCCATGTTTTGCTCTCTTTGATTTCTGTTGTTTATAACAATACCTAAAACTTCATGGAGAAAGAAATTTCTTTTTCCTTTTTGTTCTGGAGGCAGGGTCTTGCTCCCTCACCCAGGCTGGAAGGAATTTATTTCTTATAGTTACAGAGACTGAGAAGTCCAAGGTCAAAGAGCTGCATCTGGTGGGAACCTTCTTGGTGATGCAGATTCTCTGCAGTCTCAAGATGGCACAGGGCATCACATGGCAAGGAAGCTGAGTATGCTAGCTCAAGTCTCTCCTCCTCTTCTTATAAAGCCATTAGTCTCATTCCCATGTTAACCCATTAATCAATTAGCCTGTTAATCCACTAATCCCTGAGTAGATTAATCCACTAATGAAGGCAGAGTCTTCATGACCCAATAACCTCTTAAAGGCTCTACCTCTCAGTGCTGCCACATTGGGGATTAAATTACACCATGAGCTTTGGAGGTCAAATATTCAAACTGTAGCACTTGCCAGCACTTACTGTTTTTTAATAGTAGTCATTCTAATGGGTGTGAGGTGATCTCACTGAAGTTTTGATTTGCATTTCCCTGATGCTGAGCACATTTTCACATGAGTGTTGACCATTTGTATGTCATTTTATGAGAAATGTCTATTCAAATCCTTTACCGCCTCCCCCTTTTTTTTCAGACAGGGTCCCACTCTGTTGCCCAGGCTAGAGTGCAGTGGTGCGATCTCAGCTCACAGCAGGTCAACCTCCTGTGCTCAAGTGATTCTCCCACCTCAGCCTCCTGAGAACTTGGGACTACAGATGTGCACTATCACACCCAGGTAATTTTTATATTTTTTATAGAGACGAGGTTTTGCCATGTCACGGGGGCTTGTCTCA
Organism: Cebus imitator; assembly: GCF_001604975.1. Lineage (NCBI taxonomy): Eukaryota > Metazoa > Chordata > Mammalia > Primates > Cebidae > Cebus > Cebus imitator. The sequence goes on along the minus strand of NW_016107814.1, from coordinate 60,577 downwards.
AACTCTTAAGCTCAAACAATTCACGTGCCTCAGCCTCCCAAAGTGCTGAGATTATAGGCATGAGCCACTGCACCTGGCCTACCCATTTTTAAATTGGGCTATTTGTATTTTTGTTGTTGTTGCTGAGTTGTAGGAATTCTTTATACATTCTGGATATTAACCTCTTATTAAATCTATGATTTGCAATTATTTTCTCCCATTCTGTGGGTTGCCTTTTCACTCTGTTGATTGTGTCCTTTGATAAACAAAAGTTTTAAACTTTGATGCATTCCAATTTGCCTGTTTTGCTCTTGTTTGCTGTGCTTTTGGTGTCATATCTAAGAAATTATTGCCAAGTCCTAGTCATGAAGATTTTCCCTATTTTTTTTCTAAGAATTGTATAATTTTTGCTCTTATGTTTAGGTCTTTAATCTAAGTCTTGTATATGGTGTAAGATAAGGGCCCATTTTCATTCTTTTGCATGTGGATGTTCAATTTTTCCAATACCATTTGTTGAGGAGACTGTCCTTCCTCCATTGGGTGGTCTTGGCAACCTTGTTGAACATGATTTGACCATATATACTAGCATTTATTTCTGGGCTCTCTAACCTATTCCGTTGGTCTATTGTCTGTCTTTATGCCAGTGTAACACTGTTTATGTTACTGTAGCTTTGTAATATGTTTTGAAATCAAGAAGTATAAGTCCTCCAATTATCTTCTTCTTTTTCAAAATTGTGTTGGCTTTTTGGGATCTCCTGAGATTTCTTAGAAATTTTAGGATAAATTTTTCTGTTGCTGCAAAAAATGCTGTTGGGTTTTTAATAAGAATTGCTTTGAATCTGTAGGTTGCTTTGGGTAGTATGTCCATCTTAATATTAAATCTTCCAATCCCTGAACACTGGATGACTTTCCATTTATTTGTGTCAACTTTAATTTCATTAAGTAATATTTTCTAGTTTTCAGTGTGTAAGCTTCTAACTTCCTTGGTTAGGTTATTCCTAAGCATTTTTCTTTTTGATGTTATTGTAAATGGAATTATTTTCTTAATTTCCTTTTCAGATTGTTCATTGTTAGTATGTAGATATACAATGGGTTTTTTTTGGTGTTGATTTTGTATCCTCCAACTTATGTTGAATTTATTAATTTTCACAAGGTTTCTTTTGGTGTGAAGTCTTTATAGAGTTTTTTTTATATATAAAATCGTGTCATCTGTGAACAGTGATAATTTTAATACCTTTCCAATTTGTATTTCTTTATCTTTCCTAATTGTTCTGTTCTTGCTTAATTGTTCTGGCAAGGACTTCCAATATTACGTTGAATAGGAGTGGTAGGAGCAGGTATTATGCCCTTTTCCTTATCTTAGAAGAAGAGCTTTCAGTCTTTCACCATAGAGTAAAATGTTAGCTGTAGGCTTTTCATAAATGGATTTTATTATTATTATTATTTTATTTTTGAGACAGAGTCTTGCTTTGTTGCCCAGGCTGGAGTGCAGTGGCAGGATCTCAGCTCAGCTCAACCTCCACCTCCCGGGTTCAAGCAATTCTCCTGCTTCAGCCCTCCAACTAGTTGGGACTACAGGTGTGCACCACCATGCCTACTAATTTTTGTATTTTTAGTAGAGATGGGATTTCATCTTGTTGGCCAGGTTGGCCTTGAACTCCTGACCTCAAGTGATCCACATGCCTTGGCTTCCCAAAGTGTTGGGATTAGAGGCATGAGCCATTGTGCCTGGTCTCATAAATGGCTTTTCTTATTTTGAGGCAGTTTCCTTCTGGTCCAGGCTTGTTGGGTGATTTTATCATGAAAGGATGCTGAAACTTGTCAAATGCTTTTTCTTTATCAATTCAGATGATCATGTCATTTTTGTCTTTAATTTTGTTATGGTGTTATATTACATTGATTGAAGTTTGTATGTGAAACTATCCTTGCTTTTCATGAATAAGTCCCACTTGGTTATGGTCTATAATCCTTTTAATGTGCTGTTGAATAGTTTGCTAATATCTTATAGAGGACTTTTGCATCAATATTTATTAGGGATATCGGTTTGTAGTTTTCTTTTCTCATAATTTCTTTGTCTGGTTTTGGTATCAGGGCCTAATACAATGAGCTTGGAAGTATTCCTCTTTAATTTTTTGGGCATTTCAGAATTGATATTAACTCTCTTGAAATTGATTTGATTTATTCTTTAATTGTTTGATAGAATTCTCCAGTGAAGTCATCTGGTCCTGGGTTTTTCTTTATGGAGAGGTTTTGGATTACTGTTTCAATAATTTGCAGAAAGGTTTTCTATGTCTTCATGGTTCAGTCTAGGTAGGGTGTGTGTTTCTAGGAATTTATCCATTTCTTTTAGTTTATCCAATTTATTCACATACAGCTGCAGAATCTTTGTTTTGTTCTTTGCGTAGCTTTTGTCTCTGTTTGATATTCTCATCTTGTTCATATGTTGTTTTCCTGATTTCATTTAGTTGTCTATCTGTTCTTTATTGAGTATCTTTGTGACAGTTATTTTAAATTATTTGTCAAATAACTTATAAATCTGCATTTCTTTAGGGTTGTTTTATGTAGTTTTAGTTTGCTCCTTTGATTGGGTTATGTTTCCCTGTTTCTTTGCACATCTTGTAACTTTCTTTTTTGTCTGGTATTTGGGCATTGGAAAAAGCACCCACCTCTAACAGTTTGCATACTGGATTTGTGCAGGTGGAACCCATCACCAGTCTAGCTAGCTGTTTAAGAACCTTTCAAACTTTTTCCAATCTCTTGCTCCCCCTGGCAGCTGCCTGTAGAACTACACATCTAATGTGCTGCTAGACTTTGTTTTCAGCGGCTTCTGATCCTGCCTCTGCTCTTAGTCCAGGCAAAACCAGACTCTCAAACAGCCCCCGGACAAGGCAGAACTTTGAGTGCAAAGCCTGTTCTTTTGTTTCTGTCCTGAAGGAGGACCTTTAGTATGAAGATTTCCTCCCAATTTCTCCACACTATACCATGAAGGTGCAGAAGCATGCACAGGTACACCAACTGCCATAATGCTTTCTACCCCTTTTCCAGAATCCTTTCTCTGTTTTACAATGGCCTGGGTGCTGTAGCATCTCAGCTGGTCTCTAAAGTTCTCACAGGGGTATTCTGGTCCATATGCTGCTGTTAACATGGTGTCTCTGCAGGGGAGAGAAGGGCCTGTATCTTCCTAGTTTATCATCTTGCTAACATCACTCTGACACCTATTTCTTCGGCAGACGTTTAGGAACCAGAGCACTAGGTGATTATCAAGTCATCCTAACTACAGCTTAAAAACGATGCCTCTGTGACTACTATGTGAATAAAGCTAAAAAATGTTATGCATCAGTGTTTCTCCATTGAATCTATAGTGAAGAGGCTTTGGTTCCTAGAGAGTAGACCAAGTAGGTAGAAAAGAATTTTCAGTCAGGGGAGAATCAGAACAGCTAGAGAAGTAGGCAATTTTTCCAGCAGTCCTTAGGGGGAGTTTCTAGAAAATGCTGCAAAGAGCTCTGGTTCATTTGATATCCAGGAAGTGGAGATTTTGAAGGATCTGCTTCAATGGATCTGATAATATATCAGGCTGCATATGGCCCTGCCCAGGTGATCACAAATATCACCTGTGACTAGATCAAGGTGACATCTGTGCTAGGGGAGATTTGAAGAGCACCTCTTTAGTCAATAGCTTATTGGAGGAAATGAATGTTTCCTAAAAGGAAATACCTAAAAAGATAGACCTTGTTCTATCAAAAAGCAGAAAGTCAAAGTTATCAGAATATAGCATAGGTTGGAGAGAGTCCCATCTTTGGAAGTATTTAAGCTGCGACAGATAAATCAATTGATAGAGATGGGGAAGAACTCATACTCTAGATAGAAGTATACCTATTAAGCTGTCTTAAAATTATCTGGGTCTTACTTTTTATGAATTTGGTGAAGGATTCTGATTCATGATCATTTTATGAGGAAGCTAAAATCAGTGGAATGGCTACGACATTTAGAACACCGTGCAATGTTGAGAAAGAGGTAATGAAACACATCAAGAAAAAATACTCAATTTCTTCAGGTAGAAATAACTATCTGCATGGCACAATCCTGATGGATTCAGATAAAACTTGAAGGTTTCGTTTTTTGGTTTTTGTTTTTTCTATTTGTGTATGTGTGTGTTTAACACCTCAATGCACTGTGGGCAGATTTTCACAGATTATAAAGGCTTTCTGTCCACATCCAGCAAGTGGCTGACAATATCTTACTGAATAATGGAGGATATGTGGGGCTAAATAGATACAAAGGATGACTTCTCTTGTATTACCCTACACAGATTACATTTAAGACTCTGCAGATCATCAAGCCGCATGATGGAGATGGCTTGGCATACATTAAAGCAAGCGTTTTCTGCCAATATGTACCGCGTTGCAGTGTATCATCATTGCTGTCAGTCTCAGAATCATTTTACTTATCTAGAACGATGTGTAGTTTATTAAACTTGTAGACACTTGTTATTTAAAACTGGAGACTTGGTTTTTGGAACTCCATCACTGATGTTATGTCCTTGGTGCATAATCTTAGCTCTCATTGTATTAGGTTTTCTAATCTGTCTATCATATATAATTGCTTGTGTTTCACTGAAATAGACTTTTCTGAATTACCTCAAAATTTTAATAGCCTATTCCCATATCAGGTTGGCGTTTTTATTTTGACAAATTTCTTATATTTCTGTTCATTAATTTTCTGTTAGTAAATTAATCTAAGGATAGGCATAAATGTTCTTTCCCTTTATATTTTAAAAAGGAGGGCTGGGCGTGGTGGCTCAAAACTGTAAGCTTAGCACTTTGGGAGGCCGAGATGGGTGGATTACGAGGTCAGGAGTTCAAGACCGACCTGGCCAAGATGATGAAACCCCATCTCTACTAAAAATACAAAAATTAGCCAGGCGTGGTGGCGGGTGCCTGTAATTCCAGCTACTTGGGAGGCTGAGGCAGACAATTGCTTGATCGTGGGAGGCGGAGGTTGTAGTGAGCCACGATTGTGCCACTGCCCTCCAGCATAGGTGATAGGGTGAGACTCTGTCTCAAACAAACAAACAAACAAACACAAAGGTCTCCAAGAATCACTAGAAACACATAATTTGTGCTGAGCTTGGTTGTTTTAACCTGGGGTGTTACTTTATAGTAGCATAGTTAATGAAACTATGTTTTAAAAAGTATTAATATAAGATTTCCTCCAAATTATAAAATCATTGTTAATATCTTACTGGCAATGTATAATGATATGATCATGTTGACAGATTTGGAATAGAAAATGACTGGAAATGTAGACTCAAAGGTACCAACAAAATATCTATCAATA
>NW_016107814.1:45890-55076 GCF_001604975.1 Cebus imitator | reverse complement strand
TTAAAAACAGAGTCCTGCTCTGTTTCCCAGGCTGGAGTGCAGTGGTATGACCTTGGCTCACTGCAACCTTTGCCTCCCAGGTTCAAGCGATCCTCCTGTCTCAGCCTCACAAGTAGCTGGGACTACAGGCACGTGCCACCAAGCCAGGCTAGTTTTTGTATTTTTAGTAGAGACAGGGTTTTGCCATATTGGCTAGGCTAGTGTCAAACTCCTGACCTCAAGTGATCCACCTGCCTTGGCCTCCCAAAGCACTGGGATTTCAGGTATGAGACACTACACCTGGCCACATCTATCATTTCTTTTTTTGATTATTGTGTATCATCTTCCAAACATCATGGTCAGGCAGTTTATCTCTTGCTTTCTTTCTGGGATTACAGGCACCTGCCACCACGCCTGGCTAATTTTTGTATTTTTAGTAGAGATGGGGTTTCTTCATCTTGGCCAGGTTGGTCTTGAACTCCTGACCTCCCTCTCCACTTCCTCACCACCCCCATTGCTCATGCCTAGGTCAGGCCTGCATTTCTTCTCCCCTCCATTGCTGCAGGAGCCTTTGAAATGGTATGCCATTCTCTTCCTTCCAGTGAACATAGCTCTTTTAAAATAAAATAGTGCTTCTGTATTAGGCTTTTTTGTTTACAAGTGAGTGAAATCCAGCTCAAACTATATTAAGCAAATCAGGGGATTTATTTGACCCACAACTCCAAGAGAAATCCAAGAGACAGGTTTGACTTCAGGCCCAGCTTGACATAGAGTTTCAAACATAGGCATTGCTGGATATGGTAGCCACTAACGGGTCAGGACTGAGACCCAATCAATTGCACGATCCAGCAAAAAGAGAACCTCTTCTGTGATTTTGGCAGAAAGGTCCCATTGAGGGTCACTGGTCTCTTCCTGAATCATTTGCTAATGCTTAAGGCTTCTCTTTGGCCAGGCCAGGATATATACCCATCCCCTGTGGCTTGGAAAACAGAATCAGCCCCACCGACACACCATGAATTGGGTCTGTTATCAGCCCAAGGGGGAAGGGAGCCTTGGCAGGGAAACACAGCAGATGTACATGACATTCCACGTACAAAGTCTTGCAACAGCTCCTCGATGTCTTTGGATAATTGCCAAACTCCTTAGCATGCTATAGCTACGTTGCTTATTTATTTAGTTTTATCTTTGCTTCTCTTTTCTTTGTCCAACAATGTATTCTTTAAGGTTCCATTTTAGCAGCACATCAGTTTCCTTCCAGTCTGTCACATGGGGATAGGGGTTCCTTGTCTGTGATTCCACAGCACCCTGAACCCCTGGTCTCCTAGCCTTGAACATACTTTGTGTGACCAGTGTTTGTGAACCCTAACTTTCCTAGAGAATTCTCCCCCGGGAGCTTAAAAATATACGCATAGCCTAGCCCTAGAACAGCTCAAATCCATCAGAGTCTGGAGGTGAGTGATTGGGTGACTATCTTATTTATCTATTTCATCCTTTCCTAAGTTCTCCAGCTGATTCTGAGGTACAGTTGGGCTTGAAAACCACTGAGTAACATCATAAAGATCTATCCAGCTCTAAAATTCTGTGATTCAACCCAACATTTGCTAGGATTATCTCCTCATCATTCCCTCTTTCCTTTCTTCCTCTTCCCTCCATTCTCCCTCCCTCCTTCTATTTCTGGCTATTCTGTTTACAGATGTCAAAGCCGTAGATCTATTTAAAAATAGATGCAAAATATTTGTCTTCATTTTTATGTTTATTGTCCTTAGGTGCTTTGAAACTATCTCAGTGGCACTGAGATTATCTGAGTTATTCGAGAATGAGTTACTTTGTCTGTTACTTCCTTGGAGGTTTTTGGCCCAGTCTCTCATTGCATGGGGCTCAGTTCCGTAGCTATGCCTGTGGACCCTTTATAATGATGTCTCAGCAGCATGGCTAGTTAGCTCTACACTGAAAAGAGTCATTTGAGGCACTTGCTGTCATGCTTCATACTGTTGTGTTGTTGACATTCAGTGCATGTGTTTGTCATTGACACACAGGCTCCCATTCCAGCTGGAAAGCCTTTCCTTTCATCTAGAAGCTGTTTTAAAAAAAGTTCCTACTTATCTCAAAGCCAGAGGGAGTGGATGGGAAGGATTAGTTTGTTTGCCCACATCTTCAAATGCACTGTGTTTTGGGGAATGCCAACAGGGCTGTTTTAATTTGCTTTCTCCAAAGGCAGACTTCTGCTGCTTTTCCTGAGATCCTGACAGAGGAGTGTTTGTCATTAATGTCATGAGAGGAGATAGTGCAGCTGTGTTTATGGTAGGAGTTACCTGTCATTTATGTTGTAACTTAAACATTTAGGAAGATTAGCTGTTTCCTCTTAGAGACCTGAATTCTCTCCCTCTGTCTGTCTTTCTTTTTAAAAGTTCAATTTCTATAATTTTTTTAAGCACCAGGGATGCAGTTGGAAAATCAAGACTTCTGTTCGGTTCTCTGGCACAGAGATGGAATTATTGAAATGATAGCATTTTAGAAATGTAAACATATAGTTAACGTCAATCTAAAACAGCATAAGCAAATGAGGGAAAAACTAATCAAGCTGGTTATCTAAAGGAGGAAGGGACATTTCTTAGAAGATCTGTGAGAGCCAATCTGATTATATCATGCGCTTTCCTTCTCTCTACTCAGCTCTCTTACTGTTTTGGAATAATTCAGGTCATGCTAAATTTTATTTTTTTGAAAAAATCAACTTCCAAGGACACTGGAAAAAATGAATTGGGTTAGTGGCCATTCAGATTTTGGGACTGAAAATAAGGGTTTGTGGGTAGTAGTTGAGGACAAATGGAATTTAATGGAACTCCAAGTATTTGTTTTATGAGCCCCAACAAATGAAATTCCTCTCTCATCTGGGATTTTGAGGTGGAAAATCTATCTACCTTTCTTCTTCTAAAGGAAACCAGAGCCCCTTGTTCATATTTGTCTTTAGGATCTTTTCTTGAAATGCTAACCTTTCATTGAAAATTTTACTGGAATCTCCAAAGAAAATTAAAGTACAGCGTCATTTAAAAATCAATTCAGCAAACATTTTTGAGTACCTGCTATACATGGGCATTGTAGAAGGGGCATAAAGAAAATAATAATGAGTGCCACATTTACACAAATACATTTAATAAAATATAATAAGTGCTTTAGTGGGTCAATGGACAGAATTGCTACTGGTCACAGATATATATATTTTAAAGACCCCTCTATGTCTCTTTATGGTATTTTCTTATTCTATGAATCTTGGAGCTCTTTGACAAAAGTCAAAGAGGGCAACCTAGTCTGACTAATTTTTGTGAACCTATGTTGTCTCATGATGCTATTTTTTTTGAGTTGGAGTCTTGCTCTGTTGCCCAGGCCGGAGTGCAGTGGTATGGTCTCAGCTCACTGCAACCTCCACCTCCCAGGTTCAAATGATTCTCCTGCCTCAGCCTCCTGAGTAGCTGGGACTACAGGTGCCTGCCAGCATGCCTGGCCAATTTTTTGTATTTTTAGTAGAGACAGCGTTTCACCATGTTGACCAGGCTGGTCTCAAACTCCTGACCTTGTGATCTGCCCGCCTCAGTCTCCCAAAGTGCTAGGATTACAGGCGTGAGCCACTGTGCCCAGCTGATGCTATTTTTTTCTTACATTTTCCCCAATTATGAGTAGTAGTCAATTCTAGAATTCTCCTAGGAACTGATCATCAATTTCACTGGTTTATGCTTTTCAACATTCCTATCTGGGGCTGGGTGCAGTGGCTGTAATCCCAGCACTTTGGGAGGCCAAGGTGGGCAGATCGTTTTAGGTCAGGGGTTCGAGACCAGCCTGGTCACCTTTCAGTAGAGATAGCGAAATCTCATCTCTACTGAAAATACAAAATTTAGCTGTGTGTGGTAATACCCGCCTATAATCTCAGCTAGTCAGGAGGCTGAGGCAAGAGAATCACTTGAACTCAGAAGGCAGAGGTTGCAGTGAGCCGAGATAGCACCACAGAATGCTAGCTTAGGCAACAGAGTGAGACTGTCTCAAAAAAAAAAAAAAAAAAATTATCTCTGAACATTGTTAGATTATCTGTGTTTCTCTAGGTTTCCTCTGCAGACAGGAGGTGGAGACTCAATATTCTGTTATAATCACACCATCAGCAATGTGGGGCTCATAGTCCTACATTAGCCTGGTCAAAGTCAATGTGCCCATTGGGTTTCTAAGCTTGCACAAAGGGTACCTGACTCATACCCTTCGCAGAAAAGCTCCAGAATTGGTGGAGCGATTCCCCTTGGTCACTTAGAAAGCATGTACTAAAATGTTCTGTGGGCTTACTCTAAATTTGTTCCAAAGTTATTGTAAGAATTATTTACTGATAATAAAGGAGTATTTTTTCCTTGCTATTTTCCTTGGACTGTAATTCTCTAAAATGTTTTTCTGCTTCCACAGAAAAGGACAGGCTTCTTCAAGTTGGAGGAGGGCAGTGGTGGTGGTGTGTGAGTCATATCTAGACTGTAGGAAGGGTTTGGTTTGCCTGTGTCCCTACTCCATATTAAAGTATAATTATATTTCACCTTTCTTCCCTATGAGGTCATGGTCCTCCCTCCATCTGTACTGTGGGCATATTTTGCTTTAGAATAATCTTCAGTATTCAAAAGGTGGGGATGTGTGCGACTGTATCTGATGCAAAATTTTAAGGTAAATCTTTGCTTCTCTTCTTCTTTTCGGTAGAATCATGTAAACAGAAGCCTATCCAGTCTCTTACGATTAGAAAGTGAGTGCTCAGAATTATGCTGTTTACGTGGAATTTCCCTGAAGGGTTGATCAGTGCTTCCAATGGAGATTCTGGGTATTACTGTTAATACTTTATGTCTCTCTGATGCCTTTAGATGTAATACCTGAAAACCAACAGCTTAGACTGAAGTGATCCACATGTTTAATGGCTCAGTAAAACATCCAAAGCCAGCTGAAAAGTCAGAATAAAGACTGTAAGGTACAGTCAGTTTTCTGACGCTATGAAATAAGTTGAAATTATAACTAATGATTCCGAAATAAATGGGGAGGCTAAAGCGACTGTTGAAGGTTTATAGATGTGGAATAGCTGCCAAAACAGGAATTGTGGATCAACCTGTGCATAACTAATCACTGTGGTGGGAACTTCACTGGAATGCAGAACTCCCCTCTAATCTGCTGAGGAAGTCAGTCTGGGTAGATGGGCGGGAGACCCCGTTCCCAGGTAGAAATGGGAAAGAGTGGAGGATTGGCTGGGGGAAGAGGAAGGAGGATTACCTGGAAGGGTTAGAGATCAGGAATCAAATTAGAAGACCACAATGGAGTGCTGTGCTAGGAGGTGCTGGGAATAATTTGGTGATGTATCTAAAAATGGTAATAGTAATTTTCCTCTGACCCAGTAACTGCATTTCTAAGAAAATGTATTAAGAAAATAACCAGAAGGGTATATATGGATTTATATACAAAAATTTAAATTGTATTTTTACTTATATTAGTGAAAAATTAAAAATAACCTGAATATTCAATAGCAGAGGATTACTAAAATAATGATATAGCCATTTAATGAAATATTAAACAAGTAATTAAAATCATGACTTTTGAAGAAAAATGACTTTTAATGCTTATTGGGTAATGTTAATAGCTTGCTTTTTAAACTTGATAATGTTTTGTGAATGTATTATTTGTTCATCAATATTCATCTACAAGATTTTACCTGACTCTATAGTATCCCCTTGAAATGATGTCTTACTGTTGGGAATACGTAATGGTTCAATCATTATGAAAAACAGTTTGCCAATTTCTTATGCAGTTAAATATAGACTTGACTTATGACCCAGCAGTCCCACTCTTAGATATTTACCAAAAAGAAATGAAAAGTTATTTTCACACAAAGACCTGTATGCAAATTGCAAGTGTTTATAGTAACGTTATTTATTTATTTTTCTGAGACAGGCTCTTGCTCTGTTGCCCAGGCTAGAGTACAGTGGCATGGTTATAGCTCACTGCAGCCTTGACTTCCTGGGCTCAGGCAATCCTCCTGCCTCAACCCCCAAAGTAGCTGGAACTACAGGTGTGCACCACCAGGCTCAGCTAATTTTTGTATTTTTTGTGGAATCTCACCATGTTGCCCAGGCTGGTCTCAATCTCTTAGGCTCAAGCAGTCTATTCACCTTGGCTTCCCAAAGTGCTGGGATTACAGGTATGAGCTACCATGCCCAACCTGTAGCTTTATTTATACTTGACAAAAATTGGCAAGAACCCAGATGCCCTTCAACTGCTAAGTGGATAAACTGTGAAACATCATACAGAGAAATACTACTCAGCAATAAAGAATAAATTATTGTTTCACAGAGCAATATGGATAAATCTTAAATGCATTTTACTAATTGATAGAAGCCATACCCAAAAGGCTACCTATTGTATGATTCCATTCATGTGACATTTTGGAAAAGGCAAAATTAGAAGGAAGAAAAGTAAAAGTGGTTGCCAAGAGTGGGGAATGGGTGAGGATTGACTAGAGAGGGCAGCATGAAGGAAGCTGTGGAGTGATGGAACTTCCCTATGGCAGGACTATGATGATGGATGGATACAGGACTATGCATTTGTCAAAATCCATAGGACTGTACGTTGCAGAAACTGAGGTTTTCTTTAGGTAAAATATTTTAAAAAATCAGAATGTGGGGGGAATCCAAATGGAATACAAACAGTGATAAATGAACCTAACTGTGTTACAAATAACACTGAAGACAGCAGGGGAGAAAAGAACCAACTGAAGTTATTTAATAGTATTCTGGCTAGACACTGTGTGGCTAAAGACAGAACTGTATATAAATACTGTACTCTAATTAATTTGTTTCTTAGAGGGTTATGGATCAGTAATTCTGAGATGACTTTGATGTATACTAGGATTGAACAAATAAATACACAGTAGAAAGCAAAAACCAGATTTCTCACTGTCAAAGACAAAGAGAGTTACCTAAAAAGGTAAGAGAAAAGCTAGAATAAATCATTGATGTAGAATTAGAAATCAGAAGTATCAGTTTAAATCTACACACACACACACACACACACACACACACACACACACACACACACACACGAGGAAAGATAAAAAATGTGCATAACAATGGGTTAATATACCTCTATATTGGTATTCCAAATTCTGTCTGTTGAGAATGCCTAGAAGTAATGATTTCTCAGGAACAATAAGCTCATATAACACCCAGATCTCAGCATCTAAGTATATTTTGCTGTGACAGGAATGAGAGCTCTATGGAGAAGTGATTAATTCCAGAGCTGGTGTGGAGAAAACACAAGATAAGCCTGGAGCATCTTGTTGTAGCAGAGTAGAGAAGTGCTTTAAGAAAGAAAGAAAGAGGCTGGGCGCGGTGGCTCACACCTGTAATCCCAGCACTTTGGGAGGCTGAGGCAGGCGGATCGCCTGAGATCGGGAGTTCGAGACCAGCCTGACCAACATGGAGAAACCCCATCTCTACTAAAAATACAAAATTAGCTGGGCATGGTGGCACATGCCTGTAATCCCAGTTACTCGGGAGGCTGAGGGAGGAAATTCGCTTGAACCCAAGAGGTGGAGGTTGCGGTGAGCTGAGATTGCACCATTGCGCTCCAGCCTAGGTAACAAGAGTAAAAACTCAGTCTTAAAAAAAAAAGAAAGAAAGAAAAAGATGGGAGGCTTTCAACAAGACACAGGAGCCAACTTGACAAATAAATACCCGTGAGTCCATACTGATGTAAATAAGTTATTGAGTAAATAAAATACAGAAGGGAAAGCTATTCTTTACAGAATAATTCCAATTAATACAGAAGAAATGAGGATCTAGGAAATGAGCAGTAGAATACAGTGACAGTTGCTTCAAACAAGATCCTTCAAGGGATGCTAAAATTAGTAGGTGAAAGTTTGAAAAGAAAGAGGATATTTGCTTCGCTTTAAAGTATCTCCCATAAGATATTTATTATTAATATTTATTAGGTATTTTCCCTACAAAGGGAAAAATAGTAACTTTGCAGTGGCACAACCCAACAGACACTGCTATAACCAAATGACGAAAGGTAACATCTCTAGTAATAAAGCATATCAACATCATATATTTCCTAATGTGACACTCTGTGAATGGCATATCACTTCTATGGGATTATTGCCCAAAATGGATAATTTTAGGCCTCAGTTTAATCATGCCAAGACATCAGATTCAAGCGATCCTTTTGCCTTAGGCTCCTAAGTAACTGGAACTATAGGCGTACACTATCATGCCCAGCTAATTTTTGTATTTTGTAGAGACAGTTTCACTATGTTGCCCAAATTAAGGACATTCTACAAAATAGCTGACCAGCACTTTTCATAAATACCAAGGTCATTAACAACAAAGAAATAATGAATTGTCACAGATTGGAGGAGACCAAGGAGACAGGACAAGCAGTGCAGGGTGGGATCCTGGGTTGGATTTTAGAACAGAAAAGGGTCATTTCTGGTAAAACTGGTAAAATCTGAATAAAACTGGTACTTTAATTACTAGTATTATACTAAGGTTAATTTGTTACCTTTAATAATTACATTTTGCAAGATGTTTTCATTAGCAGAAGCTGAGTGAATGGTTGTAGTAGGCATAGTGAACCTCCCTGCTCCTCCAGAGATGTCCATGTCCTAATCCCTGCAACCTATGGAATGTTACATTTCATGCCAAAAGGAGCACTGCAGATGGAATTAAGGTCCTGGACCTTAAATTGAAAAGAGATTATCTGGATTATCCAATGCAGTTACAGGGGCCCTTAGAAGTGGAAGAGGAGGGCAGAAGAGTTGGTCAGAGAGATGTCATGGAAAAAGAGGCAGCAGAGATTCTCAGTGTTGGGGAGACTTAGCCTGTGGTTGCTGGCTTTGAAGAGGGAGGGGAGGGGTCCATGAGCCAAAGAATGTGGGTGACCTCTACAAGCTGGGAACAACCTGTAGCTGACAGCCAGCAAGAAAATGGGGACCTCAGAACTGTAACTGCAAGAGACTGAATTCTGCCAACACCTTGAGTGAACAACGAAATGGATTCTCCCTCTGTGTCTCCAGGAAGGAACACAGCCCTTGACTTTAGTGCAGTGAGATCCATGTTGAACTTCTGACCTACAGTGCTGATAGTTAATAAGTTTATGGTATTTTAAGATACTAAATTTGTGTTAATTTGTTGCAGCAACAACAGAAAA
>NW_016107814.1:16302-45636 GCF_001604975.1 Cebus imitator | reverse complement strand
CCAGACTGGTCTCGAACTCCTGACCTCAGGCAATCTGCCTACCTTGGCCTCCCAAAGTGTTGGGATTACAGGCACGAGCCACCACGCCTGGCCGGTTTTCTGTACTATTAAACAACTTTTTGGTAAGTCTAACATTATTTCAAAATAAAATGTTAAAAATGACATAATTTAATCACTGTTGAACATTTTGATTGTTTCTAAATTGTTTTTGAACAACTTTAATTAATTTATTAACTAATTAATTAATTTTGAGGCAGAGTCTTGCTCTGTTGCCTGGACTATAGTGCAAATGGACCCATCTCAGCTCTCCATCCCCTGCCCAGGTTCCAGTGATCCTCTTGCCTTAGCCTCCCAAGTAGCTGGGACTACAGGTGTGTGCTACCATGCTCAGATAATTTTTGTATTTTTTTGTAGAGATGGAGTTTCACCATGTTGCCCAGGCTGGTCTTGAACTCCTGGGCTCAAGTGATCCACCTGCCTTGGCCTCCCAAAGTGCTGGGATTCCAGGTGTGAGCCACCATCCCTTGCCTGAACTACTTTATAGTGAATATGTTTGACATAAATTATTGTGCATATCCTTAACTATTTCCTTAAAATTCATTTCTAGAGGTGCAAGTGCAAGTGTTGGGTTAAAGCATATGCATGTTATCAAACAGCTCTGTAAAGTTTCTCTAAATACTATTAGCTTTTTATTCTAAAAGCATTTTTCTTTTTTAAAAAAAATTTATTATACTTTCAGTTCAGGGTACATGTGCAGAAAGTGGAGGTTTGTTACATAGGTATACACGTGCCATGGTGGTTTGCTGCATCCATCACCCCGTCATCTACATTAGGTATTTCTCCTAAAGATATCCCTCCCCAATCCCACCATGCCCTACTATCCCACCCTTACCCCCCACCCCGCAACAGGCCCCTGTGTGTAATGTTCCCTTCCCTGCGTCCATGTGTTCTCATTGTTCAACACCCACTTATGAGTAAGAACATGCGGTGTTTTGTTTTCTGTTCTTGTATCAGTTTGCTGAGAATGATGGTTTCCAACTTGATCCATGTCCCTGCAAAGGGCATGAACTCATCATTTTTTATGGTTGCATAGTATTCCATGGTGTATATGTGTCACATTTTTTTAATGCAGTCTATCATTGATGGGCATTTGGGTTGGTTCCAAGTCTTTGCTATTGTGAACAGTGCCATGATAAACATACGAGTGCATGTGTCTTTATAATAGAATGATTTATAATCCTTTAGGTAAATACCCAGTAATGGGATTGCTGTGTCAAATGGTACTTCTAGTTCTAGATCCTTGAGGAATTGACAGTGTCTTCCATAGCGGTTGAACTAATTCACACTCCCACCAACAATGTAAAAGTGTTCCTGTTTCTCCACATCCTGTCCAGCATCTGTTGTCTCCTGATTTTTAATGATCACCATTCTAACTGGAGTGAGATGTGGTTTTGATTTGCATTTCTCTAATGACCAGTGATGATGAGCTTTTTTTTCATGTGTTTGTTGGCTGCATACATGTCTTATCTGAAAAGTGTCTGTTCATGTCCTTCGCCTACTTTTTGATGGGGTTGTTTTTTTCTTATAGATTTGTTTAAGTTCTTTTTGATTCTGGATATTAGCCCTTTGTCAGATGGGTAGATTGTAAACATTTTTTCCCCGTTCTGTTGGTTGCCTGTTCACTCTGATGATAGTTTCTTTTGCTGTGCAGAAGCTCTTAAGTTTAGATCCCATTCATCTATTTTGGCTTTTATTGCCATTGCTTTTGGTGTTTTAGTCATGAAGTCCTTGCCTATGCCTATGTCCTGAATGGTATTGCCTAGGTTTTCTTCTAGGGTTTTTATGGTGTTAGGTCTTATGTTTAAATCTTTAATAAAAGCATTTTTCAATTTGACAAAAAAAATCATGCTTAATTGTTTCTAGAATTTTTTCTATTATTGAGAAGAATAGCAATCTTTGTATGTTTGCCATTTGCCCTTGTTTTTGTGTATAAATTACTTGACCATGGCTTTTACACATTTCACTCTTAGGTGTTGACTTAGCCTGTTCAGGCTTCTATTACAAAATACCATAAACCAGATGACTTATAAATAATTTATTTCTCACAGTTCTGGAGACTGGGAAGTCCTAGATGAAGATACCGGAGGCTTTTGGTGGCTGGTAAGGGTCAGCTTTATGGATCATAGGCTGCCATCTTCTTGCCATGTCCTCCCTTGGTGGAAGGGGCAAGGGAGTACTCTGGGGCCTCTTTTATAAGGTCACTCATCCATTCATGAGGGCTCCCACCCTCATAGCCTAACCCCAAAATGTCCCACCTACTAATACCATTACACTGGAGATTAGGTTTCAACATATGAATTTTAGGGGGACACAAACATACAGTTTATAGGGAGGGTATTCTCATTTGCCTTAATGATTTGTATCGGGCCTTTAATGTAGTTCCAACTCTTGTGCTTATGTTGAGATTGTCAGTTGGCAACTTTGAAGGATTTATGTTTAATTTAGTAAGAGAGTATAAAAGTTTTGTTTCATTTCAAAAAATAAATAGCCTGTCTCCAGGAATTGGAAGAATGGCAATTTATGAGCAGCAGCATCCAAGTAACACGCCAATTTGACTTTCCCCGTTGGTAATGAAATGTTATCTCTGGACTTAGCTGAAGCACTGCAACTCTTTCCGATCAGGCGAGTTTCGGTAAATGCTGGTCTCTTGGAGAGTGTAAGTGTAAGAAAGTGAGACAAGGAATCCATATTCTACAGGCTCATGTCTCCATCAGTGCAAAATCCAATGCAGCCTCCACTTTCTTACCAAGTCCTCCTTTCTCTTACTGTGGTTTTCTGGGAATTTGAGTAAGCCCTGTCACCTGGCTTCCTACCAGTTTTCCTCCCGCAAGGGCTGAGCGTCTCCTTTTCCCTCCAAACCTTTCCTCTAACAACTCCCTGCCATTGCTCCCACCCTAACTTACTTTGTCAGAAAAGTCTCCTCTGCTTTTGATCCACTTAACCCCTTGGAGATTTCCTACTCATTCCCAGGACTTAGGACTTATTCTCATTCTCAGGACTCAGGACATTAGACTGACCTGTGAGCATGATGGGAGGTGACTTGGTTGCTGGGGAGCACACAGATTCTTTAGATGTGGTATGGGTAAATTTTAGTGTCATGTAAACAGAAATGTGGCTTCTGGCTCACAGTTTATGCAGCGGATTTTGTTACTCCTGACATTTCTAACATATTATAGTAATAATTGTTTTTTTACCCTGAGAAGTTGGAGGACACGTCTCCTGATGCCATGAGGATTCATACTCCCTCCCCCTTGAGTGCAAAGCCTTCTCTTGCTTCTGGACAGCTTTCCAGCCTCTTCTGGGCTTATGTAACATAGTGCACATGTCTCTCTAGAAATGTTACTTTGCTGTCTTGAAAGCTCTCCCTTTATGTGTCATGTTTGCCTGCTGTACTGCAAATTGTCAGAGCTTATTCCATGTCTTATTGATTTTTGTGTGTTTTTTTTTTAACCCAAAATGATACCTGATACACAGTGTGTGCTTGGTAAAAGTTCAGCATTGTGACTCATCTCTCTAAAGATATTATTTTATTTGTAGCATGCATCAATTAAGAAATGTGAATCTTACTTTATATCTAGCAGTTTTGTTAATCATACAACATATATTTATTATGAAGTAGGCTAGGTATGGTGGCTCATGCCTGGAATTGTAGCACTTTGTGGGGCTGAGGCAGGCAGATCGCTGAGCCGAGGAGTTTAAGAACAGCCTAGCCAACATGGCAAAATCCTGTCTCTACTAAAAATATAAAAATTAGCCAGGCATGGTGGCATGTACCTGCAGTCCCAGCTACTCAGGAGGCTTAGGTGGGAGAATCTCTTGAGCCCGGAAGGTGGAGCTTGCAGTGAGTTGAGATCGTGCCATTGCACTCCGGCCTAGGCAACAGAGTGAGACCGTGTCTTAAAAAAAAAGAAAAAGTAGAACACACTGTTAAGGCAAAATAAGAAAAGGAAAGTCTTCTATAATTATATTTTCTAGAGATTACCACTGTTAATATTTGCACATATGGACATGGGTTGCCTAACAACGGGGATACATTCTGATGCATGTAAGAACACCCATTTGGTAAAATCAAAATAAAAATGCTGTAGTGAAAGCAAAGATGCATGGCTATGTTTAAAATAATAACTTTAAAAAGTCTCCTTCATGAAATTGTTTTCAAAGAGTGTTTTACCATGTGAGTAATTTTTAATAAAAATTGCTCAAATTAACTCCAAGTACAATGACATGCATCAGGTTTTGATTACACATATGAAATTCATTTAGTCAAAAGAGACTTTGAGTAGAAAAAAATGCAATTTTGTGAGGAAAAAAAATCCATTACTATAATGATAGAGTAGTTCCCCAAGATTTAATCACATGCACATTTAGAAGAAAGCATTTCATATGCCTTGTAACCGCAACATCTGGTGACTTTCTGACTATTCCAAACAGCTTCACTCTGCTTTCAAAATTCCATTTTGTGTTATACACATCTGTAAAGTTGTCTGTGGAGACTTAGGGAACTTGGAAAATTTTTGACTTAACTTGAAAAATGTGCTACTATTCCTGATTTCTTGAGCTAGGGTAGAACATAGTAATGAATGGAAAGCCAAGATGAATGAAGATGAATGAGGCTGGAGGAGCCGCTTCACGCGTTGTTATGAAACAGGAAACACCTCAGAGAATTTCTTTGAGGAGGTGACAAGACTGGTCGACAGAACTTACAGACTAGAAGGAAGATTCATTGGCTGGCTTGAGGAATAGATGTAGCAAGGGATTTCTCCACAGAGAGGAAATCTAGAGTCCTGCCAAGGACAGACTTTTTCCATTGAGGATGCCTCAGAATATTATGCTTCTAGCTAGATTTTATTTTATTTTTTGGCATTGAACTGAGATATAAATCATGTAGTGCCAATCAGTTTCCTCAGAGAGTATTAAAGTGACTTCTGACTTAAGGATCAATTTGCTTTTCATTTTGATTTTGTTCAGTGTGGGAGTGACACTCCCTGGCTATCTGCAGGGTGGCCTGGATGGTAATTTTTCCCAATTGCTGCTGGTATTACACCAGTTCATGCCAATTTGCCGATAAGAGACATTGAAAACCTGTGAACAATGGTTAAACAGTTAACTATAGGCATTGTAAAAGGAAAGAACTGTTAAAGACAACTAAATATGGCCTGAAAAGGACTCCACACTTCTGTATTTGACTCCTTGTGAACAAACAGTAACCTAGCTAAAGAGGCAGACAAGACCGAAACCTGACTTAGTAGTATGCAGCTGTAACAAGAGCTGAGTGCTGGCCGGGCCCAGCGGCCGTGCCTCAACCACTCATTCATTACCAAGTGTTCAAACTGTGCACAATTAAGGCAAACCCCCAGCTGTAACCAATCCCACTGTTCCTGTACCTCACTTCCGATTCCTGTATGTCACTTTACTTTTTTGTCTATAAATTTGTTCTGACCACAAGGCATCCCTGGCGTCTCTCTGAATCTGTTGCGATTCTGGAGGCTGCTTGATTTGCAAGTATTTTTTTTCCTCAATTAAACTCCATCAGATTTAACTTGTCTAAAGTTTTCTGTTAACAGAACTCATAGATAGTTTGGTCTAAAGTCCACTTATGGTCTAAATGAATAGCAGAGTGTGATGCAAAAATAATCTTAAGAAACTTTTCTGTCCTTTAGCTGTTCCACTTTTTATCTTGACCTTTCAGTTTCTCTCCTGTCCTTTCCTTCTGATTCTTTCCCTTCTCCCCATTACCCACCTTCAAATGGGTTTCTTTCGTATTCTCTTTACTTCCTCCTCACTGCTACCCACCTTTGCCTTCCTTTTTATTTTCTTTGTTTTCTTCCCCTATCTCCCCTTGTCATTTTTTACTGCCCTTGGAGCTGAAGTATTATTTTGATGGTAGTTGTGAAATGGAGATTTGTTGTTTGTAATTTTAAAAATACTTTGAAGAGAGCTTAGTTTTTCAAAGGAAGAAACTGTTTTCCTTTTTCTGATCTCAGTTCTATTACCTAATATAAAGCACTTGAATAGAGTCTGACACAGAAAAAGTACTACATTAAATCTTAGCAATGAGAATTCCTTTGATTAAAATTTCCCCTTTGAGTCACTCAACTCTGGGGAAAAAAAAAGTTTCTTATATTTCCCTAACCACCCAAGACGGGCAATTACTGTTGCTCTTATAGGCACTTTCAAGGATGGCGCTTCCACTCCTTCCCATAGCTTTCTGTTTCAGGAGATCATGGCCAACTTGTCAAACCAACTTCTTTCTCCATGTAACTTAAGCTCTTGTTCTTTTGTTTGAGCCTTAGCAGAGCGAACAACTGAACAATGATTTCCTTGCAGTAACACTCTAAGTTCTAGAAAATGGTTCTTAGGCTGTCAGAGGCATTTGAACCAGAATGAGTCCATCTCGAATAGGAACTGAGTAAAATGAGGCTGAGACTTACTGGGCTGAATTCCCACATGGTTAAGGCATTCTAAGTCACAGGATGATATAGGGGGTCAGCACAAGATACAGGTCATAAAGACCTTGCTCATAAAATAGGTTGCAGGAAAGAAGCCGGCTAATACCTACCAAAACCAAGATGGCGATGAGACTGACCACTGGTCGTCCTCACTGCTAACTCCCGTCAATGCCATGACAGTTTACAAATGCCGTGGCAAGTCAGGAAGTTTACCCTATATTGTCTACAAAGGGAAGGCATGAATAATCCACCCTTTGTTTAGCATATAATCAGCATGTCATCCACCCTTGTTTAACCATAAAAGTGGGCAACCAGCAGCCCTCGGGGCTGCCCTGCCTGTGGAGTAACCATTCTTTTATTCCTTTACTTGCTTAATAAACTTGCTTTCACTTTATGGATTTGCCCCAAATTCATTCTTGTGTGATATCCAGGAACCCCCTCTTGGGTTCTGATTGGGACCGCTTTCCAGTAACAAGGCTATCTTCTTTTATAGCGTTATAGTCATAGACAGAGCATGGGCTCTGGAGCCTGGCACTGGAGTCTCTGGGCAAGACATTTATACCGATCAGTATCCATTTCCTCATCTACTAGGAAACGCTCAGAGGACTACTGTGATAGTTAAATGGAACCAAGCAGATAGAGCTCTTAGTATAGTGCCCACACAAGGTAAGAGCTGATAAATGCAGCATAAAGCCCTGGTGCCCCACTATAGAGAATTTTTTTCATGGAAATGCTATGATTAAATATGAAGGGAAAAGATTTTTCCTTCTCACCTCTGCATAGCCCATGAATGATGAATATGGCTGGTGAACATCAAAATCAGAGATTGAAGAGCATTAGATATTAAGATAGAGGGAGAAACAGAGACCATATCGTCTCTTTGATAGCTGAGTGACTAAACTTGGGAGCTTCCCAGTATAGAGCTAGGAGAAATAGTGGGCCTATTATTTGCTGAGTTAACTCTTTTCTGAACATTTTGTAAGTAGTCCTGACTCTGGGATTGTTCCTACCCTGCTCCCCTCAGGCATTGTACAAATAACTGGTTGGTGGTAAAGCCAAGTAAATGCCATAAACTTTTTCTTTCAAATGTAAAGTTACATAAGACAATATTTGTGTGTGTGTGTGTGTGTGTGTTTGTGTGTGTGTGTCATAAGCCAATAGAATGAAACCCTTCTCTGAACAAAAACTGAAATGCCCCATGACTTTAAAAAGCTCAGTTACATTTTCTTAGTAATTCTTTAGGTTAATTTCTCCAAATTAACTTAAAAATGTCGAGGCCAAAACAGATTCAGTCAGGAAATACTTTTTATTTTTTTTTGGAGATGAGGTCTTGCTCTGTCACCCAGGCTGGAGTGTGGTGGTGCCATCTTGGCTCACTGCAACCTCTACCTCCTGGGTTCAAGTAATTCTCCTGCCTGAGCCTCCTGAGTAGCTGGGATCACAGACATGCACCACCACATCTGGCTAATTTTTAGATTTTTAGTAGACACAGGGTTTCACCATGTTGGTCAGGCTGTTCTCTAACTCCTGACCTTGTGATCTGCCCATCTTGGCCTCCCAAAGTGCAGGGATTACAGGCATGAGCCACCATGCCCGGCAGGAAATACTGTTTATGAAAATTTAGCTACACTCTGAAGATTTCAATAGGTCTTAATTGTTTATGAGCGTTCACCACAGTGCTGTGAGATGGATTGTCAGCCATGAGCTGGGTCACCAGTGGTTTAATAGTAATGCCAGGGTAAAGTAGTCAAGCTTGCAAATGGTTTGCTTTCTAACCAAATTGGTGAGGATGTATTCTAAACTTTCTCTATAAATCTATCACTTTACTTGCTGTCATTATGACTTTTTGGGTGAAGAAAAGAAAGGTGGCCTTATAGCTGGCAGGTGAGAATTTTACCTGACCCAGGAAGTGAATATCTGTGGTTGTTAGGAATTGTTTCTATAAAGTGAAACCTGGAAGAAAATGGGTTGTGTTGAGCCAGTGTTGATTCGAAGGTAGGGCCAGAATTACCTATTCCCCGAGGCAGAGAGAGATTAGTAAAATAAAATACCCATGTACTTCCAAATCTCCTGTTATTAAAGAATTGCAGTTTTTAAAGCGTTCTTTTTAAGACCCTAATTTGGGGTGAAACATAGACAAACAAGAAGGTCCTTGCATCCTTGCCTTCTCCTTCTGAGAAGTGAATGTCTTCTACTGGTTCCTTACTCAATTGAGGAGGAAGATGGTAGAAGCAGAGAGAGGCATGTAGGTGTTTGGTACCTTCCTTAGCACTCTTTATCAGGCAGTGCAGAGAGGAATGAGACAGGTGACTAGGAGCTATTAAGAATTTCTGGTAAGTTAGATGCTGTCAAAAGGTTTCAATGCATTAACTCATTGCGTCTCCACAAACCGAGGTGGGTATCGATATGGTTTTGTTGTGTCCCCACCCAAATCTTATCTTGAGTTGTAGCTCCCACAATTCCCACATGTCATGGGAGAGACCTGATAGGAGGTAACTGAATCACTGGGGTGAGTCTTTCCCATACTGTTCTCATGATAGTGAATAAGTTTCATGAGATCTGATGGTTTTGTAAGGGGGAGTTTCCCTGCACAAATTCTGTCTTGTCTGCCACCATGTAAGACATGTCTTTTGCCTTCTGCCATGATTGTGAGGCCTTCCTAGTCACGTGGAACAGTAAGTCTATTAAATCTCTCTTTCTTTATAAATTACCCAATCTCAGGTATATGTTTATTAGCAGAATCAAAACAGACTAATACAGGTATCCTCCAGGA
Source organism: Cebus imitator (assembly GCF_001604975.1). Classification (NCBI taxonomy): domain Eukaryota; kingdom Metazoa; phylum Chordata; class Mammalia; order Primates; family Cebidae; genus Cebus; species Cebus imitator. The sequence continues at coordinate 36,354 of NW_016107814.1, read as the reverse complement.
AACTGAAGTTCAGAGAAATTTATTGTTGATAAATAAATGTTGATTAAGTACCTATATATATTTGGCATTTGTGAGTACAGATGTAGTCTATGTCCTAACGGGGCTTACATGCAAGATAGAGTGCATTATTTGCTCAAGGTCATAGAATAGGTCTAGGCTTTAAAATCCATTGATTTAAAAATCTGTGTACTTTCTATTATATCCCCAAGAAGACACCAACAATGAAGGAACTAAGACAGAAGCTGGGTAGGAGTTGGTCAGCAAACTTAAGGCTTATAGGGAGCTCTGAACTTCTCTGCCTTAGTTCAGCAGAAGCTTCCAGATGATTCTCAGGCTGCTTTGTTCATGGATTACTCCTGACCATAAAACTGTTTTAAGCTCTAGGACACTTGGCTGTCTTCCTGGACTGAATGCTGCAGGTAGCTTCGTGATGATCAACCCAGATGCCTGACCTTGTCCTCATTTTGTTTTTATTGTTTAACTTCTTGTGACCCAGACCAGAGGCCTTGGAAACTACATACTCCTAGGGCCCCTAGGTGACTCCACAACCACCTCTCATTGTCACATAGCAGAGAGCACATAGCATAGATGAGAAAAAAAAGAGCAAATTCTTAATAGACGTGTAATTATTTTGGATACAAAATTCTGATTCAAGAGGCGTGTGTGTGTGTGTGCAGTAAGAAGGCAAAATCTCTCCCTTTGTGCAAATGGTCAGTTTGCCTTGGCCTTGGCATTCATGTATCATAACACAGCTCAGAGCAATGAGGAATACTTCAAGTCACTTGTGTGACTTGTGGAAGCCCTTTGGTCTGGTTGAGCAAATGTGCTGCAGTACAGGAGGTCACATGGATCTCTGTTTACCTGGTGCTGATTCTCCCCAACAGCTCTGGTGTTAGTAGGATAACTGCCTCACCAACTCTATTTTCTTACGTGAAGAAAACAATATTTCCTACCTTATGGATTGTGAATATTAAGTGAGATACCATAGGAGAAATTGCCTTGTACAGTGTCTCGTCATACCTAGTAGGTATTCAGTAAATGTTAATTCTTTTCTTCTTACCATACATTTGCTTCAATGTTTTCTCAGAAACGCCTATGGATACAGTGCCTCAATGAGGGACAGAACTAAGAAACTGAGCTTTTTCCTGGCTAACACAGTGAAACCCTATTTCTACAAAAAATACAAAAAATTAGGCAGACGTGGTGGCACGTGCCTGTAGTCCTAACTACTCTGGAGGCTGAGGCAGGAGAATTGCTTGAACTGGGAGGTGGAGGTTGCAGTGAGCAGAGATCATGCCACTGCACTCCAGCCTGGGTGACAGAGTGAGACTCTGTCTCAAAACAAAAACAAAAACACCCCTGAACTTCTGTGGATCTGTATATGGAGTGTGGTCAGATGTTTTGAGTGTTGTTGAGGCAACAGAGATGAAAGTTAGACCCTGGGGCCGGGAGGAGATGAAAACTGTGGTCAGCAAGGCATAAAGGAAGCCAAGAGGAGCAGGAACAGCCCACTCACCTCCTGGGCACTCACAGAAGAGATTATGGAGATGATAACATTTATTTCTGAGAATCTGAAATGGGGTAAGAATTCCTGAGTTTGGGGGGTTCTTTCTCAGGCCACAGACCTCAAAGGTGTGATGAGCTAGACTATGGAAAGGGTCTGAGCTCACACAGTAGAGTTTCCTTTCCCTCATAGCTTCAGAAAAGGAAGGAGGGTTAGGCAAGAGAATGAGATAATGAGAGAAAACAATGGGAGGGACATTGTCACTGGGTATCCCGCTCTCCTACACAGCTTGCCGAGTATGCCAAGAATGCAGGGCCAACATGCTTTGCACCCAGCCTGTTTCCCAAGCTTGCATTTGCAGGGGGCAGCCTTGAGGGATAAAGTAATGACTTCCTCTGGGACAAAGAGTCACCTTGCCTACTGCTTGCTATGAAATGTTGAGTACCCCAAGCTGAGTTTCTTTCCCATAGAGCATCCTACTATGTGCAGGAACTGTGGGAATTGGAGAAGCAGAACTGACACAAACATCTTGATGCGTGGGCTGCTTGCTGTACCATGAACAACAAAGTCCTTTGCCTCTAAACTAGAGGTCCGTGTCTCCTGCCAGCATCTATGAAGCATATCAGGCTACCTGATTACCTTATAGATAGGTTAAAATCAAACCTCAAACTGAAGGGGAAATGAATACAGACATTTGCAGTACTGTTTTGAAAAAGCTTGAGTTTTCATCAAAGCATTTTCTTTTTCTCTCTCCTTCTTGTAGTTGCTCACTCATCCTTAAAAATCATTAATAAACTGAGTTTCTTGGCAATGCTGCAGAATTCTTGGACTCCTTAACTTTGACCTCCATAGTCAGTGAACTTCCTGGATTCTTCCGTAGAGGCAGTGCATTTGATACCACAGTACCGGGGTCTTCAAGGGGTCATGCAACCATTCTTGCCTTTGGGCTACACCACTTAACACCTTATTTTCCTCATTCGTAAGTGAAATTACCCTGTGTTCCTTTTCTTTTTTTCTTTTTTTTTTTTTTTTTTTTTTTTTTTTTTTTTTTTTTTTTTTTTTTTTTTTTTTTTTTTTTTGTTTTCCTGGGTTAATTTTTATTTTTTTTTTTTTTTTTTTGAGACAGGCTCATTCTGTCACCCAGACTAGAGAGCAGTGGTTGGCTCACTGCAACCTCTACTTCCTGGGTTCAAGCAATTCTCATGCCTCAGCTGCCTGAGTAGCTTGGATTACAGGTATGCACCACCATACCTGGCTAATTTTTGTATTTTTAGTAGAGACAGGTTTTACCATGTTGTCCAGGCTGGTCTCAAACTCCTGACCTCAAGTGATCTGACCTCAGCCTCCCAAAGTGCTGGGATTGCATGCATGAGCCACCATGTCCAGCCCTGGGCTACACTTAAATCAATCCAGTTTTCAAACATCTCCAAAGAATGGGTTTAGCCACAGGAGCCTGCTGTGACACTTAGCTTTTGCTTTTCAGGACATTTCTCAGCTTTATATTTAAAAAGAATGAGAAAGAGAATCAAATGGCTTATGATTTAAAATGTTTCCTTTTGTAGCCCTCTTGGATATTTAGACAACTGGTCATACCCTGAGAGAAAAACATTATCCTGAAGTTCACTGTCATTGTGTTTTCTCAAGGCTAACTGATTTTCTAATTTTCTTTAAAATCTTTCACCAATCTCATTCTTATAAACTTTCTGTTGGTTTCCTCAGGGAAAATGGGGGAAAAGCTTTACTGTAATGCCCTTGAGATATTTCTTCCACCCTGCTAACTCCTTCATACATTTTTTTTTTCTGCCAGAGACTTCTGTGAATGCCAACTCCTAGGCATTGTATTGCGGTGAGGTTGGTGGGGGTGGGGGGTTCCTCAGTTGGATAGATTTAAAAGATTAAATTCTGAGACTACTTCCAAACGTAAGGTTCATGAGTTTGTGTTATTTGAGGATCATGTATGTCCAGTTTATGGATACCTGTGCAGAGTATCATGATCCTCCTTCCCCTCCACGCAAGACTGCTGTAAATGGCCTGGGGAGCTTGTTGTATATTGTGCAAGAGAGCATGTACTTCCAAGCTGCACATGTATAAGAGACACCACCATTGCCATAAGTTTCCCTAGTAGATATACGTTATCTTGCCCTTCAATTCTTAGAAAACTTATTACTCTTGATACTAATTATTTTCTTGCAATTAGGAAAAACCAATATTTATTTTAAAGATAAAAAAGGAGTACATACATATAGCTTCCCATGTACTGACTTTCTACCATGGCCTGAAAGAGAAATACTGAACAGTGTTTTTTCTCCTTTTCTCTTGAATTTTTCAAGCTGTACAGCAAAAGAAGGTCATGATTTTCCTTCTTGACTTGTTCAGCTATTCACTTATCAGTCAACATATGTTTGTTTGGGGCTAAGCTTGTATAAGCAATTGAGATGTAATTATCTGATTGCGTATAGTAACGACATGTAGTTGTTTGCCATAAATTTAAAAAAAAATTCCCTTAATTCCTTAGTGACGCTTCTCTGATATAGGATTTCCTGTGTTGGGGGTAGAGTCAATGGGAGTAGGAGAAACTGTGCAAATGTGGCCTTTGTGAAGACCTTAGAGAAGGTCATTCAAACTGCTTAATTTGGTACTGCACAGTAAAGTGTCTTCCCATGAATTTTATTTTTGCTTTTAAAAGCATCTACTTTGGCAGATATTATTATCAACGATCTGTAGTGTTGTAACTGTCATTCCACTGACCTTTAAAACATTACATTCTACCTATGAATCATATTTAGGCAAAATTTAATGGCTTAAATGGAGACCGGAAAATGTTGTAGAATAACTTTTATTGTTATAAAGATATATTTACAGGGTTGATTTTCATTTTATTCCTTTTGCTCATATGCATTTTCTAATTTTTTCCATTGTTAATACCTATAAAATGAATTTGAGAACTACTGCTTAAAGTGATGGGTTTTAATTGCCCAGAGGGCCATCAAAACCAAATAGGGCCTACTGTGGTCATGCTGTATTTTTACAAAACTGTATCATTGATATTTCTGCACCAATTTCTCCCGTGAAATATAATTTTTAATTTTCCTTAGTTTTCCATGATAACAATTATAATTTAACTGCTTTACTATTGCTGAATGATTTCATTATGTATTGACTTACCTATTATTATTAACACTGTGAGAAGCACCTCCTTCTGGTTCTGACCATGATGGAGTAACTCCTACCAGACTTTTCCTCCCATCATAAACAACTGTAAAGCTGGACAGATATATAGGGCATCAGCTATTTGTAGACTCCGAACAATAGTGCAGGACTGTGATGCTTGAAAGAAGGGAAATACAAGGGGTATGATATGGTTTGGTTCTGTGTCCCCACCCAAATCTCATATTGAATTGTAATTCCCAATGTTGGGGGAAGGACCTGGTGGGGGGTGATTGAATCATGTACGCAGATTTCCCCCTTGTTGTTCTCATGGTAGTGTGTGAGTTCTCACAAGATCTGATGATTTAAAAGTGTGTGGCACTCTCCTTTGCTCTCTCTTTCCTGTTGCCATGTGAAGATGTGCTTGCTTCCCCTTTGCCTTCTGTCACTAAGTGTCCTGAGGCCTCCCCAGCTGTGCCTCCTGTATAGCTTGCAGAACTGTGAGTCAATTAAACCTCTTTTGTTCACAAACTACTCATCCTCAGGTAGTTCTTTGTAGCAATGTGAGAACGGACTAATACGGGGTGGGAAGCATGTTTGCACTCATCTTTCTGTCTGACTCCAGTGTTGGCTGTTGGGCTTAGGCACATTATGGTGATTTTTCTGAGCTGAGCAGGCAGAGATGAGAGTTCAAGACTGTTCAAGTGGCTGGAATTTATGCAGTAGGGTACTGGACTACAGGGAGATTATGGAGTGTCATTTGGGGATTCCTTCACTGGGGAGGGAAAGAGAGAGACTGGAGTAGAAAAATATTTGAAGAAAAAATGGTTGATATTTTTCAAAATTGGCAACAGAGGTAAGTTTTACACACCTAAGTTCAGCAAACTCAAACAAGATACTTCAAAAAAAACCTCACTACCTAAGCACATTGCAATTAAATTGCTGAAAGCCGAAGATAAAGAGAAAAATCTTAAAAGTAGGTAATCATGGTAATTTCTAAATGGAAGTGATGGAGATCAGAAGACAATGGAACTGTATTGGTAAAGTGCTAAACAAACAAACAAACCTCCTCAAAATACATGTCCACCCAGCATTCTATATTTACAAAAAATACCCTTCAAAAGTGAAAGTAGAATAGGATGCATTAGCATAAATGAAAGTTAAGCTCATTCATCACCAGTAAGCTTTAACTGTGAGAAATCCTTTAGGATTTAGTTGAAGTTAAAGAGAAATAATACCAGATGGAAAACTGAATCCATAGAAAAGAATAAAGAGCACTTGCAATGGTAATTATGTGAATAAATACAAAATACTAGAATTTATTTTTTTCTTAATTTTATTAAGACAGTTGTTTAAAACAAATGGCAAGATGGTAGACTTACCCACAATCATATTGTTTAAATATAAATAGACTGAATACTCCACTTGAAAAGCAGTAATTGTGAAACTTTATAAAAAAAGCGAGGTCCAGCTGTATGCTAAGGAGCTATATTTTAAGTATAGTGATATATACATTGAAAAAGAGATGGGAAAAGATAAACCATACAAATAAAAAGGGTAAGAAAGCTTGAGTGGCTAGATTAAGGTCAAAGTAGCGCTAATTATCAGGATTCACCAGAGATAGAGACTTTTTGTGATATTTAATAAAAGGGTCAATATGTCATAAACACAAAACAATTATAATGTGTATGTACCTAATAACAGAGAGTCAAAATACATGAAGCAAAGATTGACAGAAGTAGAGGGAGAAACAAGCAAATCTACAATCATCTTAGAGATTTTAACACCCCTTTCTTGGTAGTTGATAGAACAAGTAGGCAAAAAGACAAGACTTAGATAATCTAAATAACACTATGAAATTCCTTGACAAAATTGTCACTTATAGAACACTCCACCCAACAACCTCAGAACACGTTCTTTGCAAATGCATGGGGGACCATTCCCAACCAGTATGATAAAATGCTTTGATAAATTTCAAAAGATTGGAATATTAAAGGATATGTTCTCTGACTACCACAGAATTAAACGAGAAAGCAGGAGAGAATTTCTCTGTTACCCTTCCCATTGGAAAACTTTGTGATCAAGTTCTTGTTCTTTAGCACAAAGGAAATGCCCTGAGCCTTACCAAATGGAGCTGTGAAGCCATTCCATTAATCAGAAGGACTGGCTTAAAACTCACATTGGAATGTGTACATCCAAATGAATTCTCTCTGTTTCTCTCTCACTCTAAGTCTAGTTAGATAATTAGATAAGATAAATAGTGATAGAGATCAACAGCTACATACATAAACATATATCATGTTAATATATGTCAATTTTTTTTTTTTTTCTGAGATGAAGTTTCACTCTTGTAACCCAGGCTGGAGTGCAATGGCACGATCTCGGCTCCCACAACCTCCACCTCCTGGGTTCAAGCAATTCTCCTTCCTCAGCCTCCCGAGTAGCTGGGACTACAGGCGTGTGACACCATGCCCAGCTAATTTTTGTATTTTTAGTAGAGATGGGGTTTCACCATATTGACCAGGATGGTCTCGATCTCTTGGCCTCGTGATCCACCCGCCTTGGCCTCCCAAAGTGCTGGGATTATAGGCGTGAGCCACCATGCCCGGCCAATATATATCAAATTTAAACCTCCAGTTTGAAATAATTTTAGATTTACAGAAAAGTTATAAAGACAATACAGAGTTCCTGTGTACCCTTTATCCAGTTTCTCTTAATTTGAACTTTTTACATAACCATGATGAAGTTACTAAACCTAAGAAATTAACTTTAGTGCGATGCTATTACACTTTATTTGAATATCACCATTCATTCTACAATCAACGCCCTTTTTCTCTTCCAGGAATGAGTCCAGGATACTACATTGCCTTTAGTTGTATGTCTTCTTTCTCTCCTGTAATCTATGACAGTTTCATGGTTTTACCTTTTTTAAATGACTTTGATATTTTTGAAGAGTATTGGTAGGATATTTTGCAGACTGTTCCTCAATTTGGGTTTGCTGATGATTTCTCATGATTAGCTTGGAGTTACAGGTTTTGGGGAAAGATACCACAGAGGTATTGTTTTGTTTTGTTTTTTTTAAATTTCTTTTTCTAAAAGAAAGAAAAAAGAATAATAATAATAAAAAAAGAATGAAGGAGAGGAAGAAAGAGAAAAAGGAAGAGGGAGAGAGAACGGGTGTTGCTTTGTTGCCCGGGCTAGAATGCAGTCTAGAAATGGGTATGCCTATAATTGTGCTTAATAATAGAGACATGAAAAAAAAAAAAAGAGGGAAGAAAATAACAAACAAGCAGCCAACCTTCATTTAAACCTGTAAATAGATGTGATGTGGTACTGATAAGAGTGTATATTTTGTGTATTTAAAGTGGAGAGCTCTATAAATGTTAATTAAGTTTACTTGTTCCGGTTTTATCACATTACATCGAAGGCTATCTGACATCAAAGCGACTTTTTACTGGTGCTGTTAAATGTGATCATTTGAATAAGGTGGTGTCTTCCAGATTTCTCCATCATGTAGTTATTACATTACCTTTTCTTTTTTTTTTTTTTGAGATGGAGTCTTGCACTGTCACCAGGCTGGAGTGCAGTGGCGTGATCTCAGCTCACTGCAACCTCTGCCTCCTGGGTTCAAGCAATTCTGCCTCAGCCTCCAGAGTAGCTGGGACTACAGGTGTGCACCACCATGCACAGCTAATTTTTGCATTTTTAGTGGAGTTGGGGTTTCATCATGTTGGCCAGGATGGTCTCGATCTCTTGACCTCGTGATCCACCCACCTCGGCCTCCCAAAGTGCTGGGATTACAGGCGTGAGCCACCGCTCCCAGCCTATGTTACATTTTCTATAGTTTGTTCTTCAGAGGCAAGTCACTAAGCACAGCCCATTCTCAAAGGGGGGAGAATTAAGCTCCGTCTCCTGGAGGGCAGATTATCAAAGAATAGTGTACTTATGTTAAAAATAATAAATATTTAGGCAAGATACTTTGAGGCTATGTAAATATCCTGTTTCTCTGTAATGTTTTCCCCATAATTTTGACATTCATTCATGAAATCTTGCCACAGTTATTATTTTGGTGTCCTAAGGGTTATTTTCTATGACCTTCATTCCTTCTGCATTTATTAATGAGGATTTTTTTGTAGGGAAAAGCGGTCCCTTTTCTTTCATTTATTTATTCTATCCTTGATTTGCATCAGCATGGGCTCATAGATGCTTATTTTATACTTAGCGTTTCTAGTTGAAACTTCTTACTGACAATGTGGCTTTGAGGGGCATTTGCCCCGTGTTGGTGAACACTGCCATCCTATTTCTCCTTCCCCAATTGCAGATGACTTGTCTGCCCTGTGATCTCAGTTGCAGGATGAGTTCAAGAAAAGTTACTAATTTCCGCTTTGTGCAGCTTTTTTGTCGTTGTTTTAAAGGTGCGACTGATGCTTTTTTTCAGCTCTCTACATCTCTGAGCTGAAACCAGAAGTCTATTGAATGTATTTTAATGTAATGTGTAACCTATTATGACATAATATAATACAATATAATGTAATAAACCAATTGTAAGAAGATATTTTGGGGATAAGCAGGAGATACACTAACATTAACTAGGTATTGGATGATACTAATTTGTTAGTTTTGTTAGATGTGGTAGTGGTATTATAAGATAATGGCCTTTGTTTTTAGGGTGGCATGATAAAATATTTAGGGGTGAAATATGATCTTTTTGTCTTCCTGAGTTTTGTTATTGCTGGGGCAATTACACAGGACTGTTTGATGATGGAGTCCTAAAGATTGAAATTGAAAGGGAGTTCACCCAGTTGCGGGTATATATGAAAAAATTTGGGCCGGATTGACTTCAAGCTTTTGCCTGAATTTAGTCAATATGTAAAGAATTTTGACTGCTCCTCCAGTCTTTAGCCTGAGTCACTTCATAGACCCAGAGTCCTTTGAAAAGGACGCAGGTACACTTGAGAAAGAAAATTTCAAAACATCACAAATACATGTGGAGACTGCTTCGCTTAACCTTGCCCAAAGGGACCTGCAGATATTTGCCATGGTCACTACACACAGAACAGGTAAATACCTCAAACTTCTAAGACTTACAGAGCATTCCATTTGGAAGAAATATCTAAAAGCATAAATAAGAAAATAATTTCTTCTAATTATGCCACCAAGAGCTTTTTTATTTTTTTTAATTCTTAATTTTATGATTGTAAGTTCTTCTATTTCCTTTGTTCTCATCAGTTTTCTGGTAATGATTTCTTTAAACAGGGAGCAAGGTGAATGAATGGTGATTGTTCAAATGTCACATTATTTGCTACTCAGTAATTAAACTAAAACAAAACAGACTGTATTTTCCCATGCTATTACAACATTTGGTTGTTGATGATAAACCAGAATACCTGATTTTCAGAAATTTAAATTCCTTGTGTGAAGCTTGATAGTCTTTGACAGAACTTACTATATTAGTGTAAAATATGCAAATAATAAGCAATAAGCCAAAACTTATGTGAGAGTAGGCATGGTTACTGATATTACCAAAACATAAGCTTTTTATTTCTATTGTACCTTCATAAATAATCCTTTAAGGATCTTGCTTAGGATCTAAATCAGTCCCACTCTTGGAAACTCAAATGGGTTCTTTATCCCTTGATGAGACTTAATCTATTGATATAAGCCATTGTCATTTGAAAGTAACATTGTGTATTGGTAGTAGAGATAAGTCAGTTATTAGGCTTGCTTGACTGTACTGGATTACTTTAAACATACTGTAATATCCTAGTGTCTGTGGGTAGGATGTTATTTGTTTTCCATAATTTATGACCTGTTGTAGCCATGGGTCAGCACAAAGGAACTTTTGGAGACAGGCAGTTAACAAATTGAAAAAACTGAATCAGCTTCCCTGTAAGGAATAACAAAACTATAATGATTAAAATTGATCTTCAGGCTGATAGTGAAGAAGCAGATAAAGCATAAAATTGTGAAGTATATTAATAAAGTAAACACGGATCTGTTTACTAAATCCCTGAGTGCTATAGCCAGAGATTACCTTTGTTGGGTAAATTGAATTTAATACTACTTTTCAAGGTGAGATGGTAAATAGTAAAGTATTCCTACTTAAATAAATAATGTTGAATCTGGAAGTATAAGTAGATTCAAAATAGAATTAGTTTAATATACCATTAATAGATTAGAAATTAAGATGACATTTCAGAAATAGCCATCTTTAGGGGTAGATTTCCTGTTTAGAAACAGTTAAGCTCTCTCAAAATGTCTCTTCCTTTTTATCAGGAAAAAATACTTGGCTTATTGGGACTATTATTAATACACTTTGACTTTCTTCTTAATGTGTACAAGATGTTTAAGTAGTTTTGGAGGTCAAATTTCTTTCTTCTACCAACCCTTTATAATGGATTTGATCTTTTGGGCCTGAGCCTCCATTTATTCCATAAGGGGCCTTTAAAAATTATTTAAGTATTTAATTATTTCATTCAAAGTGAGCATATATACATATATCTATATATATCTGTGGAGAACTATGATAGAAATAGTAATATTAATAATAGCTAATATTTATTAGCATTTCCTGTTAGCTGGATACTATGCTAAGCGGGTGTTTTGTTTTTTTTTTCTTAAGAGAGAGGTATCACTCTCTCACCCAGGCTGGAGTGTAGTGGAGTGTTCATAGCAAACTGTAGCCTTGAACTACTGGGCCTAGATCCTCCTGTCTCATGCTTCCAGGTTCTGGGACTGCAGGCATGCAACAGCACACCTGGTAAAAAACAAAAACTTTTATTTAGACAGAGTCTCACCGTGTTGCCCAGGCTGGTCTCCAACTCCTGGGCTCAAGCGACCCTCCCACCTCAGCCTCCTGAGTAGCTGGGAATTACAAGCATGAGCCACTGTGCCTGGCTTGTTCTAAATGCTTTATGTGTATGAAATCATTTAAATCCTCATGACAAGTTTATGAAGTAGTACTGTTATAATCTCCATTTTCCAGTTGGCAAGACTGAGGTAAGGAAATGTTAAGGAAAAGTCAGAATTCCCTCCAGATATTTGGCTCATACTCTAATCATGAGGCTAAACTGCTTTTCACTACACGTATCTTCATAATAACTTGTGTTTTAAGTCTGGTAGGGGCATAATAAGATGTTTGAAGACAAACAAAATCCTGAGGAAGTTAGTAAACTTCTAATAAATTCTGGAAATGATAGAAATCTCTTCTTCATAAAATCCCAATGTTCTAGAAATTAAACATATGTTGAATTTATGTTTAATAATGTTCTTTGGGACTTTAGGGGAGGAAGAGACGAGTCTCCTTTTGACTAGTGTTCTCAAAGCAGACTCTTCTCACATACACAAGGGAACTCAATAGGGCGTTCCTGGTGGTTATAATAAAATGAGCAAATTCTGTGATGGGAGGAAATGCGTAGCGTGTTGTTCTTGGATTAGTTTTGATACAACAAAGGCACTTTGTTGTGAGTCAGTAGAGGGAGTAGTGTGGAAAGGTGGAAGTTAGAAGAGTGCCAGATGCTAGAGGACTAACAATGGGCTTAAACCGCAACAAGCATAGCTTTGCCATTGAAATAAAAGTTTGGGGTCTTCTTTTTTCAAGTTTCTACCTGAAATTATTTCTTGACATTCATTAGCTCAGCAATGTATCTAAAGAAAACTTTTTTTCGTTTCTATTATAATACATGTTTTTTCCTTTTTCTTTCCTCTGAAAAGTATCAGTAGTGAGCATTTTTTGCACATTATTTGAAAATGCTGGAGAGACATTTTGTAGGCTTTTTGTAAAATGATTTTAGGATTCAGATCCTTATTTTACTTTTATTAGCCCTCATATTTTCTCAAACTAGAAAATTACACCTCTTCTTAAAAATTAGTCCATCCAAGTGTCTATAAATTAAAGGAACAACTAAAGATTCTTTATTTGGTGTCAAAAACTCCTTGTTTCTGCAACAATAGTATAAAACAAAGCTTGTTTTCAAATGTATTTTGCCCACAGTATCTGAATTTCAAATCTTCAATAAAATCTGGTTCATATTACTACCTTTAGCTTGGTTTTCTAAAAATAACTGACACTTTAGTGTGGTTAATTTTGTGCCATCTCATGGCTTGTCAGAAATGCTTTGTATCAAGATTTCAAAGTGTGAACAGATTTCCTGCCACAGTGATTAAGTTTGTCATTTGGGCTATTGTCCCCCTCATCGAGGTCTCTGCTTTGTGTTTATGGAGAAGACTCATAGCTTAAATTGTACTTTAAGGTTTTGTTTCTTGTTTTTAATATTAACATGTTAAATTTCTATTTTTTATAGCCCTTTACAACTTTAATTTGGTCATAAAATGGATTTACTCTAGTTTCTTTAATAAATTTTATAAATTTATGAAATTTATCAAATTTTATAAATCTTTGTATTCATGTACTATACAGCTCATCTTATATGCAGACATAATTATTGAATGTGGAACTTGTTTCCAATTACACAGATGACTTAATATCCACCTTATCATCTCTAACTAAGGATGTGGCTTTTTATTTTGAGGTGGCAACAGAACAGAGAAGAAAACAGTGAATTGAGTAATGGGCTTAGCATTGCTGCTGCCTGGTTGTGTATCTTCGGTAAACTTCTTTGGGATTTGGTATTAACTTACAAGTCATTGTAGTTTAGACAGTTAAATATGACTAAGTGGCTGAACAAATTTTAATAGTATATGCGTCATTTATACTATTAATTTACCCAATAGACATTTAATTGACCATCTGCTAAATGTGAGGCACTATTCTTGCTACTACTTTTAATATTTGATTTGGAGTCTGCTAACATTCTGGAACTTCCACTATCAATTTATGATGCTTACTTTCCCCTCCCTTACCAGGATGGCCATTTTTTTTTTTTTTTTAATCAGTAAGGTCACAGAGGGAGAAAAAAAAATTCAGGGCTAGACTTCCTGCTTTTAACATACAGAAGCAATTAGGTTGTGAGGGAATACATAGTATTTTGGATTTCTGCCTTCTTCCTTCCACAATTTTTTTAAAAAAGGCTTATATGTTTTGTTTGTGTCTTATGCAATAGTAATCTTCGTTATGAGCTTAAATGACCAGGATCACTATTTCACGTCTTTGGAGATCGACCACAGAGGTAATAAGCAACTCTCATTAAATAACTGTATGCATCATTTTTCATGCAAAACTATTATTTGGATGTACGTCTTTGAGAAAAGACTTACTTAAGCTCCTTTGAATGTCACTGTGATATTTACTAATAAGCTCAGTTTAAGGTGTAGCAACTAAGGTTTTGTGCTTTTTTTTTTTTTTAAGTTCAGTTCAGCAAATATATGTGGATAGCTTGTGGGTAAAATTATGTTTGTATTTATGGGAAAGCAGGCAATTTTATTAATGCCTATATTTTTCTAGTTCAGTGTTTGTCAAATGTCAAGTTTTAACATGTTGATCATAAAACCAATTGAATTGTGACCAGTATTTTAAAAGGAAAGGTTTACAAAACAGAAAGTAAAATATCAGTATACACTATGTAGTAAGTATTCATTACTAAACTTTGATTTTATTTTAGTACATATCCATATACTATGTCAGTGAGAAACGTTTCTCAACTTTGTTTTTTCTTTTGAGAAAAATTCAAAAGCTAAAAAAGAATTTTGAAAACCAGTTTGTAAGTATACTTGGGGTAAAGGCACACTTCCTGTGGCATAAGATGCCTAGAACCACTGAGGGTGAGAATGGGAATGCACTCTTAACATAAACTTCTGCTAAAGCATAAGGATGTGAGTGCTGGGAGCAAAGCACTGCTCACCACCTCTGCAATTTTCTATTGCAGCATTTTAAGTAATTAGAAACAAGTGGACTGGAACCAAAGGTAAAGAGGGATGGTGATGGTGAAGGGTTGGATTGTATTCATTGCAGGGACATGGATAGCTGGAAGCCATCATTCTGAGCAAACTAACACAGGAACAGAAAACCAAACACTGCATATTCTCACTTATAAGTGGGAGTTGAACAATGAGAGCCTGTGGACACAGGGAGGGGAACATCACACACTGCCTGCCGCCTTTCGGGGGCGGGGGACAAGGGGAGCGAGAGCATTAAGACAAATACCTAATGCATTTGGTGCTTAAAACCTAGATGATGGGTTGACAGATGCAGCAAACCACCATGGCACATGTATGCCTATAAAACAAACCTGCACATTCTGAACATGTATCCCAGAACTTAAATTTAAATAAAAATAAGAATTTGTCTCTTCTATGGGTTTCAGAAAGCTACATTTGAAACTAGGACACCACAGTATCAAATTGTGTTCTCCATGCTCTGCTGTGTATTTCTTTTTTTATGGCAATGGATGTCTCTGACTGAACTGGTAATGGGAAGGCGTGTGGAGGGGACGAGTAAATAGTGTGGACTAAGGAAACTTGCTTAGAGTCTCCTAGAGGTATTCCACTGCAGCTCCACTACTGTCTTGACAGGTAAGTGAGAAGTGCATACGCTTTGAGAAATGGAAGTCCAGGGTAAATGCTTTTATTTTAGGTTAATAAAATCTAACTCTAAAAAGAGCTTTTACTGAGGAGAGAGAGAAAGGCATCATCAAGGAAGCTGCAGTGTCACTACTACCTTTATTTCATCCTAAAGACCTCTCTTTGTCTTCTGGAGTTTCCTCCAGATACCAGTTTTAGAAAAGCCATGTTATCATTTCCTAATTAACTTTCCTAATTATATATATATATATATATATTTATATTTTAGACAACCACGAAATATATATGTATATTTTAGACAAAAGTGAGACTTCATCTCAAAAAACCCATATATACATATATATTATATATGTTATATATTTATTTATAATATATGTTATATATACCTATATTATTTGTAAAATATATAATTATGTAATATAGCTATAACATGTTTTATATATAAATGTTTTCTATATGTTATATATTTACATTTATATTATATATATATTTTTTTTCTGAGATGGAGTTTTACTCTTGTCACCCAGGTGGGAGTGCAATGGTGTGATCTTGGCTCACTGCAACCTTCTGCCTCCCGAGTTCAAGTGTTTCTCCTGCCTCAGCCTCCCAGGTAACTGAGATTATAGGCGTGTGCCACCATGCCTGGCCAATTTTTTTGTATTATTAGTAGAGACGGAGTTTCACCATGTTGGCCAGGCTAGTCTCGATCTTACCTCAGGTGATCCACCCGTCTTGGCCTCCCAAAATGCTGGGATTATAGGCATGAGCCACTATGCCTGACCTATTTTAATTTTTTATTTTTTTGAGAGGGTTTTGCTCTGTTCCCCAGGCTAGAGTGCAGTGGTGTGATCTTGGCTCACTGCAACATCTGCCTCCCAGATTCCAGCCATTCTCCCACCTCAGCCTCCTGAGGAGCTGGGACTACAGTTGTGCACCACCACATCCAGCTAATTGTTATATTTTTAGTAGAGTTGGGGTTTTGCCATGTTAGCCAGGCTGTTCTTGAACTCCTGGCCTCAAGTGATTTGCCTGTCTCAGTCCTCCAAAGTGCTGGGATTACAGGTGTGAGCCACCACACCCAGCCTTTGAAATATTATTATAGGAAAAAAGAGGAGATGCACTTTATGTAGACGAGAACTTTAATTTATGCTGTGACAGTACCTAAAAGATAATCCTTTATTCATGCCTAAGATGAAATTGAGAGGTAAAATTGGATAACTTACACTCTTGCTTTAAAAATTTTTTTAACGTATATATAGGTTTTCTGTATTTATCTCATTTTAGCCTATGTAAGTTATATCTTATACAAATCTAGGTTTCAGAGAACTATATGCAAAGAAACAGTGCAATAGAATTTTTTTAAAGCCATTGTTACTGTTAGAAAGCATAATACCTTTAAAATTACTTCTCATGTAAGGTATGTAGGCATTTCTGTGATCACATTAGAAATATGGTGTCTTCTGCCCAGTTGAGGATAGAAATTTTCCTTTTCTTCCCCTTCTTTATGCTACTCAGATTTCCATGTTTGGTAGAACAAACTATAAGAGAAAATATTTAAAATGTCACATATTTAAGTAAATGTTTAATTATTTGAAAATTTTCTGGTCTTCAGAGATTTTGATTGCTGAATTGTTCTATAAATTAAGAGTAGTTTCTACAGAGTAATTATTTGAAAGTCACTGAAAGCAAGACACATGCCTAATGTAAATGTTTATTACACTATTGTACCTTTTTCTACCTCATAAAAATGAGAACAGTCTGTACTTTTCTGCTTTGTCATTCATAAGTCTTTTGGAGAAATGTATATTTTGTTAGGGGCTAGCAGTGCATTATGGGTATGTGCTAAGTGGTATAGAAATTTCGCTTTTTATTTTTTGCATAAAGAGTAATAAGATCAGTAGTCCATGTTTCTTCAGCTCTACCCAGAGAGGGGCAATGTAAGGGGAAAATGAAGTTTGCAAAATATTTCATAGTAGGCTTTTTCTGATAGTAACTTCAGACTTACAGAAGTTTGAAAATAGTACAAAGACGCCTATATACCCATCACCCTGATTCCTGAAATATTTTACCATATTTGTTCATTATGTCTTTATTCTCCAAGTATCATATATGCCATTATATGCATATGTCACATTTTATATAGATATAAAGCGTGCATACACTGTATATATTTTTCTGAGCCATGTAGAGAGTAAAATGCAGACGTAATGTGCTTTTACTCCTAAATACTTCAGTGTGTATTCCCTCAAGAAAGGACATTTCTTCTATATAGCTATTGTACACGTCTACACTTCAAAATCAGAACATTTACACTGATACCATACTATGACATGATCTGCAGACCCTTTTCTAATATGCCAGTTGTCCCACTATGTCCTTTAGTACAAAAGAAAGAAGATTTTTTTTTCCTGGTCTAGGAGCGCATCCTTAAGCACATGTTACCTTTATTTGTCATTTCGTTTTTAATCTAGAACAGTTCCTCAGTCATTCTTTATCTTTTATAACCTTGACATTTTTGAAGAATGCAATCCATTTGTTTTGCAGAATTTCCCTTAGTTTGGGTGTATCTGGTTTTTCCTTATAAGATTCATTTTATGCATTTTTGGCCAGAATACCACAGAAGTACTATATATCTTACCAGAAAGCCGTAAGAGGCTTTTGATTCTTGCCTGCAGATGCATTTTCTAAATGATCAGTTTTAATATTATATGGAAAGCAGAGTCAGAGATTCTCACATATGTCAAGATATTCTAAGTGTTTCTCTAGTTATATTTATTCTCTAATTGCTTTTTCTCAAGAAAATGTGTGGCCTTCCAGGCAGCTTTTGCAAAGTGGAAGTTACTACATAAAATTAGGATAGGGTGTGGGGAAGAGCTTTATTAAAGCTTTAAGCTTTTGAGTATGTGTTCTATGTATGTAAATGAACATGGGCATCACAATGCAGGGATTGAGCGTTTAAACCCTTGGCCAAGAATGGTATAAATTATTTATTCTCGGAGTACTTCTGCTAAAACACTGAAATCAGTTTACTACTCTCCTTTTAGAAGTTTTACACCTTTCCAAGGCACACTTTTTTTTTTTTTTTTTTTTTTTTTTTTTTGGAGACAGAGTTTGGCTGTCACTCAGGCTGGAGTGCGTCGGCACAATCACAGGCTCACTTCAGCCTCTACTTCCCAGTCTCCAGCAGTCCTCCCACTTCAGCCTCCTGAATAACTGGAATTACAGGTGCATACCACCATGCCCAGCTGGTTTATGTAGAGATGGGGTTTTGCCATGTTTCCAAGGCTGGCCTCTAACTCCTGAGATCAATCGATCCATCCTCCTCAGCCTACCAAAGTGCTGGGATTACAGGCATGAGCCACCACTCCCAGCTTCCAAGTCAGACCCTTAAATGTAATAAACAGGAGATAAGCAAGAACCCTGCTGGACCTGGTAAAAGCAAACAAACATATATTAGTACTATTGTTTAAAATATTAGCCCCTTTTATATTCATGTCTTGTTCTTACTGCCTCTTAGAATTATCAAAAAAAGCTACTCTATAGTTTATTTGGCTTATATCTCAGCAGTAATAAGATTAGTCAACAGTATTGGCATCGTGGTTCTTTGTACATTCCTCCCTTATCCCACCCTCAAATTGATTTCAAATGGTCTCTTTCACTAGTCTAAGAATGTTTGTAGTAATTATGAAAAGTTCAGATCCTGGCTTTAACATATATAACTGTTTATCTGTAAACAAAAGAGAATGAGTTTGTTTACAGTAGAAAGACTGCAAGAGTAGTCTGGGAATTTTGCTCCATTCTTTAAAAGTCCTCTAATAAAATAAACATGTCTTGTGTTTTGTTTTTACAATGTTTTATTAAACATTAGTATAGAGTGCCACTCTTTATATTCTATATCAAATAATTAGTTACATTTTCAATAATAACCTCTAGGTAATTTGTGGCATTAAAATCTACATTATAAAATAATTTGAAGGCATAATTTATAATCACTTTTGCTAAAATCACCTATTTGAAATTATGAGGTTTTCAAAGTTTACAGTGCCTTGGGAAAAATTTAAATGTTTCTTTGCTTATATATCTTTATTATAAGCTGTAGCATATATCATGTAGTTGTCAAGGATGCTGATAGATACTTAATATTTAAAGGTGACTTGTCTAAAGTTACTCAGCTGTCCAGGACTAGAATCTGGGCCTTTTGATAACAGTTTGTTGCTCTATTTACTTAAATGATGATTGGATTCATTAGAGTTTCTCTATTTTCATAGCTGGATCCGTGGTCCTATGAAAATACTGTGTATGTGCTTATACTTATATATATACCTGTAAGTACAAAGTAGAAAATGAAAGTTCATTTTCTGCTTTTGTCAATTCTAGTCCTCAGAGATAACCTTTATTAATATACTGTCTCATCTTTGGTCACACTGTTTTCTCTGTATTCATAAGCATACTTGTGAAGTGTAATTTTTAAGCCAAAATAAATTTGCACAGTAATTTGCATATTAAAAATGCTGTTCTACACCTGGCCCCTTTTTAAAAACTGCAATATATTGTAGCCAACTTTTTATATCAGTATATATTGATCAACCTTATTCTTTTTAACTGCTGCATTATATTCCATTGCGTAAATATACATAATTTAATTCAAGATATTTCCACTGGTTTGAATTTTTCAGCATTACAAGTAATGATTCAATGAAATATTTAAGGTTTTGTGCACTTGTGGAATTAATTCCTAGAAGTACAGCCCTTATATTTTCATAGGTATTTCCAAATTGCCTTCCAAAATGCTTGTATCTCTTTACTTGCACTGTCAAGTCTAATAATTTTCACTTGGATTATCATATTTCTTATTCAGCCTATTTTTTACACTCTTAACTCTTTTTCTTTTATTTCCTTCTTTCCTTTTTTTTTTTTTTTTT
>NW_016107814.1:1992-16079 GCF_001604975.1 Cebus imitator | reverse complement strand
TTTAGTAGAGATGGGGTTTTGCCGTGTTGCCCAAGCTAGTCTCAAATTCCTGAGCTCAGGCAGTTCGCCCATCTCGGCCTCCCAAAATGCTGGGATTACAGGCATGAGCCATTGCACCTGGCCCAAAAACTCTTTTTCTAACAGTAATATAAATTGTCTTTTACAGGCCATACTCAAATCATATGTTTCTTCTTTCAGAAATAGGTGTTAAGTGTGTCTAACATGAAATGTATAGCTATAATTCTCATTGTGAAACCATAGCCTAATTTATTTCAAATTACAATTTAAAATTCATATTTTTTAGAAAATTTTCTTAGATTAAACCCACCTAGTTCTAGGTACTACAGTCCCAAGATTTCTTTCTTTTTAACAAATTAAATATAGGTAACATGAAATTGTAGTCAAAGTATATTGGAACCTGGGAACTTCAACATTTGAACTTTGTTTTGAAATATAATTTGTTATAAAAATATATATTGCACTGGGAAGTCAGGGACTTTTAAAAAAATTATCTTTGTATCTCCTACACTTTATAGAAAAGTGCTATTTATATAAAAAATTATTAATAGAAGTCTTCAGCTGTAAAGTCTGCTGTATAGACTTCAGATCAGCGATTGGCAAACTATGAGCCATGTGCCAAATCCTGTCCTTCACCTGTTTTGTAAATAAAGTTTTATTGGAACACATTCAGACTCATTCATGTACATATTGTCTATGATTTCTTCTCTGCTACTAAGCAGAATTGAGTTGTTGCAATTGCGTGGCATCAAAAGCCTATAATATTTATTCTTTGGCTCTTTGCCAACTCATTTTAGATTATAAGCACTTTGGTATTAATATGTTGTTGTTTTCTTTCTATCGCTCATGGTAAGATATTCTGCCCACATTGTGCATAATTTGTGAATTTATTCAAGGATTTATGCAAGTGTAGCTGCAAGGAAAAAAACCTAGAAGTGAACTTGCTAGGTTGAAGAGCATCTGTGTATATTAAATTTTGTTAGCTTTCACCTTCCCAAAGGGATTATTCCAGTTCATACTTAAATTATGAATTTTGTGATAGGGCCTCTTTCTTCATAGCTTTGCTAACTTAGTGCATTCACGCACTTTACTAATCAGATAGAGGAAAATAATATTGTGAATTTGGTTTGCATTTCTGTTTTTTTTTTTTTTTGATAGCATTTCACTCTTGTTGCCCAGGCTGGAGTGCAATGGGGCGATCTTAGCTCACATCAACCTCTGCCTCCCAGGTTCAAGCAATTCTCCTGCCTTAGCCTCAAAATAGCTGGGATTGCAGCCGCCTGCCACCATGCCTAGCCAATTTTTTTGTAATTTTAGTAGAGACAGGGTTTCACCATGTTGACAGGGCTGGTCTCGAACTCCTGACCCCAGGTGATCCACCAGCCTCAGCCTCCCAAATGCTGGGATTACAGGCGTATGCTACCACACTCATTTCATGTGTTAGACTGAAGTTATTTTCATATTTAAAGCCACTGTATTTCTTTTTCTTGAGCTATCTTTTAATGTCTTTCCTGATACATTTCTCAAGTCTGTGATACTCATATAAGATATATAGTGAACACGTGTCAAAGATATATTTGACTATAATGAGGGAACCAGCCTGATGACAAGGCTGATTCAGAGGAGGATGTGTGAGACTGAAGCGTATATCATCAGTGAAAGAAAGCAAATTTTTACAGGGTAAAAACAAAATCACAATTTGAAGAGTTATTTTTTCTACTGGACAGAATTTTTGCATTTTACCAGATAAAAATTACTGTTTTCAGTTTATCTTTTACAAGTCATTTTCTAATTTCACAGAGTCTATTTTCTAATCAGTGGTAAATAGTCATTCAACGTTCTCCAGAGCATCAGGTGACTATTACGCAGGCTAATCGTTGATACTCGGGCTTGACGTTAGAAGGACATGGCATCATCTTTTGGCCTTATTTTCAAGTTCTGGATAGTTTTTCTTAATATTTTTCTCTAATTGAAATGATTTCAACTGATATTATTTCTGTATGACTTAATAATGAACTTCTAAGAAGGTCACATAAAGGCCTCTTCTAAAACACACTCATCGTTCCTTTTTTCCTCTGTAGGAACTCATTATACAATGACAGATGGAGGCAGCATTAACAGTTCTGCACATTTACTGGATTTTTGGATCAACCAGTTCCAGATGTTGGTACATATCATGATTTCCATACTATTGACTGGGTGAGAGAAAAATGTACAGACAGAGAAAGGCATAGACGGGTAAGTGTTTTTAGTAACTTCTAAAAATATGGTGCATAATTAGATCATTTAATAATATATTTCTCCCAGTGATCTCAGGCTGCCAAAATATTTTTACATTTAATATAAATAAATGTCTACGTTTCATATGTGGTACATATTTTTTTTTCTTTTTCTGTGTTTAATTTTTTTAGTTTACACTTATACCCCGTATCTTTCCAGAAAGGATTTCAGGTAGCTAAAAAACAAGGAAATACAATAAGAAGTCAAAATAAGAAGGAAAGGGAAAAATACAGCACAGGAGTTGGAGAGAATAGGCCAAGTTCAAGTTATGGAGATCGGCATGATTTTTGGCTTGGAGCAGCACCGCAGTTCAAAGGCGAAAAAGGAAACTCATTGCGTAACTCTTACCTATTGAAAAATAGGAAATCTACTAGGGGCAGATAGTTTTGAGGGATTTTGCTGTTTTCTTTTATCCCCTTTCCAGTGTTTGATTCTGAGATATTTTTCAACGTGGATCCCAAATAAATCATATTGAGTGTTGTAATGATTCACTAAGTGTTTTTCTTAAAAATGGCTTTAACATATAAAAGTATAATATATGGATCCTTGTTGTTTGTGGTCATGACTTACTGAAAATGAAATCCAAAATTCATTTTATTATTTATTTATATTTAGAGACACAGCCTCACTCTTTTGCCCAAGCTGGGGTACAGTGGAGTGATCTTGGCTAACTGTAACCTCTGCCTACCGGATTCAAGCGATCCTCCTGCCTCAGGCTCCTGAGTAGCTGAGACTACAGACATGCACCACCATGCTTGGCTAGTTTTTATACAAAATATGTTTTAAAAAATATGTGTGTGTGTCTGTGTGTGTGTGTGTGTGTGTGTGTATTTTGAGACAAAGTCACCCAGGTTGGAGTACAATGGTGCAATCTTGGCTCACTGCAACCTCTGCCTATCAGGTTCCAGTGATTCTTGCACTCAGCCTCCCGAGTTGCTGGAATTACAGATGTGTGGCATCGTGCCAAGCTGATTTTTGTATTTTTGGTAGAGAGGCAGTTTTGCCATGTTGGCTAGGCAAGACTTGAACTCCTGGTCTCAAGTGATGCACTGACCTCAGCCTTCCAAAGTAGAAAATCTTATTGAAAAATAAAATTCCAAATCTCAAAAGGCCCTATATAATTTTGGTGTGGGAAATTTACTTGTCAATGCAAATGACTATTTATGCAAATTAATTATAAGCTTCCATATTAATGTATATGTGTGTGAAACCTAAAATTGAGATTACATTATATTGTTTATGAAAGGTACAGTTTCTGAGACTTATCAGATGACATATACTTTTAGGGCATATCTTAAAAATAAAATACAGTACATAAATCAGTATTTTAATCCAGTGATTCTTAAGCTTTTTGGCCTCAGATTCCCTTTAAACTCTTAAACAATATTGAAGACCCCCAAGGAGCCTGTGTTTACATGTTTTTTTATCAACAGATATTTACCATATTAGACACTAAAACTGAGGAATTTTTTTAGAAAACTAATTCATTTTAAAATAACAGTAACAAACCCATTATATGTTAATATAAATAACATTTTTACAAAAATATATTTTCAAAAAAATTTAGTGAGAGACATCATGCTACATTTGTTATAAATCTCATTGTCTGGCTTAATAAAACACTGCTGGATTCTCATATCTGCTTTTGCATTCAATATGCTATATATTGGTTTTATGGAAGTATATGAAGAAAATTCAACCTCATACACAGATAATATAGTTAGAAAAGCTATGAGTATTTTAATAGTCTTTTAAGATTATTGCAAATACTATTCTTCGATACCGCACTAAACTGACAATTGTTAATTTATTAAAGGTTAGTTTTAAGGTGTACTTTGAAACTGTATCAATGAATTTTGTCTTCTGTTACATTAACATGCATGGATTTTGAACCTTGAACTTTGAACACATGATTTTATAACATTATGCAATGGTCATTTGGAAAAATATTGATTCGCTGATTTGTGTGGATCTTTTAAATGTTGATACTTTTATTGTATAATGTAATATTTAAAAAATCACATTTGTTAATTTTACCTTTGATCTCTTCAGAGAAGTATCTAAGTATTGGGAACCTATCATCCTCACAGTGATAGATACAAGTTTCCTAAAATTCTCATTTTTACTGGAGAGTTCAAATTCTATCATTGGAAACAAACACACATTTATTTTACTTAAAGATGACAGGATTACTTGATTTCATTATTGAGAAAATGCCTGTGAAATTCCCAAGCTTGAAAAACCGTAATTTGGTGTCATTCTTTCAAGTAAAAATGGTATTCCGTGTAAGTATTTAGTTTATTTTGCAACTCAAATAAATTACACAAGTGCTTTTCTTTAGGATATAACCTCATACTTCCACATGCAGCAGACATGGGTAGTTATGCATAGTTCTTAATTCATCACCCAAAATATTAAAAGACTCAGTGATTGAGGCATAGCAGTTTTGACTGCTTCATCAAAGATGCTCTTATTTGAACCTGGCATTTTATTTATTTATTTGATTTTACTGGGAAGCATGGCAGTCAAGAATATAATGACTGCCAGCACATTTGAGTGCCACTGCCTGATTTTTGCTAAGGAGCCAGCAGTTTTGCCACTGGTTTTGCGTTTTCAGCAAAAATGTCAACACAGTGAAAAAGGCACAGAATGCCTTATATTATTTTGTAAACAGTTTTATCTTGCAGAGTCCTTGAAAAGGTCTCGGGGATCTCCAAGGTGTCCATGAATCATACTCTGAAAAATCACTATTTTAATCCAAAGTGCCTAGATCAGACACACTATAAATCCTGTGTCTTGTATGATCATTAGGTAAATAGAATTGTATTTAGAAGTATACATTCAGAGACATTAACAGGATTCAGGCTGGGATTTAAGTGTTTTTAAAGTGTGGTACCTGGGTAGTATCCATGACACTGTGTTCATAAACTTTTAGAGAAAACTGAGACCAAAGGAAACCAAAACAGGCTGGTGACAGTGGCTCCTGTCTGTAGTCCCAGTGCTTTGGAAGGCTGAGGCAGAGAATCACTGGATCCTGGGAGTTTGAGACCAGTGTGGGCGACTACAGAGACTATCTCTACACAACACAACAAAAATTAGCTGGGTATAGTGTCTTGTGCCTATAGTTCTAGCTACTTTGGAAGCTGAAGTGGGAGGATCTCTTGAGCCTGGGAGTTCGAAGTTACAGTGAGTTATGATTGTATCACTGCCCTTCAACCTGAGTGACAGAGAAAGACCCTGTCATCCTTCAAAACAAAAAACAGTTTTTCTCTGAGTATGTTAATGGTTAGTCTACAGTCCTTGAAAACATTGCAAATGCTATAGCAATATATGAAGTAGCCAATATGTGTCCTAGCTAATTTTATCAATCATCTCTCTTCCTAGACCAATTAAAAAATAGTTTTCAATATTTGGATCTGTGCTTATATAAACAAAATTTTTTAAAGCTGGAAAATTCCACACATTTATATTCTATTGTTCTTAAAACATTCTTTTTTCTTTCTTTTTTTTTTTGAGCAGAGACTCCCTCTGTTGCCCAGGCTGAAGTGCAGCGGTGTGATCTCGACTCCCTGCAACCTCCGCCTTTCAGGCTCAAGCAGTTCTCATGCTTCAGCCTCCCAAGTAGCTGGGATTACAGGTGTGCACTGCCATGCCTGGCTAATTTTGGTAGTTTTAGTAGAGATGGGGTTTTGCCATGTTGATGAGGCTGGTCTCAAATTCTTGGCCTCAAGTGATCCGCCTGTCTTGGCCTCCCAAAGTGCTGGGATTATAGGTGGGAGCCACTGTGCCTGGCCTACATTAAGTTTTAAAGTCTTTCTATGTCATTGCATATGCCCAACCTAATTCTTTTTTTTCTGTCAACTTTTTTGTTATACTGGTAGGTAGCCTTCCTACCCCAGATTCTTTTGAAGCAAATTGACATTCTGTAATTTCAAATATTACTATATTGGTATTTTACAAAATGGTTGCAGTTTAATTGTTGTCCCTTTTTTACTTATTAGTTTGCATATTTCTACAGATAGTTTACCCCGCATCAACCATTTGGATTCCCTGAAGTACAGATGGTACAGGAAAGGGAGAAATCTTGAAATACTAGGTTCCTCAGCATCCTCAAAGTTGACCAATGAGATTTTTTTGCTTGTTTGGTTGTTGTTTGTTTCTGTGTCTTCATGGACTCATGAATTTAAGTATATTTGTGTTTTTTATGGATTTAGGTGTATGTGTGTTTTAACAATCACAGTTATTATCCTTATTGATATTCATGTTATTCATTTTAGATTAGTGGGAGCTTAGTTTGCTATCTATGTCCTCTGTCATGTCCTTAAATAATCCTAATCCTAGTCCCAATTCATTGTAGACATTTCCTGCAGCAAAGCTAGAATCAGCCATTTTTCCAAGAAGTTCTGATTCCATTGAAGAAAACTATAATATAGGTAGAATCTAGGCAGCAGGTGGTATTTATTACTTCTGGGTTGGCTATTGCTTCTAGCCTCCTAAGTTTATATGACTCTTCTAATTTAAATTCATAACTATAGGGCTAAACCTTTAGTTCTGAAATCTGCATTTCCCTTAAGTCATGCCAAAAATCTGAGTATCACAAACATAGTCATTTCATTTATCCTGCAATACACACATACAACACTGTCAAAATAACAGTACCAACACCATCACCAATAATATGCCTACTGAAAAAATTTAGGTAATCTGCTTCCAGCCTCCCAGGTAGCTTGGACTACAGATGCACACCACCATGCCTGGCTATTTATTTATTTATTAAAGAGACTGGGTCTCGCTATGTTACTCAGGCTGGTCTGAAACTCCTGACCTCAAACAATCCTCCTGTCGTTGCCTTCCAAAGTACAGAGATTACAGGTGTGAGCTGTTGTGTCTGGCCTGTCCTTTATTTATTCCACCACAGTTATACATACAAATTACTTTGTTGCGAAGTCCCTTGGGATAGTTTCTTCTGTGTCATTATGTTACCAGTTAGGTGCACCTTTGATTCATTTCATTTTACTTCAATTTTTAAGGTTTGCTTTTTAGATTTAGTTTTGTTTCTTTATAAATATATGAAATATTTCCATGACTCCAAAGTTAAATGTACAAAACAGGATGTTCAAAGAAGTCTAGTTTCTACCTCTGTCCTGTCCAACCTATTGTCTTCTGCCTCTTATAAGTAATAATTTACATTTTTAACTTTATGGTTTATCTTCTGATTTTTAAAAATATAAGCATATATATTTATATTCCTGTCTTTTATCATACTTTTAGCTATCTTGCTTTTTTCCTGCATAACACTACATCTATCTCATTCTTTCTTAATTGCTGCAGAATTTTCATTACGTAGGTATACTGCAATTTATTTATATGATGCTATATTGATGAACATTTAAATGATTTCCAGATTTTTGTTAGGAACAGTGATGATTGAATTCTCTATACATACAGCTTTTTATTTGGTACACTATCAAACAACTACTTAAGTGACCTGACTGTGGTGCTGTGTAAGGAATTATATAAAGAAAACAGCAGTGACTCTGTCAG
The DNA here is from genome assembly GCF_001604975.1 of Cebus imitator. Classification (NCBI taxonomy): domain Eukaryota; kingdom Metazoa; phylum Chordata; class Mammalia; order Primates; family Cebidae; genus Cebus; species Cebus imitator. Next base: position 8,237 of record NW_016107814.1, on the reverse strand, counting down.
AAAATAATATTATCATGCTTTCTTACACATTACATTTGTTTTTATTGAGGAAAAGTAACATGGAGTTTAGTGGTTATTTTTGAAAGAAATAACCTATTTTTAATTCTAAAGAATGGCCAATATCTGTATTTGGTTGCTTATAGGATAGAAGGAGTAAAATTGCCTCATTCAACTTAGAACTTACTGAGTCATTTTAATGGAGCATTGTCACTTCAAATAGACCCAGTGTTTGAAATGCACTGGGTCATTGAATTCCAGCTGCAACCCTCCTTCAGAACAGTTAAGCACTGAAGTCCTGGGCTGAGAATATGGCTTTTTTAAAGCAACAATCCTAGTAGAACAGAAGAGACATGGACTAGTTAGGGATAGGTTTAGAAATACATTCTTAGAGAGGTGAGACTTACCTTTTTGTATTTTAGTAGAGTGAGATCTGGATCAAATCTATTACTCTCTTGTTAATATCTCCTAACTTCCTACACTATATCCAAGAGAGGACACTTTTGCCTTACACAGTAAAGAAAGAGCCTCTGGAGTCTACCAATGGGATCGGAGCTCTCCAAACCTGCCTATTAAAAGGCCTATAAGTTTTGGAGGTGATCCCTTTGTCCACATGATTATTCTGTAACACATTGTATTTATGGGCATGGCATTATTATACACAGATCCTATCTTTTAAAAAACATTATAATCCACTTAACTGCAGACCAGAGAATGACAGACAATTCAAACCATATTGTCTTACAAAGACATATATAAAAGATAGTTATGTGTACCAATTGAAGTTCAAATTTAATTCAATTTAAAACAATGTAGGTCAGATTTTATGTAGTTTGTGGACCCTTTGCACTCATCTCAAGGTGCTTATTAAAATGCAGATCTTGGCTGGGCATGGTGGTTCATGCTTGTAATCCCAGCACTTTGGAAGCCAAGGTGGGTGGATCACTTGAGCTCAGAAGTTCAAGATGAGCCTGGCCAGCATAGCAAGGTCCTATCTCATTTATTAAAAGAAAAACTTTTTAATAAAAAATAAAATGCAGATCTTGGGTAAAGATTTGCCATCTGCTTTACAGGTGTAATAACTGTCTATAATGTAGTGATTTTGCCCCAAACTTACCTTTTCTATTACTTAGTTCAGAAATTACTGTACCATGTATGGTAAATGAGAAAAATTGCTAAATTCTAGAATTGTGGCTTCTACTCATAGTTTGAAAAATGAAGCATAAATGTTTCTAATTTCAGATCAATAGGAAAAAAAGAATCAGCATGGGAAATGACAAAAAGTTTGTATGATATGTGGTTAGGATGGTTAGTAGTAACACTAACAGCATTGGCATCAGGTAAAGAAAATTTTTCCAGCAATCCTTTTTTAATTAACAGAAGTATAAATCATTCTTCCCTCATTCTCTCCATTTTTTTTTCAGGTACTGTTGGATTTTAAAAAGCATTTGTTTCTCTTCTTCCAAAAATCTTCTTAAATATAAGACTAGGAAGCAGGTGGCTTCCAAGTCTAGTCTTGGCTCTGTCACTTTAAGTGTTTATCCAGCTTGGCTGATCTTTCTGGGCTCAGTTTCTACATTTGTAAAATAGGTGGTTTGGATCAGATGATCAATAAAGTATCTTTTGATGTTAACATAATAAATAGCCAATATGTATCGACTGCTTCCTATGTGTTGAACACCTTTCTAAAAACTTTACATGTATTTAAACCTCATGGCAATCCTATGGTATCAGTGCTGTCATTGTCACCAATTTGCAGAGAGGGGACTGAAGCAGAAGAGAAGTAAGTTAGTCTGATTAAGGTCATACAGCTTAGTAAGTGGCTAAGCCAGGATTTGAATTAAAGCTGTCTAGCTCAAGACCCTGTCCCCTTCATCACCCTGCTATACAGCATGGCCACAAAGTCCCAATGTATGAGATTTTAAGAAATTGCTGTTGAGGACCTGAAAACAAATATTAAGCCCTGTTATAATCACTTTCAGCTTCCATGATGGAGGATTATGCTCAGAAGACCACAAAATTAAAATCTTTGTAGAGAATACAGGGAAGTACTGATAATTCTAATTGCCATGCATAATAATTTTATGGCCTCTGTGTATGTAACACACTGATGTTTTTATATGATAAGAAGGACCCAGATTTGACCATAAATTTGTGTATTTTTTATATTCTTACAGTAAAATAATCTTGATATATGGTTTTCTGTACTTTAAGAAAAAACTATAAATATAAATCCTATGAGTTTTGATAATTATTTCTAATGGACATTAAATTTTGACGAGATATCATTTACGTATAAGTCTGTTAATCAAGTTATGGATTGAAAAGTAGGTTTCAGAACTGCCTGCCAAGTAGTTGTCTTTTGAAGATATTTCAGTAGCTTTTAACACTGTTTTTTGAATCACAATTAATTTGAAGCTTTTTAAAATTCCGAACAAAGATAGAAATTTTGTAAAAAATAACTCTTCAGTTTTAAAATATATGTTTATAACTAAAATGTGAAAATCTTAACTTTATATGTAGTTCTTAAATTACCCTTTATTTAGGAGTCTCCTGCTTTCTGCTCATCTTTTATCTAGATTGTTCTCAACTCCCAAAAGGTTGACTTATTTTTTGACCATCTCCAGCATATTTTTACAGGGCATTGGCCGGATTAATAGACATTGCTGCTGACTGGATGACCGGCCTGAAGGTGGGCATTTGCCTTACTGTGTTGTGGTACAACCTCGAACAGTGCTGCTGGGGATCTAATGAAACAACATTTGAAGAGGGGGATAAATGTCCATAGTGGAAAACATGGGCAGAATTAATCACAGGTCAGTTAGAGATAAGTCTTGCTTTGTCTCAAGATGAATTAATAACTGATGTAGCAAAATGTTTCCAATTCATTTAATTATAGAATGAATTACACGTTAGATGATTGCATCCACATTAAATGGATCCACCCTCAACACACTGCAGCAAGAAAGAATTAAGTGCAGTATTGTTTCAAGAAGTTTTGTATCAAGAAGTTTTGTATTAGTTAACTACGTAGTCATATAACAAATTCACTGGATTGTGATGCAAAAATATTTAAGCTGTAGTAGAAAAGAAGTGACAGTTACTGCAGTAGGATCTGTGTAAAGTTACTAAGAAATCCAGTTATTAAAACTAATATATTACCAAGATTGGGAAGTTTAAATTATGAAAGTATGATTATCAGATAAGTTAGTAAAATCAACTTTCTAAGTAGAGATACATTAAAGAAAATCAGAGATTTTTATTTGTGACATAAAACATTTAAATAATTCATGTACTGTGATCTACAAAGAACATTCTAGAACTTAGGGTGTTATATATATTTTTTTTACATGATGACATATAGATGTATTTTTTTAATTTTGTTTTAGCTGAACTTCAGAGCTAAAAAGTTGCAGTAAGATGAGGAGTATGCTGTTTCTCACCTGGCTTAATTGAATTGAGTTTAATTTAATGATCTGGAAATTTGCAGCAGAATGAAATCTGAGTGCTGATGCAATTTGTTTCCACCTCTGTTTCCAAAAAAATGGTTTGTAGGCAGAGGTTGAAGTATACCTGAGTTGTCTTGGTAACAAGACTTTAGGGATTAGGAAAAAGATTAAATGGCCTCAAGGATCCTTGGTATATAGAGGCATTAATTTTTGGATTCTACTTAAATATTTTGTTCATATAAAGCTTTTACTATTGTAGAAATAAACTAGGAGACTTTTACACATTTTACTGAAGTTTCTTTTTTTTTTTTTTTTTGAGATGGAGTCTCACTCTGTCACCCAGGCTAGAGTGCAGTGGCACAATCTTGGCTCACTGCAACATCGCCTCTGGGTTCAAGTGATTCTTCTGCCTCAGCCTCCCAAGTAGCTGGTGTTACAGGTGTGTGCCACCATGCTGGGATAATTTTTGTATTTTTAGTAGTGATGGAGTTTTACCATGTTGGCCAGGCTAATTTGATCACCAGGTCAAACTCCTGACCTCAGGTGATCCACCCACCTCCATCTTCCAAAATGCTGGGATTACAAGTGTGAGCCACCATGCCTGGCCATTTACTGAAGTTTCTTATGGCAAGCATTTGCATTAGAGGTACAATGTAAATTAAAATTAATACTTTTGAATTATTTTCTTTTTAGGGTCCTGGTTCTTAAATCATGAACTGTATAACGTACATCTTCTGGGCTTTCAGTTTTGCCTCTCTTGCAGTTTCCCTGGTAAAGGTATTTGCTACATATGCCTGTGGCTCTGGAATTCCAGGGGTAAGCCAAGTCATATTTAGTGTCATTAAACATTATTATGGTGCGTATCTTTTTACCCTTAGTGACAAAAAAGTAGGCTTTGTTGGAGGGAGGGGCTGGTTTGTTCATAATATGAAAAAAGGCCACTGTGGCTGATTGTAGACATTGTTGAAAAACATTGTTCCCCATTGTCATTTAATCTTTTACTATGGAGGTTGATTTTTTTTTTTCTCTCACCACTAATTTAACACATGGCTAGGCAAATTTTCAGAAGATTTAGTTAAACATCAAGAGCCTGGAAAAAGTATCCTGTGACCTAGTGTTCTTTGATGGATTAGTTGATATTTTGCTGTTATGACCCTGATTTTAATACATTCATTCTCTTTTTGTAATTACTTTTTGATTAGATAAGTTAATTATTCTTGAATTTGGATATTTTATGCTTTGAGAAAGTAGTTGGTCACAGTGGGTCAATAGTACAAACTTTTGGGTTTTATTTTTCATTAAAATAAAGTTATATATAGATTGATTGAACTTGATTTGAACTTACTTCTTTTCTCCCTCTTTTATTTTTCTGTATTTAAATAAGTTACCAACTTTTTCCTAATGCATTTCTTTTTAAAATGGAATCGTAGTGATCTTTAAGGTTGTATTAAGAATATCTTTCATAAAAAGCAATATCATGCATTATATAACAGTTTTCATTCATCTTTCTTGAAATATAAAACACGATTCCGCATAATTACAGTACTCAGAGAAAACATAATATTCTTATTTCTGACACAATGTCCAAAATATATTTAAAACGTTATGCTTATTTTTACAACAGAAATATTCAAATTTGCCTCTTTCTTGGTTATGTAAGTAAATCCTTATAATTAAGATCTGTATTCATTTTAACATGGCCTGACATTTTGATTTTGTTCCTGAGATTCAGTTGCCCTCTCTCCTTTCTTGGGTAGAGAATTAGATCATGATATCAACTTATTATATGTAGCATAATAGGTAAAATTTTTGAAAAACTAACCATACATTTTTCTATAGGTTGCTAAAATTTGCAAGGTCGTTTTTGTGTGTAAAACAAGAAAATAACTTGGATTTGTTACATTCTTATGCTTCTGAAAGGAAATTAAGCTGCCTTAATCTTTGCCTTGTACATTAAAACTATTTTGAGTGCATTCATTATCAGAGGTTACTTGGGAAAGTAGACTTTAATAATTGAAACCATCACATCAGTCCTGGCTGTGGCATCAGGCTTGAGTTTAGGAAAAGAAGGTCCCCTGGTCCATGTTGTCTGTTGCTGCAGAAATAGCTTTTCTCACGTCTTTCCAAAGTATAGCACAAACAAAGCTAAAAAAAGGAAGGTAAGTGTCTTTTGTAGTTAATTTGACTGAAAAATATCTATTATATAGAGTTTAAGTAAATAATTTCTTTGTGTAAAAATAACAAATTCTGTACTCAGATTAAAAATTTTGAGATGAATTTGTGCTGTTTTGCTTTTCCTGAATAATCTATAACACGTTTCTGGAACCCATTCCCAGTGTTGCTGACTTAGTCTTATATTATAGACAGCTGATGTCCATTGGGTTTTAGTTGCATTTCACAAAGATCTTTTATGTGTAAATTAATTTTGATTATTTCTAATTTATGTTCTGGAATGTAACAATTGACCATTTGAAGAAATACTTTAGGTAGCTTTGAATATTTGCTGGATTAAAGTAGTAAAAGGAATACAGACTCTTGGCCAGGTGCAGTGGCTCATGCTTAGAATCCCAGCACTTTCGGAAGCCAAGGTGAGCAGATCACCTGAGGTCAGGAGTTCAAGATAAGCCTGGCCAAAATGGTGAAACCCCATTTCTACTAAAAATACAAAAATTAGCTGGGCATGGTGGTGGGCACCTGTAATCCCAGCTACTTGGGAGGCTGAGGCAGGAGAATCACTTGAACCCGGGAGGCAGAGGGTACAGTGAGCGGAGACTGTGCCACTGCACTCCAGCCTCGTCG
>NW_016107814.1:0-1892 GCF_001604975.1 Cebus imitator | reverse complement strand
AAAAAAAAAAAAAAAAAAAAAAAAAGGAATACAGACTCTTAGAAAAATAATTACAAATAAAACCTTATATGTGTAGTTGGCTTCGTAGTGGTGAGAAGTAGACAATGACCAACCGGAGAGTTAGAGAGAGGACATGGGAAGTGTGTCCTTGGATTTTTCTTTTCCTTTAATTTTATTGTAGAGGTGTTGGTTGGTGAGACTGCAACTTGAGAAGCTGTTGTGTGTGCTTTCAGAATGAGGCTCTCTAAATTGACAGTATTTTAGCAGTATTTCAGAGGGCATAGGGTAGTGAAAATACAGGGAATCTTACTAGATCTTCACTTCCCTGCATATCTTGCTAGGATTTGGCATAGAGTAATTATTTATGGTGGAGTAGTTAGCCCTAAAATTTGAAGAAATGCTATCCTATTTAAAAATAATCATCCATCCCAGTTACTGCCCTCCCCTCTTATCTGCACAAACGTACATCTTGGAAACTTGTCTAGATGAATTGCCTCCTCTTCTTTACACCCCACTCACATGAGTATATCTGGCAAAAATGTTTTTCTTTTTAACTGAATAGTAAATGTATAACTGACATTCGAATTAAAGCACAGGAGGAGAAAACAAATCTTAATAGAAGAAATGAATACTTGCCCTTTGCTTAGGGAGCAAGGAGAACATGCAAGTTAAATTCGGAAAAGCCATTTGGAAAATTCAAGTGACATAAAGAATTTTTATTTGGTATGTTTGAATTTCTAAGAAATCATGAAATAAATCATATCATCTTTCTAGGTGCTATCAGCTGCCTCGGCTACAGGGATTTCTGTAGTTTTTGGTGCATCAATTGGAGGAGTTCTTTTTAGCCTGGAGGAGGTAGGTGAAAAGAATACAACCATTAAAATTATATGTAATTACCATTACAAATATATTTTAGCACACATTTGTTTTATAGGTGATGTAATAGGTAGAGACTTTGTTTTCAAACTTATTTTTCTAAAGTTGTTTTCTACTAATTCTTTCATAAAAAGTAAATGCTATTCATGTTCCATGCCCAGAGGAAATTTTTTAAAATTTATTATTTGTGTATAAATATTAGTAATTATTTAAAACCTAACTTTACTTTGTTGACATATTTAAAAGTAAGAAGATGCGAATTTGACTTAATAGAGGACATGTGAAACAATCTATTCTCAATGGCTTATCTGTGTAATTTTAGTAGAGATAAGGTTTTGGCCAGTCTGTGTGTGTGTGTTTTATTTTTTTAGATGGAGTTTTGCTTTTGTTGCCTCAGGCTAGAGTGCAATGGTGCCATCTCAGCTTACTGAAACCTCCAGCCCCCGGGTTCAAGCAATTTTCCTGCCTCAGCCTCCCAAGTCGTTTTTATTTAAAAATTTTTAATCAATTCCTACGTTGTATCTTAAAGTTTTTCCCATGTGATTATTTCTGATACAGTTTAAGGAAATAATTTTAGTCACTTCAGTGAATTATTTTGTTTTTGTTTTCTTATTGGTGTTTAAGACTTTTCTTTTTACATAAAAATGTGACCAGGAATGGTTTTTTTTTTTATTTTTAAATATTTTTTTTTGGACAAATACCAGATGTTTATGTTAATGGGGTATAATGTGATGTGTCTATACATGTATACATTGTGGAATAATCAGAGTGATTAGCAAATCCCTCAAATATTATTTCCTTATGGTGAGAACATTTAAAATCCTCATTTTAGCTATTTTGAAATATATAATACATTATTATTAACTGTAGTCACCTTACTGTGCAACAGAACACTAGAACTTTTCCTCCTCTGTAACTTCATACCTGCTGACTAACGTCTTCCCTTTCCCTGTTCCCCTCCCCAACCCCAGCCTCGGGTAATTCCCATTTGACTCTCTACTTCCTTGTTTTTTTTA
>NW_016107813.1:1459951-1470358 GCF_001604975.1 Cebus imitator | reverse complement strand
TCACTCTTGTTGCTAGGGCTGGAGTGCAATGGTGTGATCTCAGCTCACCACAACCTCCGCCTTTTGGGTTCAAGAGATTCTTCTGCCTCAGCCTCCTGAGTAGCTGGGACTACAGGAATGGACCACCATGCCTGGCTAATTTTGTATTTTTAGTAGAGATGGGGTTTCTCCATGTTGGCCAGGCTGGTCTCGAACTCCTGATGCTATCCACCTGCCTTGGCTTCCCAAAGTGCTGGAATTACAGGAGTGAGCCACCATGCCCAGCAGGAAGTTAATTTCTATTAGCATGCTGGCACAAACATCTATGGGGTTCTCGTAAGACCTGGATGGTAGGCAGCAAGAAAACTGCTATTGAAGATAAGAAAAATGACAAACATTTCTGTGAGTGGAAACTATTCTACGATGTGGTTGCAGAAACTCCTGGTTGTGATGATAACCCTCAGAAACAAATCTGGTGTTCAACGGGATGAATTCAAAAACAAATGTTAAAAAATGGAGATGGTTTCTGTTAGCTGGAGTTGGCAAGTAATTCAAGTAAATGGTAGCTGCTAAAAGTAATTAGCTAATTAGCAAACAGAAATAAAAAAGAATCTAGAGATTCCATGAAACCAGGGATCTTTAGCGTTCAAAAAGGCAGCAGATTCTTAACTCTAAAAGACAAATAATGAAACTATTAGAATTAGAAAAAATAATTTAAATTTAGCTTTCAGGTTAATAGCTAAATTAAGGGTATTAGATAAACCTACTTGTAGGAAGCAGAATCAGGATCATTTTTTAAATTGTCAGCACATCTGGATTTTTAGAAAGTTTACTTTCCCTTGCTCATTATGCAATAACCATTGTTTTTTTTTTCTTTTATGAATCACAAAGGGTTGGAATATTTTATTAATCATTATATATTCTGTTCTGTTCTACCATTGTAATTTGTATGCTGGGAGAGGCAAGTAAACATGGAAATATCCAAACGTTTTAGTTTATTGGTTTCTATGTCCCCTAGAAATCTTGAAATTTCAACTCGATCCTATGAATTAGTAGGGACTTGGATTATTACTCTTATGTTTGGTAAGAATTAATGTTATTGTGTGAAGAAATGAGACCCAAATAATTGTCTAAAAATAAGATATACATTAGAAAATTGCACCTTTTCACAGAGTAGTTGGTGACCTGGGCCAAAAAAGTATGAGCAGAAGTGGTATAAATTATTGCCAGGCAGAAGCTGATTTTTCATGTTCTTTTATGGTCCTTCCTTCCTTCTACAGAGTGGTGATAAGCCAAGTGTTGAAGTCTTTGTGCTTTGGTGCTCTGAAATGAGGTTTACAGAGACAAGGATGAACCACAAATACAACATGGACATAATGTATACATGAGAAATAAACTCTTATTTATTTATATTATTGAAATAGCAGGTCAAATCTTACAATAACATAACCTATCTCATTCTGTCTCAAAGCGGGGTAAGAAAGGAGACAAAACAAAAACAAAATATATTTATGAGAATATTAAAATAAATAAGCTGGAGATAGGGTAGCCAACAACAACGATGGCTGTATAAAAAGCAGCAGAGTTATCTAAGATGCAAAAATCCAATAAAATGAAGTAATCTTTTGGAGACAGGAGAAGAGAGCATGGAGTCAAATGCAATATTTGAATTTATTGCTCAGTATATTTCCATGTTAAAACTATCTCTAGGAAAAAAACATAGAAAACATCTGAGGCATAGAAGGTTAGTGAGTGGAGGTTTGTGTATTTGTAATTTAGCTATTCAAGTAGAGAAATATTTAGAAGACAGTTGGATATGTTTAAACCTCAAGAGGGACAACTGTGCTAATAATACATATCTGAGAGTCATTTTTTTTTATCATGGTAGTTAAGATGCAGTAATTTATCCAAGAAAACTGTGTAGGAGGAGATAAGAAGCAGATAGCCAGGGGGGAAAAAGAAGCATGTATAAGGAAGCTGAAGAGCAAGCTTAGTGGTAGGAGAAAAAGCATAATAATCTGGGCCACAGAAACAAACAATAAAAATGCTTCATAAAAGCAGGTTAGGTTCGCAGTCGGATGCTCCTGCAGGTTAAACACTGTAAGATGAGGCAGGCTTTGTAGTTTGCCACCTGGAGATCATAAATAGCCTTAATGGGAGCTCTTTTAATAGAGTGTTGATGTTAATTGTGTTTAAAGAGTAAAAGGAAATAGAAGAAAGTAGAAACAGTAAGTGGTGGGCAACTATCTCAAACAGATAAGCTATTACAACAAGCCATGTCAGGTGGACTGAGTTACAGGTCAGGAGTAACATTTTGTAATAAATTCATTTTTATCTTCCATAAGAAGAGAGGTTTAAACATGTTTAAATAATAGGATGAAGTGACCAGAAAGGAGGGATTGAAGACAGCACAAATAGGTACTAAGGGTTTCTAGAAAGAAGGATCTGGAGCCCTGGTAAAATTATTGATTTTCTATAATAGCAAGACTATATCTTTCCTCTAAACAGAAACGGAGGACAAAATATGAATGCCTAAATTTTTTATGTTTCTTGGTAAGGTGAACATAATTTGAAAGATTATTTTTAGTTTCTGCTTTCTATTTGAAGTAAAAAGCAAGTACATTGGTTCAGACTGCCAGCCTGGCCACAGAGCAAGACTCGTCTCAAAAAAAGGAAAGAAAGAAAGAAAAGAAAAGTGTCTGATTATGTCCTTTGCCCACTTTCGAATGGTTTTTTTTTTTTTTTCTTTTTGTAATCTGTTTTAGTTCTTGTAGAATCTTTGTCAGATGGGTAGATTGCAAATTATTTTTCCCATTCTGTTGCTTGCTGGTTCACTCTAATGATTGTTTCTTTTGCTGTACGGAAGCTCTGGAGTTTAATTAGATCCCATTTGTCTATTTTGGCTTTTGTTGCCAATGCTTTTGGTGTTTTATTCATGAAGTCTTTGTCTATGCCTATGTCCTGAATGGTTTTGCCTAGGTTTTCTTCTAGGGTTTTTATGGTGTTAGGTCTTATGTTTAAGTCTTTAAAATTGGAAAGATGACTCTATACTCATAAGAAAAACAGCAGTAACAGAATATATTCTGGGAATTACATACAATTAAAGCAATTTCAGTGACCATCTGTCAGCATACTTTTTTTTTTTTTTTTTTTTTTTCTGAGGTAGAGTCTATCTCAGTAGCCCAGGCTGGAGTGCAATGGTGTGATCTCAGCTCACTGCAACCTCTGCCTCCTGGGATCAAGTGATTACCCTGCCTCAGCCTCCTGAGTAGCCGGGATTACAGGCACCCACCTTCATGCCCAGCTACATTTTTTGCATTTTTGTAGAGATGGGGTTTCACCATGTTAATCAGGCTGGTCTTAAACTCCTGACCTCAGGTAATCTCCTCACCTTGTCCTCCCAAAGTGCTGGGATTACAGACATCAGCCACCATGCCCGGCCATTCAGCATACTTTTATTTCCATATATTTCCGTCAAATCTTTCACTATTTTTTCTTTAGTGTCCTTTACTTTAGTAATCTCTTTTCTCTTAAGTTATAGGTAATATTTCTCTTCATTCTTTGGGAAAATACCAGACTCTATACAGAGATAGAGCTTAAAAAATGGTATTTTATTTTTCACTGTAAGTAAATTTGGGCTTTGGTAAGTTGCAAAATATCACTCAAAATATTGCCTAATTCTGAATATCAGGGATAATAACAGCAATCACTTTTATCAGAAAACTTAAATAATTTAGTCTACCAAAATAAAATGTTAGCATTTAAGAAAATGAAGAGTTCAAACCTAACATATTTTATAACATCATTCTATCACTATTAGATTAAAAATGGTCTAATATCTAATGGTAATTTTAACATAGAAATGGCTCATTCTGAAATAAAAACAACCTTGTATTTTTTCCTTACAGAAAGTAAATTTTTATTAACTCACAAGAAGTATAGAAAATTAAAATTTTTTCCATATTATTTTGCATCTGCTTGTTAGACATAAAGTTGAAAGTAAAAACTTGTATTATTTCTATTTTATTATATCTATCAAGCAAATATGCCAACTGTTGCAAAATATTGTATATAAAAGTTTACTTTTATCATTATACCTTAATAGCTTATTTATACCTTAATAACTTAATAGTGTAAAAAAATATATACAATCTTCCTAAAATACATTATATTATTTGTATAGTGAATTTGGTACAAAGATATTTCATCATGGATATGTTTCTAGGTATTATTTTGAAAATTATTAACAATATCTTGATATTATATTGCATCGTTTAGGAATATTTTAGTATAGCTGTGGGATATGTTTCAACTTTTTAAATGCATGGTGATTATCAATGATGTACAAATATAATACTTGTACATTCTAAACTACAAGTCATGCTAATTATCATTATTTACATACTAAGAATCATAGATTCTCATTTATAATCACTGCTAATGAAAACGAATTGTTCTCCCATCTCCCAACTGGAAATTTTATTCAATTTGTTTTCAGCACAAAGATTACAAATGACAGATGACAGTGACCATCAGAGGGCAAATTGAATAAAATTATTAGACGTGAAGTGTTGGAAAAAGAAAAGAGCAAATAGGGAGAGACCTGTGTATTTAGCATAGGAGGCCTGGGGCAGTAAGACTAATGTCCAAACATGAAAAGGCAAACTGGGGAGATAATCATCATAATCAAATTTAATGACAGTAAGGGTTATACATAAACTTCTCAATGAAAACAATTTTCAAAGAGGTGAAATTCATTAAAGAGTTTGCTATTTGGAAACCTAAATCCAAATCATGGCCAAATAAAAACTCATTTTATTCAATCAATAAGTGCAGTAATTAGTATATTATAAAATGTATTTATTGTTGTTTATTGAATGTGTGAGACCTGGAGACAGTAAGCTTCATATAAGCAGAGATATTTCTTTCTTTAAGGCATCACTTAATATCCTGTTTGTCTCATCTGTCTCCCAGTTTCTGGTGACTTGATCCGTTGCCTGCTGCAACCAATTCTGTGTGGTCACTGACAGACTTCACTTGTACACACCCATGGTGTAATCATCTCATGTCTTACAACAGATACTCCCTATTGATAGATTCATTCCAGGCATGAATGTTTGTGGTTTGACATGGGGATGTTATGTATTTAGATGAAGTGATGAGGCGGAGGGATGGAATCTGGTTGCAGAAGTAGACGTGATCCTGTGGAGAAATTCCTCTTCCGTTGTAACCTAGTGGGGAAGTACTGAGAAGCAGCTGTTTGTACATTTTAATAAATGCCTCAAAAAAAGTGAGAGTCATCCTCCCTTGGCTCTTTTATCTATCTTCTTCCTGCCTCTGCTCTCTGAAATTACATTCCCTAAAACACATTTAACATTTGCTTTAGGTTCTGCCCTGAAACTAGGCTAAAATACATGATGCCCTGTAAATTAGAAAAGTGCAAGGAGTTTATTTCCCGCTTTCAGGAAAAGAACTTTGAGTAGGCCTGCCTTCATAGCCTTAGTGAAGACTAAATGACTGAACTCATACCAATCAAGGAATTATGCCTCTTGACACACGGGAACAACACATTTTCTCTTAAGACTTATAACTCCCTGACATAACGTGTACATTCTTACATGCTCTTGCTCTCTCTGTATCATATTACTGTCACTAGAATATATACTCAGTGAGGTCAGAATATTTTATATACTCTTCACGGTTATAACTCTAACACCCAGAATACAGTACAAAATATATAAATAAATGAATTCATTCACTGAGAAGATACTATGTGCCAGGTACTCTTCTAGGTTTGAGAAAAAATATTAGTAAGTAAATAAAACACACAAATATACTTGTCTCATGGACTTTACATTCTGTTTAGGTAAAATGTACAAGAAACAAATAAATGTGTGTGCGTGTGTGTGTATTTACATCTGTATATGTAAGTTACATAGATATAAAATTTATGAATATATAACAATTATATATATGATAGCAAGAAGTACAATATGGAATAAATAAAGCAGGAAGGGTATAAACAGTATCTGATAAGGAAGGATTAGATATTAATAAGTAAACTTCAATAAATAGGTGAGTAAATAGATCATTGACTCCAGGATGGTCAAGCTATGCACTGTACTATCTTCCCACTGGTCTTGAATTTGAGTGGATATGATATAATCATGGAACTGCTGGCCATCAGCGTGATTCTTCCAGGGAAATCTATCTGAGGGCTGACCCACCATCAAGGGAAATGGAAATGGAGGTAGCAAGCATAAGTCTTGATAATATAATATCAATCACTAGACCTCGAATCAGTTATTAGTTTTATGATACTCTTTGGTATATGATACTTTTAGTTATATGAACCAATAAATATCATTTGTTTTTAAAGAGGCTGGAGTTGAATTTTCTTTCATTTATAACTGAAAATTTTCAACTAAAAGTCAAATAAAAGAAGTTCTAAGTCTGAATGCTTATTTCTTAAAACTTTAAGTGTACAGTTTATAAAGAGGCAGACACACCTAAAATGGTATTGTGGCTACAAATTGTAATTTATTAAAAAGAGTGCAGTGAAGAAAATTAAATTCTACCATATTTTTTGCATCATTGAAGTTCCATTATTTCCTTTACTTTTTATGATCTCCACTCTCTTTCTTAGTGTTTATCTTTAACTATGTCATTTTTTTGTTTTCCACATCTATCCATCCATCTGTATAATTAATCATAGTTGCAATATCTTTCTTAAAAAACAAAATACATAACATCTTTTCAAGATTTTACAGAATTTTTTTACCAAACAGAAAAAATATTGAAAAATATCAGTTTATTTAAAATAGAAATACAAAGATAATAACAAATATAAATTATTTGAAAATAAATATAATACATGCAAACTTTTATTAAAAATTTGTCAAAGTAAAAGCTGTCTCAGAAAATAAGATAATTTCAGAGGGAGGTCAACACAATGGTGAAATAGGAAGGCCCAGTCTTATTCTTCCACAGGAACACAATGTGAAAATAATATATAGCCCAAAATACCTTTATGATAAGTCCAGAATCTACCTAAGAACTGGTAGAACCCAGGATAAGCATAAAACCAAGAATAGCAGCATTTAAACAGATAAGAAGGCCATTTTTCCTTTACCTGCATCAATCCAAACTGGCACAGATAAATGCTTATTGCTTCAGCTTGTGACTTCCTCTGCTGGAAGAAAGAGAGAATGGAGCATGTGTCCAACCTGCCAGCCTTTCAGAGCACTCCTTGAAGATTCAGTTTCTTTCTCACCTCTTACTGAGCATTGACAGAAACCAGGCATTCCAGACACTTGGGAAAGTTAGAAACAAAGGAAACGGAAATGGGTCAGGTGGCTTTTAACAGATATCCTATCTGTGAGAATGAAAGAAGATTCAAAACTGTGGTTCTCCCTCAGGAGGGTGCAAGAGTAAGAGGAATGTGTCTTCAATGTTTTTGATGGTTCAGTGCAGCAATTAAAAGGACAAGTTTCTGTACTGCCTCATGCTAAGTTCTGCTGAGACTGTCATAGTCAGAGACCAGAGGAAACAAGAGATTACTAACTGGAGAGAGAGAGAGAGACACACACAGAGAGAGAGAGAGAAACTGGATGCCTGGAATGCCTAGGAATAATGGCCCAGATTCTTTGGCCTGGCTAATCATAAAAAGTTTTCCTGTCAAAGCCAGTCTACAATGACTGGGAAAGTTGGTTGTTTCTTTAGCTCTGCAGATACCAATACAAATGTATAAACAATTGAAGAATTCAGAAAAAAAAAAAGTGATAAAAGCAAAGGAACAAAACAAATCTCTAGTAATTGGCCATAAAAAAGGGAAATATATGAAATGACTGACAAATAATTCAAACTATTATCTTCAAGAAGCTCAGTGAGTTACAGCAGGACACAGATAAACAATAAAATAAACAGAAAAAGTCATAAATGAAAATTTGGAATATAAACAGATACAGACGAAATTATAAAGAACAAAATATAAATTCTGGAGCTGAACAATATAACTAAACTGAAAAATTCACTAGTGGGTTTCGGCAATAGACTGATCAAGCAGAAAAACAAACGAACCAGAAACTTATTTGAAAATATTCAGTAAAATAAATAAATAAATATATAAATAAATAAAAAAGAACAAAGAAAGCTGAGGACTTGTGGAACTCTGCTAAGTAAAACAACATATTTATTATGGAATTCAAGAAAGCAGAAGAGAGAAAATGAGGGGAAATTATTTAAAGAAACTATGTTTGAAAACTTTTCAAAACTGTGGACGGAGATGGACATTCAGAATCATGAAGCCAGAAAAAATCAGAGAGAAAGAATCCACAGAAATATATACTGAGACATATTATTTAAAAAACCTTAAATACAAAGAAAAGAGAGATTTTTGAAAGCAGCAAGAGTAAAGTGACTTATCAACATTTAAAGAGCAGATTTCTAGGCAGAAACCTGCAGGCCAGAGAAGAGGGAGATAATATATCAAAAATACTAAAACGAAAACAAAATCTGCCAAACAAGTACGCTATATTCGGCAAACATGTTCAGAAATGAAAAAGTGAAAATTTCTCAGATAAATAAAGACTGATGAAGTTTATTACCAGAAGGTGCAAGAACAACAAGTGGAACAAGAGGTTCATCAAGTTAAAATGAAAGTATGCTACACAGCAATATGAAAGCACAAAAAAGTATAAAATTCATGGGTAAAGGTAATTATTTAATATATAGAGAAATTCAAAATACTTTAATACTGTAATTGTGGCATGCAATCCTGTTTAACTTCAGTGTAAAAGTTAAGTTAAAAAAATTAAGAATAACAGCAACTAAAAAAATTTCATGGATACACAGTATAGAACATGCAAACTGTCTAAACAATAATTTAAAATATCAGAGAAGAGAGAAGTAAAAGCACAGTGTTTTTGTATGTGACTAAAATTAACTGGTTATCAGCCTAAAATAGAGTATGATAAAATGTTTTATACAAACCTCATGCTAAGAGAAGGAAAAAAACTCTATTGTTATATGGGGAAAAAAAAGAAGATCATTAAAGTATATCACTACACAAAATCATTAAATCAAATCAGAAGGCAAAAAGAGAGGAAGAGAAGCAAAATTAACAGCAAAAAAGATTTAAAAATTAACAAAATTGCAATAAGTTTTTACCTACAAAGAATTATTTTAAATGCGAATGGATCAAATTCCCCCAACAAAAACAATTGAGTGGCTGAATTATAAAAACACAAGATTCAATATTACTGATTACAAGAAACTTGTTTTAGATTTAAGAATATATATGGGCCAAAACTGAAGGGATGGAAGAAATATATTTCATGCAAATGACAAGTCAAAGAGAACAATTGTGACTATATCAGAGAAGATAGACATTAAATCAAAAACTGTAAAAAAGATATAAAGGAAGTATTTAAATACTGATAAGAGAGTGAATTATCAAAAACAGAAAATTGTATTATGTCTAAATATTATAGATTTTATATAATTATATATTATATGCTAATATAATTACATATACTATATAATATATGCATTATATCATAGATAATATAATTTAATATAGATATATCTTGTATAGTATAAAATAAATATATATAATTTATATTAAATTATATATAATATTTAATATATAACTATTACATATTCTAAATACTTCATATTTTATAATATTTAAAACTAATTTAAATAATATTTAAATTGAAAACATACCTTTTAAAATTTTTTAATATTATATATGTAAAGATATATTTATTATATATTATATCTTTACATATATAATATATAAAGCAAACATTTACAGATGTGAAGGGAGGGAAAAAAGTAATATCAAAGGATACTTCAGTACTCAAATTTCAAAAATGGATGGAATATTCAGATGTAAAACGAATAAGGGAAGAGTATTCTTGTACAATGCTATAGACCAAATGGACCTCAATGACATATAAAGAATATTTATTCAACAGAAGAAAATTACAAGTTCTTCTCAATTGTGCATAGAATATTCTCCAAGATAAATCACATGTTTGGTCATAAAACAAGTTTTAACATATTTGTGCAAATTACAATCATACAAAATATTTTTTCTAGCCACAATAAAATACAACTAGAAATCAATAAGAGAAGTAAAACTGGAAAATATTACAAATATCTGAAATTAAAAAAAAACCACACACTACTGAACAACCATTCAGTCAAATAGGAAATAAGAAGTGACATTAGAAAATCTGTCAAGATAAATTTCTTTTTCTTGCCTAATTGCTCTGGCTAGACCTTCCAATACTATTTTGAATAGGAATGGTGAGAGAGGACATAAAGGGTATTCATTTAGGAAAAGCAGAAGTCAATTTTTCTTTATTTGCAGACAACATGATTGTATATTTAGAAAACTGTAATCCCAGCACTTTGGGAGGC
>NW_016107813.1:1419352-1459686 GCF_001604975.1 Cebus imitator | reverse complement strand
AAGAAAACACCATCATCTCAGCCCAAAATCTTCTTAAACTGATAAGCAACTTCAGCAAAGTCTCTGGATACAAAATCAATGTGCAGAAATCACAAGCATTCCTATACACGAATAACCGACTAACAGAGAGCCAAATAATGAGTGAATTCCTATTCACAATTGCTACAAAGAACATAAAATACCTAGGAATACAACTAACAAAGGAAACGAAGAACCTCTTCAGGGAGAACTACAAACCGCTGCTCGAGGAAATAAGAGAGGACACAAACAAATTGAGAAGCATTCCATGCTCATGGTTAGGAAGAATCAATATCATGAAAATGGCCATATTGCCCAAAGTAATTTATAGATTCTACATTATCCCCATGAAGTTACCATTGACCTTCTTCACAGAACTGGAGGAAAACCACTTTAAACTTCATATGGAACCAAAAGAGAGTCCACATAGCCAAGGCAGTCCTAAGCAAAAAGAACAAAGCTGGAGGTATCATGATACCTGACTTCAAACTATACTACAAGGTTACTGTAATCAAAACAGCATGGTACTGATGCCAAAACAGAGATATAGACCAATGGAACAGAACAGAGGCCTCGGAGGCAATGCCATACATTCACAACCATCTGATCTTTGACAAACCTGACAAAAGCAAGCAATAGGGAAAGGATTCCCTGTTTAATAAATGGTTTTGGGAAAACTGGAAGCCCCCTGCAGAAAGCTGAAACTGGACCCCTTCCTGACACCTTACACTAAAATTAACTCCAGGTTGATTAAAGACCTAAACATAAAACCTAACACCATAAAACTCCTAGAAGAAAACCTAGGCAAAACCATTCAGGATATAGTCACAGGCAAGGACTTCATGACTAAAACACCAAAAGCAATGGCATTTAATTAGATGGCATTTGTCTATTTTGGGACAAATAGACAATGGGATCTAATTAAACTTAAGAGTTTCTGCACAGCAAAAGAAACAATCATCAGAGTGAACCAGCAACCCACAAAATGGGAAAAAATTTTTGCAGTCTACCCATCTCACAAAGGACTAATATTGAGAATCACAAAGAGCTAAAGCAGGTCTACAAGAAAAAAACAAACAAACCCATTCAACAGTGGGCAAAGGATATGAACAGACACTTTTCAAAAGAAGACACTTACAATGGCAACAAACATATGAAAAAATGTTCATCATCACTGGTCATCAGAGATATGCAAATCAAAACCACATTGAGATACCATCTCATGACAGTTAAAATGGTGATCATTAAAAAATCAGGAAACAACAGATGCTAGAGAGGATGTGTAGAAAAAGGAACACTTTTACACTGTTGGTGGCAGTGTAAATTAGTTCAACCACTGTGGAAGATAGTGTGGCACTTCCTCAAGGACCTAGAAATAGAAATTCCATTTGACCCAGCAATCTCATTTACTTGGCATATAGCCAAACAATTATAAATCAGTTATAAAGACACATTCACACATATGTTCATTGTGGCACTGTTTACAATAACAAAGACCTGGAACCAACCCAAATGCCCATCAATGATAAACTGGACAAGGAAAATGTGGCATATATACACTATGAAATACTAGGCAGCCATAACAAACAATGAGTTCATGTCCTTTGTAGGGACATGGATGAATATGGAAACCATTATTCTCAGCAAACTGACATAAGAATAGAAAATCAAATACTGCATGTTCTCACTTATAAGTGGGTGTTGAACAATGAGAACACATGGGCAGAGGGAGGGTAACATCACACACTGGGGTCTGTTGTGGGACCTAAGGGAGGGACAGCAGGGGGGGTGGGGATTTTGGTGAGTGATATCTGCAGAAATGCCAGACATAGATGACGGGGGGATGGAGGCAGCAATCCACCTTGCTATGTATGTACCTATGCAACAATCGTGCATGATCTGCACATGTACACCAGAACCTAAAGTACAATAAAAAAAAAGAAAAGAAAATCTCTCAAGATAAATTAAACTAAAAATACAATATATTAAAATGTATGGGATGCAGCAAAATGGTACTAAGTGGCAAGTTTATAGCAATAAACATCTATCCTTAATATGTTCTCAAATAACCTCATTACACATCAAAGCAAAACAAGTAAAAAAAAATGAAGCCCAATGTTAGCAAATGGATGGAAATTATAAGGATAAGAGCAGAAGTAAATCTAATACAGGCTTAACATCAGAAACATGTAAAAAATTCTGCATCTCAATAGCAAAAATACTAATAACCCAACGAAAAATGGACAAAGGAATTCAATAGACATTTATCCTACGAAGACATACAAATGGCCAACAGGTATGTGAAAAAATGCCCAAAATCATTAATTAGGGTAATGCAAACCAAAACCACTCTAAAATATTACCTCACACATACTTAGATGGCTACTTTTTTAAGGTAGTGTTAGCAAGGATGTGGAGGAATTTGAATCTTTGTAAACTGTTGATAGAAATGTAAGTTACTGTAGCCTCTATAGAAACCAGTATGGATATTTCTCTACAGACTAAAAATGGAACTAACATATGATGCAGCAATCATACTTCTGGGTATATCCAAAATATTGTGATCAGAATTTTATAGAAATATCTGCACTTCCATGTTTATTGTTGCATTATTCATGAAAACCAAGATATAAAAAATATAATCTATGGTGGAATGAAAAAAGAAAATGTGATATATATATATATTTAAATATATGTATATATATACATATATATATATATATATATATATATAATGGCAAATCATTTGCTCTTTAAAAATAACAAAATCCTATCATATGTGACAAGATGGGAGTGAACATAGAGAACTTTATGCTAAGTGAGATAATCCAGTAACAGAAGAAAAATACTCCACAGTTTTGCTTACATGAGGCATCACATATAGTCAAACTCATAGAAACAGAGAGAAGAATGGTTGTTGCCAGAAACTGTGGGGACAGAGAAACGGAAGTTATTTTTCCAAAAGGTGTGAAGTTTCAGGTATGTAAATGATAAATTCTAGAGATTAGCTGTACAATATTTTTCCTATACTAACAGTATTGTATTGTGAACTGAAATTTTTAAGAGGGTAAATCTAAAATCGTTGGTATCAGAAGTTAAAATAAGAAAATAAAATGATAAAGCAAATAGAATTTGTGGAGTATGTTAATATAAATTATAAATTAACAAATAATTAAATGAACATTGGACTGACAAAGGGCTTGAATTCTTTCTATGATATTTTGTAGCACAGTGTGATGTTAGGTTTTACCTTCCTCACAGGTAGTTAGAGAGTTGATAAGTCAATGAATGGAAAGTAATATCGGTAGAAAACTAGCCCCACATCACACATCTGGGTAGCCCGAGTTTGGTGGTGACAAAGGAATGCGAAAAACAAAAATTAAGAGAAAGCGGGACGAGGGGTCCATCACTTACTAGGGGAGACAGTGAAGGCCCCAAGCTCTGATCATCCACACTATTTATTGGTTACAATCACTTTGATCTATAGGGTAGGGGTGAAGTGATGGTGGGGAGAGGGTGACGTGATGATGGGGTGAATCAGTGAGCTGGAACTGGTGTGTCATTCTAAAGACTGATAACAGTGGCGGTTTGAGGAGGTTCACAAAACAAGAACACGTGGTTATCTTTAGCCTGTTATCTGTGTGCAGCTGGTGGAATGTGGGCCTTATAAGGAGCCTACAAGTCTGGCTATGTCACAGTGCTATGAAGGGGTTTTATGTCCTTGGCCACAATATTTATGGTAACAGAGCCTAGGTCACCCTGCACTGGAACATGAGGCATGGAGAGGCCTTCCTCCTCAGAGGCCTCCTGTGACCTTCCGCAGTTTGTTGTTCCTTGTTTATATGTTATTCATAACCAGTTTATGTAGGCACTCTGTAAGTCCTTTCTCCTTTCCTGCTTCTCCCAACAATATCTTGTTAACAAATTCCTATTCCTTAGACTTTAAAACTGGTTGCATTGTTGAAATTATGCTTTGGTGGTTTTCCTCTATTGTTAAACATTTTCTCCATTGCTCATCACTTTTGTGTTTATTTTCTTCCTTTTTAATTTTTTTCTCAACTTTTATTTTTCATACAGGGCAAACGTGTAGATTTGTTCTATGGGTAAATTATTTTGTTACCCAGATAGTGAACATAGTACCCTTTAGGTAGTTTTTTGACCCTCACCCTATGGCCTCAGGTAGGCCTTGCTGCCTCTTATTCCCATCCTTCTGTCCATGTGTGCACAATGTTTTTTCCCACTTACAAGTGAGGACATGAGGCATTTGGTTTTCTGATCCTGTGTTAATACACTTAAAATACTGGCCTCCAGTTGCATACATATTGCTTCAAATGATATATTTTTTCTTTTTTTCTTATGGACTATTCCAGGTGTATATGTACCACCTTTTCTTTATCCAGTTCACTATTGAGGGACATCTAGGTTGAATTCATGTCCTTGCTATTGTGAATAGCACTGCAATGAACATATGGGTGCATTAGCTTTCTCATAAAACCATTATATTCCTTTGGCTGTATACCCAATAATGGGATTGCTGAGTTGAATTGTAGGTTTTTTTTTCTTGTTGTTGTTAAATAACTTTCTTGAGATATATTTGACATAGAACAAATAACACAAATTTAAATTATACACTTTGATATATTGTGATGAGTGCATACACCTGTGAAACAATCACCACAATTAAGATAATGAGCATATTCATTACTCCCAAAAGGTTCCTCTTGTCCCTTGTTGTCCTTCTCTATACCACTCTCCATGTCTATTGCCCCACCCTATCTGAAGGCAATCACTGATCTGTTCCCTTTCACTATAGATTAGTTTTCATTTTCTAGAGCTTCATGTAAATGCAATCATACACTGTTTTCTCTTTTTTCTGGTTTTTTAAACTCATCATAATTATATGTATCGATATTCATTTGTTTTTATTTTGGTGTAGTATTTCTTGTATAGATAAACCAAAATTTGTTTTTCTGTTCACTTATTGGTGTACTTTAGGGTTCTTTTATGTTTCTGGCTATTACAAATAGAGCAGCTATAAACACTCATGAGTTGACCTTAGCCCGGGCACTTATTTCTCTTGGGTAAATACCGAGGAATTGAATGGCTAGATCATATGGTAAGTGAATGCTTAATTAAAAAAAAAATCTTTCAGACAATATTCCAAAGTGGATATACCATTTAACATTCTCACTAGCATTGTATGAAAGTTTAAGTTTCTTTACATCCTTGCCAACATTTGGGTCAGTCATTTTCCTTTTTTCTATTTTTTTTCTGTCTTTTTTTAAAATTATTATTATACCTTAAGTTCAGGGATACATGAGCAGAATGTTTAGGTTTGTTACACAGGTATACATGTGTCATAGTGGTTTGCTGCACCCATCAACCTGTCATCTACATTATTTATTTAACCTAATGCTATGTCTCCCCTAGCCCTCCACCTCCTCTAAGAGGCCCCAGTGTGTGATGTTCCCATTCCTGTGTCCATGCCTTCTCATCCTTCAATTCCCACTTATGAGTAATAACATGAGGTGTTTGGTTTCCTGTTCCTGTGTCGGTTTGCTGAGAATGAGGGTTTCCAGTTTTATCTATGTCCCTGCAAATGACATGAACTCATACTTTTTTATGGCTGTGTAGTACTTTATCCAGTCTATCACTGATGGGCATTTTGGTTGGTTCTAAGTCTTTGCTATTGTGAACAGTGTTGCAATAAACATAAGTGTGCATGTGTCTTTATAGTAGAATGATTTATAATCCTTTGGTTATTTACTCAGTAATAGGATTACTGGGTCAAATGGTATTTCTGGTTCTAGATCCTTGAGGAATCACCACACTGTTTCCACAGTGGATCAATTAATTTATCCTCCCACCAACAGTGTTCCTATTTCTCCACATCTTCTCTAGCATCTGTTGTTACCTGACTTTTTAATGATTGACATTCTAACTGGTGTGAGATGATATCTCATTGTGGTTTTGATTTACATTTCTCTAATGACCAATGATGATGACCTTTTTTTCATATCTTCGTTGGCTGCATAAATGTCTTCTTTTGATTAGTGTCTGTTCATACCCTTTGCCTACTTTGTGATAAGGTTATTTCTTTGTTTCTTGTAAATTTGTTTAAGTTCTCTGTAGATTCTGGATATTAGCCCTTTGTCAGATTGATAGATTGCAAAAATTTTCTCCCATTCTGTACGTTGCCTGTTTACTCTGATGATACTTTATTTTGCTGTGCAGAAGTTCTTTAGTATAATTAGATCCCATTTGTCAGTTTTGGCTTTTGTTGCCATTGTTTTTGGCATTTAGGCATGAAGTCTTTAATCATGCCTATGCCCTAGAAGGTATTGCATAGGTTTTCTTCTAGGGTTTTTATAGTTTTAGGTCTTACATTTAAGTCTTTAATCTATCTTGAGTTAATTTTCATATAAGGTGTAAGGAAGGGGTACAATTTCAGTTTCTGCATATGGCTAGCCAGTTTTCCCAACATCATTTATTAAATAGGGAATCCTTTCCTTATTGATAATTTTTGTCAAGTTTGTCAAAGATCAGATGGTTGTAGATATGTGGCATTATTTCTGAGGTTTCTGTTCTGTTCCACTGGTCTATATATCTGTTTTGGTACCAGTACCATTCTGTTTTGGTTACTGCAGATTTAAAGTATAGTTTGAAGTCAGGTAGAATGATTCCTCCAACTTTGGTTTTTTTTTGTTTGTTTGTTTGTTTTTTTTGCTAAGAATTGTCTGGGTTATATGGACATTTTTGGTTCCATGTGAAATTTAAAGTAGTTTTTTCTATTTCTGTGAAGAAAGTCAATGGTAGCGTGGTGGGGATAGCATTGAATCTATAAATTACTTTGGGTAGTATGGCCATTTTCACAATATTGATTCTTCCTATCCATGAACATGAAATGTTTTTTTTCCATTTGTTTGTGTCCTCTCTTATTTCCTTGAGCATTGGTTTGTAGTTCTTGAAGTGGTCCTTCACATCCTTTGTAAGTTGTATTGCTAGGTATTTTATTCTGTTTGTAGCAATTTTGATTGGGAGATTGCTCATGATTTGGCTGTTTGTCTATTATTGGTGTATAGGAATGCTTATAAGTTTTGCAAATTGATTTTGTATCCTGAGACTTTGCTGAAGTTGCTTGTCAGAGTTTGGGCTGAGACAACAGAGACTTCTAAATATACAATCATGTCATCCACAAGCAGACAGTTAGACTTCCTCTTTCCCTATTTAAATACCCCTTATTTCTTTCTCTTGCCTATTGCCCTGGCCAGAATTTCCAATATTATGCTGAGTAGAAGTGGTGAGAGAGGACATCCTTGTCTTGTGCCGGTTTTTAAAGGAAGTGCTTTGAGATTTTGCCCATTCAGTATGATATTTGTTGTGAGTTTGTCATAAATAGCTCTTATTCTTTTGAGATACATTCCATCAATATCTAGTTTATTGAGAATTTTTAGCATAAAGGAGCATTGTATTTAATCAAAGGCCTTTTCAGCATCTATTGAGATAATCATGTCGTTTTAGTCATTGGTTCTGTTTATGTGATGGATTACATTTATCGATTTGCATACGTTGAATCAGCCTTGCATCCCAGGGATTAAGCTAATTTGATCGTGGTGGGTATGCTTTTTGATGTGCTGCTGGATTCCATTTGCCAGTATATTGTTGAGCATTTTCACATCAATGTTTTCAGGGATATTGTCCTGAAATTTTCTTTTTTAGTTGTGTCTCTGCTAGATTTTGGTATCAGGATGATTCTGGCCTCATAAAATGAGTTAAGGAAGATGCCCTCTTATTCTATTGTTCAGAATAGTTTCAGAAGGAATGGTACCACTTCTCTTCGTACCTCTGGTGGAATTCGGTTGTGAATCTGTCTGGTTCTGGCCTTTTTTGTTGGTAGATTCAACATTATCCCCATGAAGTTACCATTGACCTTCTTCACAGAACTCGAGAACAACCACTTTAAACTTCATAGGGAGCCAAAAGAGATCCCGCATAGCCAATATGATTCAAAGACTTACAGCTTATCTATATTCTTGATTTCTAAAAAAAGGAGGGTTTCTTCTTTAGAATAATATATTCTAAATTCCTCTGCCTGAATAGAATATTAATTTTTCCCATCCAAATGAAAGATCAGTTCTGATAAAAATACACAAAGCATGCCAAATCAAAGATTTTGCTGATGCCAACTGTGTATATTTAACAAAGGAGAAAAAAAAATGTACAATTATAAAAGTTGTATAATGTCATGAAAACTTTTTAAGTGCAAAATATTCTTTCTGAAATTACTTAATATCGTTTGATTGACAAACAAAGAATGACATTTAAGTTATAAAATAACATTTGCATGTTATGATGGTAAGATGCTGTGGATTAAGGTGCACTCGACTCCGCCTGAAGAGTCTCAGGAAGAGGAATGTCATCTAACCTAAATATATATGGAACATAGTAAAAATTTCTAATGGGTGCTTTGGCTCACCGAGCTCTCCTCAATTCTCCTCAACAACCACCATTGCACCAGTGTACCTCTGTCTGGAGTGATTATTTCTCTATTTGTTCAGTAAATTATTAAGGAGATTTCAGATTAGACTGACAGGTTATGTCATTTGGTGGTAGGTAAAAATAAAGGTAATAGTATGAATCAGCTGACTATTATAATAGTCTACACAACGGATGTTGGTGCCACACCATTGCAGTACACATAGTGACCAGATGAGAAATATAAAAAGCCGGAATCAATGTAATATAAGGGAAAATAGAATGCTAGTATAGAGAATGAGAAAGAATACAAGTGGTCTCCCAGGTTTTTGTATTGGCCAACTTGATGGCTACCGTATTATACACAGTGTGCTTCCAACTGTGAAAGATTTGACCTTTCTTTTTTTAATTTACAAAATCAAAATCTTAATTTGCTTAATGGTCAATTTGATGTTTAAATATGATGGTAGATTATTGGATGTGTGGCTTGTATTTACAGCAAAATTTAGCTATTTCTTAGACCAACTGATTGCCTTATTTAGATCAAACTTCAGCCTTCCTGGTATAGAAACAAGAAAGGGAGCATCATTTGTACTGTTGGCTTAATCTTTCTTTCCTATCAGAAAAATTTCTTCATAAGACATTTGGCTCTACTGAGACATTTTTGTTTAAGAAATGTGCATGTATCTTAATTTGACCAAAATAAAAGGTTTTGATACTTGTGGATAAAATGGCATTGTATCTACTGTTGCATTTCCATATGTCTTAAAAATGTAATGCCTTTCTAGGCTGTACTACAGATTTTACATGGAGTTTTACCTTTACCTAGTGGATATTCAACCTTATTATTATTTTTAATTCCACTATTAGAATTAAAACTTTCTGTGTTGTCACTGAAACCTAAGTAAATTATTATACGTAAGAAGGTCACATGTTTGACTTTCAGCTTGAGAACAGCATTGATGATAAGTATGTTTTGTCTACAAGAGTCGGCAAAATTTCAAAAGAGGAACTGATGTAGAAGATTTCTAGTCTAGAAAGTTAAATAAAATTGGAACATAGATAGGAGAATTGTTAGTAAAATGCACATAAGGTAGAAAGTTTGAAATCTATTTAGAAGCTGGAATGGAGAGATCCTGATGTCTAAGATAAGGGAATGGAGCAAAATTGCCAAGTGGCGAGCTTGAAAACTCAGTG
This sequence comes from Cebus imitator, assembly GCF_001604975.1. Lineage (NCBI taxonomy): Eukaryota > Metazoa > Chordata > Mammalia > Primates > Cebidae > Cebus > Cebus imitator. The sequence continues at coordinate 1,449,996 of NW_016107813.1, read as the reverse complement.
AATGCTGATGCCAATGAATTAAAATAAGGGAGCCCTTCAAGATTGAAGGTGTTTTTTGAAAACCCATCAGTGGAACGTAGAATTAAGCACCATCTAATTGGATAATGTCATTTGTACGGACATACAGAATGTGAGAAAAGAGGATCATGTGCATAACTTTGCATGTATGTAACCCTAGATAAGAACAAGAAGAGTACTGCCAAATAAATTTCCAAAACTAAGAACTTCAAGAAAAATGTAAAATGAGTTAAGAATACCAACTATACATGGACAATCATATAAGATTTAAAAAAATGGAAAAGTGTTTAATTTTTAAAAATTAGATATTGGTTGATAACTAATAAAACGCATTTTTGCTGGTTTTCTTTTTTAATGTATGTGTGGAAATTTGACTGCAAAAAGTTTAGTAGTTTGGAAAACATTTATAAGTGCAAAATATAACCTATGAATCCAGGCAGTAAGAAAAAGAAATCTAGTGAAACAGATTTAAAAATACCAAAATTAACCGGGCATGGTGCTGCATGCCTGTAATCTGAGCTACTTGGGAGGCTGAAGCAGAAGAATCACTTGAATCTGGGAGGTGGAGGTTGTAGTGAGCCGAGATTGTGCCATTGCACTAGAGCCTGGGTGACAGAGCAAGACTCCATCTCAAAAATAAATGAATAAATAAAAATCAAGGAGTGGCTAAAGAAAATGCCAAATCAAGAGATTCTATCAATGTAATGCAATTGAGCATTCATGTACATTATATTGGCAAGGAAATGAAAGAAAAACAGGTACTAGTCCATGTAGTACAGCTATGATACTATTTCTTCCTCCTTGAATTCTAATGCCCACTTCAAGGGCAACCTGATTTCATGGGGGGAGGAAATAGTACATATGGGTGGAATAATTACATTTATAGTATAGGAGATAAATTTTAGAGATAGATGAAAAGTTAAAAAAAAAATCCTTCTATATGTAAATAATTGGAGTCAATTCTCACAGCCAGCCTTATGAAGACTAATTTAGCATTAAATGACATGCAAGTAGAACTCTCTATAATTGGGCAGATCTTTAAAGTTCTATAAGGAACAAGCTATGGCAGCCAACTAATCAACAGACTGAAGATCTAGACGTCCTTTTCAGTAACCAAATGTTCCCCTGGGATGTATAAACTGCTTGTCAAGGTAACACTTAGGTTCTCCATATAATATAAGGAACGATAGAGTTTAACAAATTTCATACTTTACACTTCAGAGATCAATGAAAGTAATGCAGACAATCAAAGAAGCAAGATATCTTATTGCTCATTTCCCAATAAATTTCACATTCAGTATGCCATAGATATAAGCAATCAAATAATCAATTCAATATAACTTTTAAACCACAAACTAGTTCTTACCACTTCTTGCCAGGAATATTACCTGAGGATCTCAAATTTTTCTTTTTCTTTTTTTTGTTTCTTGACATAGGAGACAATGACTGGTACAAAGAGTATGACAGAAAATGAGATAATGAGCTTGATTTAAAAATCAGTTCTTTTATTCTTTAGAGCAGACGAACAGGATAGGAAAAGTCATTTAGGGTCAAAGAATGATTCAGATGGTATAATATAAAGAAACTTGAAACTAGAAGAAATTATAGAAGAAACTTCATACTTATTAGCATGGAGAAAAAATTTTCCATGAGGGCAGGAAAATTTACACATTTTAAGAGTATTCACAGATAGAGATTAAGTTACTTTGCATAATGTTATGTCTCTGTGACCAATTGATAGAAGTCACAGAATACAGGTTTTGACTCATTGTAAGGGAGTATTGTATATGTAATATTAAGATACATTCACACAGAAAAGAACTAACTCAGGGTGGAGTCATATCCTCATCAATGAAGATATTTAAACATGGATCAGAAGACTATTTTTAAAGAATTTGCAGTCTAAGTCTATGACTAATAGTTCTGTTGAAATGACCTTGAAGTGATGATGTCCAAATAATTTAATTCTAGTATGTCTTAATATATTATTTTATCAAAATATTTTGTTGTCAAACAAGGCTCCAGTGATTTACCCCATTATGAATGCATGTTGTGTTTGAGGCAAACATTTCATGATCTCTCTCTTTCATATTTACTTACCTTTATGTATAAAATTTCTAAAGTAAAATTATATAAAAGGAATATGAAAACTTGAAAATAAAACTATAATCTAAATATCACAATTTGCTCTAAAATGGAGAGTGGGTATCTTTATTCTTTTATTTTTTGAGAGCAAGGCTTTTTATTTATGCAAGTAGTATATATTTTTACATATGTGATATATAAGTAACATGCAATACAATTCAGCTAAAGTGTAAAATTTATTAATTTTATCATATGTATTAACCTGTGAAACCATAATCAAAATTAAGATAAAAAACAGTTTTGTTAACTCCTGAGTTTCCTTTTGACCTTTGGTCATCTCCGCCTTCTTTTTCCCAAACACACTCTTTGCATCACTTACAGACAAAAACAACAACTGCTTTCATCATAATATTTAATTTTTTGTTATCTATAATTTTATGTATATTTAACCATGTAGTGTGTACTTAATCTCACCTCTTTCACTCAGCATAAATATTTGTTAAATTTCATTTATGTTGTTTTATGTATTGTTTATTGTTATTTCATTCTTTTATATTGCTAAGTGTTACTTCATTTATGGCTATGCTACAGCTTCTTGATTCTTTCATCTGTTAATGGTCATTTCGTTTGTTTCCAGGATTTTCCCATTTAAAATACACTTGTTATGAGCATTCACTTATAAGTATTTATTTTTGTATATGCTTTTATTTCTCTGAAATGCAGAGTTCCTACGTTTAGTGGGAATCAATAAATTCAGCCCGATCAATTCTATGTTTTTTTCCGCCATTATCCCGATCTCTTCATATCCATTCTTCTGACTGTTCTCCAGATTTCTGCTTAAATAAATTGGAAAACTCAAGCAGTTCTTGTCAAGTGTAATGCATTCCTTTTGGTCGCACTCTCAACCTCACCTCTAGGGGCCCACTGGGACTTTGGTCTAGTTATAGGTCTAGAAGAAAACAGGGGTATTGAGGGTGGCTCCTGAGGAGAATCAACATTATCTTGCCAGGCAACTGCCTCGAGGAGACCATTACTGTTTCCTTAGGCAGCATAGGGTTTATTTCCTCAGACAAAGATAGAAAGGCTGATGGCAGCATGGGTTGGAGAGATCTTGCCACTACTGGGGATGGAGAAGCTGTTTCTTCTGGCAAAAAAGCTTCATCAGAGTTTACGGACTCAGTGTCTGCAGCTTTTTCAAGGTCCTCCCAGAAATCCCCATTCCAAGTATCAGGTTCTTTCTTTTCCAATCAATGCTCTCACTTTAACAGTAGACACCTGGTGAGGCTGTGATGCACCTTTCATTGCAGGTTATCCACTTACGTAACAGCTTGTATCTGTTTATCCACAATTTCAGTTCTTTCTCTAGAGGAGATAAGACTCACTCAGCGCAATCTTAGCAGATTTGAGGCTCAGTGTTTGCTTCCGAAGCCGGGAGTTAGATTCCCTGTGTTCGTCATTTTCTTTTATCTCTTTGTTCACTGAATGTTGGAGCTACCAGCCAGCTTTATTACGTTTCTTGGTTCTCCACATATAGTCAAATATATTATGTATAGAGTCACTAAACTTCTTGCCTTTCATGAGCATTGAATCAGGAGTGTCAAATATATTTATTTTGCATAATTCACTAAACAATTCATGCCAAGGACTATCAGTATTCTCCACATTATAGAAGTAGAGTCCTTAGCATTTTGGGGTCTCATTATATTACGTAGCCAACTCCAGAAACCTCAAATCCAATGAAAGAACTCCATCCTTAATACTCTGTTCTTCTAGAACCACTCCTGCTACCAAAATCTGTATTAGTGAGGGTTCTCTAGAGGGACAAAACTATTGAGATATATCTATATCTATTTATATCTGTATCTATCTATATCTATATCTACCTATAGGGGTGTTTATTTAAGCATGAACTCACACAATCACAAAGTTCCCCAATAGGCTGTCTGCAAGCTGAGGAGAAGGAAAGCCAGTTCAAGTCCCAAAACTGAAGAACTTGGGTCTGATGTTCAAGGGCAGGAAGCATCCAGTACAGAAGAAAGATGTATGCTGGGAGGCTAGGCCAGTCTAGCTTTTCCACATTTTTCTACCTGCTTTATATTCTAGCAGGACTGGCAGCTGATTAGATGGTGCCCACCCAGATTAAGGGTGGTCTGCCTTTCCCACCCCACTGACTCAAGTGTTAATATCCTTTGAAAACACCCTTATAGACACACCCAGGATCAATACTTTGCTTCCTTCAATCCAATCAAGTTGGCATTATCAATCACTACACACACACACACACACACACACACACACACACATGTAATATTTATGTGTGTGTGTACATATATATATATATATATGTGTGTGTATACTGCCCTGCTTATATACAAGTCCATAAATATTTCTATTTGTAACGATTTGTATCCCCATTAAGATAAAAATGATTTATAATATCTCTAACTGTAGTATATGATCACATGATTCAATGCAGATGTCTCCCTTACTGACTTGTAACCACCGCTTCAACATGAGAAGCCTGGCTTCAAGCATCTGCATTCCATTTGCTTTATTGCTCAATTATATGGTTTGAAAATTGTTAACCTGGATAAACATGTAAGCAAGTGATTATGCACAATTTTTTAACTCCTCACTTTAGGATTAAAGACTCCACTACTTTCATAATTTCTTTAGGTCAACAGTTTTTTTCTTCATTTATTTTAGTGAGGTTGTTTCATACATGTTTAATATAGTAAAATTTTGTTTTCATAGGCTGCCCATGGGTGAGTAATAAAGATTTCTTCATTTTTGACACTGGTAATTTGTGCCTTCACTTTCCTTTTACTGGTTAATTTTACTAGAGATTCATGAATTTTCTTATATTTTCAAAGAATCAGCTTTGATTTTGTTAATCTTCTCGATTTTGTTTCTATTTCAATTTCATAGAGTTCTGCATTGACTTTTACATTTTCTGTTCTTCTGTTGGCTTTATACTTAACTTGTGCTTTATTCTCTAGTTTTCTAACGTGAAAACTAATAAAGATTTTTTAATCTTTATTTTTATAACATATATATATTAGGGAGAGAGAGAACATATGCATAGAAAATGTATAAATATAGATTTATATCATTTAGTACTATAATTTTCACTCTAAGCACTGCTATTTATTTTATCATATTTTGTTTTAGATGGGGTATCACTCTGTCACCCATGCTGGAGGGCAGTGGTATGATCTCCACCCACTGAGACTCCCAGCTCAAATGATTCTTCCACCTCAGCCTTCCAAGTGAATAGAACCAGAGACGTGTGCCACCATGCCCAGCTGATTTTTTGTATTTTTAGTAGAGATTACGCTTTACCATGTTGTCCAGTCAGATCTTGAACTCTTGGACTCAAGTGTTATACCTGCCTCAGCCACCTCAAAGTGCTGGGATTACAAGCATGAGCCAAGGTGCCTAGCCTAAGCGCTGCGTTCCTTACATCATACAGATTTTGTTAATTTATATTTTCATTATCATTTACTTAAAAATACTTTTTTTTTTTTTTTTGAGACGGAGTTTCACTCATGTTACCCAGGCTAGAGTGCAATGGCGCGATCTCGCCTCACTGCAACCTCCACCTCCTGGGTTCAGGCAATTCTCTTGCCTCAGCCTCTTGAGTAGCTGGGATTACAGGCACGCACCACCATGCCCAGCTAATTTTTTGTATTTTTAGTAGAGACTGGTTAAAAATACTTTTTAATTATCTTGAGACCTTTTGACCCACTTTCAATATATAAAATTTTTTAATGTTCATATATTCTGAGATTTTTTAGCTATTTCCCTAATTGAGTTCTTGTTTTGTTTCATGCGATCTGATAATTTCCTTTAAATAATGTATATAAAATGTGTTAAAGTGTATTTCATGGCCCATAACTTACTCTATTTTGGTAAATGTCTCATTTGAGTTAGAGAGAAATGTGTAATCTGTTTTTCTTGGATGAAGTAGTCTCTAATTGTCAATTAGATCAAGTTGATTGATAGTGCTGTTCAGGAAAATCCTGACAGATAATTGCCTGCTTTATCTATCAATGATTAAAAGAGATGTGCTGAATTCTCTACATCTCCAACTATAATGGTGGCCTTGCACATTTCTCCTTTGAATCTGATCAGTTTTGTTTCATATATTTTGATGCTGCCATGAGACACATGCATCTCAAGGGTTATTAAATATTCTTAGAGAATTGATCCCTTTATCAGTTTGTAATACCTCACTTAATTACTGATTATCTTGTTCTGAATTCTGCTTTCTTTGAAATTAACATAGTTCAGGAAGCTTACTTTCATCAGTGTCAGCATGGTCTATTTTTACATAATATAGAGTTTATTTCTAATTTTAAACAATCATATTCTTTTTACCTAAATTAGATTTCTTATGAAAAACATTTTAAAATTTCTTTCTATTCACTCTGAGCAATCTTTGCACTTTAATCAGTGCACTTAGACCATCCAATTTAAAGTTAATATTAAAAGGTTTTGGATCTAATATCTACTTTGTTTTTAATTCATTTTCAGATTCCAACAAATTTACTCAATATTGATGTAACAAAATTTTATATGTAACACAGGGTCTTTGGTACAGGACTTGACCTTCTAAAGTGAATTACAGGTGAGCAAAAGCATGCTGCATTTCTGTCCTACCCAATAGTGTTGCAACCAGAGCCCTCTCATAGCTTTCCACTAGGTGCTTTAAACACATTTTCTTTCCCTTAAAAATAAGTGGGGGAAAAAAACCTCTCCACTTCCAATCAGAAAAATATGTTAACTCAGAATTATCATACTCTTATGGAGTTTCAGCAGATTTTCAACACCATAAATAGATTTTGAAGTCCTTTGCCTAAGCATTTCTAAAAAAGTTGCAGTGTTGACCAAAAGAAGAGAGATTTCTCATTAAACTTTGATTTAATGGGTCTCAAATTATGTAACAGATTTTTGGTCACGTTATTTGCATTAAAAAGTACTGATTACTAAAACCAATGAATTAAAACTGCAACACACACACTCAAAAAAAAAAAAAAAAAAAACTCAAAAAAAAAAAAAAAAAACAAATCAAAATGGTCCATAAAACTTTTTTCTTTCCTTCTCAAGCTTTTGTAATCCACTTTTACCATAAACCAGTCTTTTGCTCTTAGACTTAAATAGCTGATTGAAACAAACAGTTCTCAGACCTTTCCCCACCACTGATTAAGACGGGTAGCAGTCTTCAGGGATACTCATTTAGTCTTCTGAGCACTCTGGGTGGACTTAGTGACTTTGACATCTCCAGCAGGCTCCTTGTCCACTGCTTTGTGACTCCAACAGCAACAGTCTGTCTCATTGCAAACAGCAAAATAATTCTAAAGAGGACAATCAGAGCTCTCAACAAATATGGGCTTGATTGGAACCATATCAATGATGGAAGCATCACTCTATTTCAGTAATTTCTGGCCATCTTCCAGTTTCTAACTAGAACAGCAATCAATTTTTACCTTCAGCTCAGCAAAATTGAAAGCAATGTAAGGAGTGTGGTGATACATTACAAGGGCATAGCCAGCACTGATTTGGTTTTGATGGTCCAGGAAAATCATCTGAGCAATGAAGACAGCTGTTTCCATTGATGGGTCATTTTGTTGTTACAAGCATTGTTGCCATAACAAACATCTTACATAGACACATTCTTGACACTGAAGCCTACATTATCCCCAAGAAGAGCTTCACTCAAGGCTTCATGGTGCATTTCAACAGACTTTACTTCACTTGTAATGTTGACTGGAGTAAAGGTGACAATCATTCTGGATTTGAGAACAGTCTCCATTCAGCACAGGGCTCAATACCATCAATTTTGCAGACATCTGGAAGGGTAGATGTGAGCACTTGTCATTTGGACAATTTGGTGGTAGGATGCAATGCAGAACTTCAAGTGGCATGGTTCCATTGGCATTGCCATCTTTACAGGTGACTTTTTATCTCTTGAACCAAGACATGTTAGTACTTGGATCCAGCGTTTGGCTCCATTCTAATAAGAAATTGGCACACATGTTACTGTGTCAGTGTTACAGATAATTTTTGTAATAAGTGCTGACTTCCTTAATGATTTTCTCAAGTCTCTTCTGGTTGTGGGGTGGCTCAGTGGTATCTAGGTTGTTAACATTGATAATTAGTTGTGTCACACTCAGCATGTAACTCAGAAGGGCATGCTCATAGGCCTGCCAATTCTTTGAGGTGTCATCTTAAAATCACCGATACTAGCAGCAACAAATAGGATAGCAGTCTACTCAAGATTCCTATAATCATGTTTTTGATGAAGTCGTTATGTCCTTGGGCATCAGTGATAGTCACATAATACTTTCTGGTCTCAAATTTTTGCAGGGAGGGATCAATGGTGATGCCATTCTCTTGCTCAGGTAAGCATGCTTGAAGAAGTTCTCTTCTATCTCAGCAGCCTCCTTATCAAATTTTTTAATGGTTCTTTCGTCAGTCCCACCACATTTGTAGATCAGATGTTCAGAAGCGATGAACATGCTCAAATCTATGTGTCTAAGGACAAGGATGTTGACATGGGACTTTTCCCTCCCCCTTTGGCTTTCAAGGGGTGTTGTTGTCTCAACACTTGTTCTTTCATGGCAAACTCATTGAGAAAAAGTTTTACCTTTTTTTTTTTTTTTGCTAATTTTATTTTAATTTATTTCTCCCATCTTTCTCCTTTCTCTGATTTTTTAATGTTTTGCTTGTTTCCAGTGACCTGTTTTAGCCTACTGATTGTCCTTTTGTTTTAATTGCCTAACATGGTTTGACTCTGTGTCCCCATCCAAATTTCATGTCCAGTTGTAATTCCCTGTGTTAGGAGAGGGACCTGGTGGGAGGCGATTGGATCATGGAAGCAGGTTTCCTCCTTGCTGTTCTCATGATAGTGAGTGAGTGCTCAGAAGAGCTGGTGGTTTGAAAGTGCACTTTGAAACAGCACTTCCTCCTTCTTTGTCTCCTGTCACCATGTGAATATGTTCTTGCTTCCCCTTTACCTTCTGCCATGATTGTAAGTTTCCTAAGGCCTCTGAAGCCATGCTTCCTGTATGGCCTCTGGAACTACGAGTTAAGGAAACTTCTTTTTTAAATAAACTTCTCAGTCTCAGGTAGTATTTTAGAGCAGTGTGGGAACATCCAATACAGAAAATTGGTACCAGAGAAGTAAGGCATTGCTATAAAGATACCTGAAAATTTGGATGTAGCTTTGGAACTGAGTAATGGACAGAGTTTGCAACAGTTTGGGGGGCTCAGAAGAAGACAGGAAGATGAGGAAAAGTTTGAAACTCCCTAGGGACTTGTTGAATAGTTGTGATCAAAATGTTGAATGTGATATGGATAGTGAAGTCCAGGCTGAACTGGTCTCAGATGGTGATATGGTGTGGCACTGGGTCCCCACTCAAATCTTTCTTTGAATTGTGATAATCTCCATGTGTTATGAGAGGGGATCAGTGGGAGGTACTTCAATCATGGGGGCAATTTCTCCCATGCTGTTCTCATGATAATGGGTTCTCATGAGTTCTGATGGTTTTATAACTATCTGGCATTTTCCTTCCTGGCACTCATGCTCTATGCTTCCACCTTATGAAGAGGTGCCTTCCACTAAAATTGTAAGTTTCCTGAGGCCTCCCATTAAACCTCTTTCCTTTAAAAATTACCCATCTCAAACAGCTCTTTATAGCAGCATAAGAATGGACTAATACAATAAATTGGTATAAGAGAGAGTGAGGTGCTTCCCTAAAGATACCTGAAAATGTGGAAGTGACTTTGGAACTGGGCAACAGAGGTTGGAGTAGTCTGGAGGACTCAGAAGAAGATGGGATTATGTGTGAAAGTTTGAAACTTCCTAGCGACTTGTTGGATGGATTTGACCAAAGTACTGATAATAATATGGACAACAAAATCCAGACTGAGGTAGTCTCAGATGGAGATAACAAACTTATTGGGAGCTAGAGTAAAGGTCACCCTTACTATGCTTTAGCAAAGATACTGGTGGAATTTTGGGCAAAGATACCGGTGCCCTGCCCCAGAGATCTATGGAACTTTTCACTTGAGAGAGTTGATTTAATGTATCTGGTGGAGGAAATTTCTAAGTGGCAAAGTATTCAAGAGGAATCAGAGCATGAAAATTTTGAAAATTTGGAAACTTGTGATAAAAAAGAAAAATAATGCACTAGCAAAGAAAATCACATTTTCTGTAGAGAAATTCAAGCTAGCTGCAAACATTTGCATAACTAATAAAAAGCTGGATGTTAATCACCAAGGCAATGGGAAAAATGTCTCCAGGATATGTCAGAGACCTCCACAGCAGCCCCTACCATTACAGACCTAGAAGCATAGGAGGGAAAAATGGTTTCATGGGGAGAGCCCAGGCCCCCACTGTGGCATCCAGCCTAGGGACTTGGTGCCCTGCATCCCAGTTGCTCCAGCTCCAGTCATGGCTAAAAGGGGCCAAAGTACAATACAGGTTGTTGCTTAGGGGGTGCAAACCTCAAGCCTTTGTAACTTCCATGTGGTGTTGAGACTGGGGGTGTGCAAAAGGCACAAATCTAAGCCTCTGCTGAGATTTCAGAGGATGTACAAAAATGCCTGGATGTCCAGGCAGAAATCTGCTGCAGGGGTAGAGCCCTCATGACGAACATCTATTATGGCAGTGCAGAGGGAAACTCTGTGGTTGGAGGCCCTACACAGAGTACCCAGTGGGGCACTGCCTAGTGGAGCTGTGAGAAGAGGGCCACTGTCCTCCAGACCCCAGAGTGGTAGAACCACCAACAGCTTGCACCTTGCACCTCAAAAAGCCACAGGCACTCAATATCAGCCTGGGAGAGCAGCCATGAAGATTGTACACAGGAGGGACACAGGCACAGAGCTGTCCAAGACCATGGGATCCCAGTCTTCACATCAGTGTGGCCTGGATATGAACCATGGAGTCAAATGAGATTATTTGAGAAATGTAAGATTTCATGACTTCCCTTCTGGGTTTTGGACTTGGATGAGGCCTGTGGTCCCTTTGTTTTTGCTGATTTTGCCTTCTTAAACTGGATCTGTTTACTCAATGCCGGAACCCCATTGTATCTTGGCAGTAACAAACTTGTTTTTGATTTTACAGGCAAATAACTTAAAGGGACTCTCATCTTAGATAAGACTTTGGACTTGGAATTATGAGTTAATGCTGGAATGAGTCAAGACTTTGGGGGACTGTTGGGAAGGCATGGTTGTGTTTTTAAATGTGATAAGGCCATGCAATTTTGGTGGGGCCAAGGTTGAAATTATATGGTTTGACTCCTTGTGTCCACCCAAATGTCATGTTGAATTTTAATTCCCACTGTTGGAAGGAGGTGACTGGATCATGGGGGCAGATTTCCCCCTTGCTGTTCTCCTGCTGGTGAGTGAGTGCTCACAAGATCTGGTTGTTTGAAGGTGTGTAGCACTTCCTCCTTCTTTCTCTATCTCTCCTGGCACCATGTGAAGATGTACATGTATCTCCTTCTCCTTCTGCATGATTGTAAGTTTCCTGAGGCCTTCCCAGTCATGCTTTCTGTAGAGCCTGCAGAACTGTAAGTCAATGAAACTTCTTTAAAAAAAAAAAAAAAATTACTCAGTCTCAGGTAGTTCCTATGGCATTGTGACAACAGACTAATACACTGCTCTAGAGTTCACAACAAGCATTTTTTACACTAATCTAAGCCCTCACTGAAATAGAACTAAACCATTTCACGTGTAATATATGTAAGCTATGTAAGAGTATTTTAGATCTTTCCCTCTTTGTGGCATTGCAGTCTTTGATTTCACTTATTAATAAGGTGTAATTACCTATGCATTCTAATTTTATTGCTCATTGCACACAGTTATATATTATTTAAGAAATGAAAAATTAAAAAACACATTAATTTACCTTATTTTTTTCTTTAGCACTGTTTGATCTTTTTCTCTAAAAATTTTGTAGATCTAAATTTCTAATATGTATTATTTTACCTCTACCTGAAGAACTTCTTTTATTTTATTGAAAATAAATTTCCTGTTTTTTGTTTGCAATATTCTTCCATCATTTTAAAGAATAATTTTTGCTGGATAAAAAATTCTAGTTTGGCACTTTATTTTTCTTTCAATACTTTAAACATTTACTTCATCTTCATTTGATTATAGTCTGAGAAGTCCACTGCATGTGTCATTTTTCTTCTATATGTAAAATATTCCCCATGTCAGCTTCCATTCAAGATTTTTTTTTTGTCTTTGCTTTTCTGCAATTTGAATATGATATACCCATAAAGAAGTAGAATTTTGGTATTTATCTTTCCTTGTGTTTTTCAGCCTTCTCAACCTATGTTTTGATTTCTGTCATTGATTTTGTAAAGTTCACAGCCATTATTACTTCAAATATTTCTTATGTTTGTTCTTTTCTTATTATTTTTCTTGTAGCACACTTTATGCAATTTTGAAACTGTCCCAGAGCTCTTGGATATTGTGTTTTGCTTTTACATTCTTTCTTCCCCTTTTTCTCAATGTTACATTTTTCATTGAATTTTGTGATGTTTGAGAACACAAAAAAGGAGAGAACACTAAATTGAAGAAATCTGCTAAGAGAAAATTTGCATTCCCTTATTATATACCAGTTAACTTATTGGATACTCAGATTACAATAATTTGGTGCATTTGTCTTAAAGTCATTGAGCATAGAGTCTTATTTCATAGTTTCTAGTTATATCAATAATCGAAGTGTCTGGTAACCTCACAGCTTAGAACGTGTACACTGCTGTCAACAGAGGAAAAAAGTCATCAACAAAGGAAAGAAAGAGAATGAGACATTTTAATAAATGTAAAGTCTCACTGAGGAAAAGTTTCTGGAACTAGCAGAAATTAAGTGATGGGAACATTTTGAGGTTAAAAAAAATGCTACAATTTATGTAACAGAATCAAAGTAACCCCTCTTATTGGAAGAGGATATGCTCCAAGACACCCAGTAGATACCTGAACCTGTAGATAGTATCAAAGTCTCTGTACCATACATATTGTTTTTTCCATAATTTTATAGACAGAAGATTGCCTTACCTTAGACCTTAGCAAACTCGGCATATAACTTTTTTCTTTCCTCATTGTCAAGAACTTTTACATTTTCACTTATACAAAGCATTTTACAGCTTCTCTTTGGCATGTTCAAATTGCCAGCAGTACACTCTTGTGCTTTGGGGCCTTTATTAAGTAAACTAGGGATTGCTTGAAAACAAGCTCTGCCATGCTATGGCAGTCAATCTGATTACCCAGATGCCTACTAACTGACAGCAAGCTTCTATAGATAGAGAAGCTGGACAAAGGGTGGACACACAGAAATGTAGCAGGATCGAATGGGTTGGCATAAGACTTCATCATGCTACTCAGAATGGCATGCAATCTAAAACTTACGAACTGTTTATTTCTGGAATTTTCCATTTATTTTTAAATCACAGCTGACCACAGGTAATTAAAACCATGAATAATGAAAAAAATCTATGAGAAAGGTGGTGGAGGGCAACTACTATACTGTATTTGTTTGCTAGGGATGCTGCAACAAAATACATAACAACAAATTTTTTTCTCATGGCTCTGGATGAAAGTCCAAGATTGACAGACTTTGTTTCTGCTGAGCTCTCTCTCTTTGGCTTGCAGATAGTTATCTTCTGACTGTGTGCTCATATGGTCTTTTCTTTGTGTGCGTTCACCCTTGGTATCTATGTGTCACATAAGGACACCAGTCTTATTTAATCTTAATTGCTTTTTTCTTAATTTTCTTTCTTTCTTTCTTTCTTTCTTTCTTTTATTTATTTATTTTTTTTGACAGGTCTCCCTCTGTCATCCAGGCTGGAGTGCAGTGGTTTGATCATGACTCACTGCAACCTCTTTCTCCCCAGCTCAAGTGATCCTCCCATCTCAGCCTTCTGAGTAGCTGGGACTACAGTCACATGCTACCATGCCTGGATAATTTGTGTGTCTTTTGTTGAGATGGAGTTTCACCATGATGCTCACTGAAATCAAGCAATTTGAACTCCTTGGCCTCCCAAAGTGTTGGAATTACAGGCATGAGCCACCGTGCCTGGTCTTAATCGTTTCTTTAAAGACCCTACAAATACAATTACACATGAAAGAACTGGGCCTTAGAACTTCAATATATAAATGTTGGGAGGGACCCAATTCAGTTTGTAACAGATATAATATTTACTGAGCTGGTGTTAAAATTCTTAAAGATATGTAGAATGTAAAAATACCTTTCTAAGCCATGTAAGAATTATTTTCTTTGCTTATTCTCCCAGCATATTGGAAACTTTGCTTCTGAGAATAGTATTTGGTGTTCAAGATATGACCCTAATTGCTTGGTATTTTATTCTGTGAATACTTCTGTTTTTCAGATTATGAGAATCATGAAACCAGACCTGAAAGATGACATAAAGACAAATCTGGAAGTGCAGCTCTGTCTGGGATTGCTGCTGTCTATTATGATCCATTGTGCATTTCTATTATACACTCCAGATGGCAATGACATTTTATTTTACTGGTTGTGCTCTTCCGTTCTTTCTGTAGATATAAAGTACCGTGAGTTACCTCGAGGTTACAGCCATGTAGCTTTCCTGGTGTTTTAAAAACTTGCCTAAAGAAAAGACCAACAACTAAAACAAAACCTTATCTCCATTCCAAAATATATTTTTTAGCAGTTCAGTTGAGTTATTATTAACAGACAATGAAAATCCACTTTCGTGTGTTCTCTGGAGCAGTGGAATAAGAAATTTACTAAATCGACTACTTTTGGGTATCTCTTTTCTTTCCCTCCCTCCCTCTCTCTCTCTTTCTCCTTCCTCCCTCCTTCCCTCCCTCCCTCCCTCCCTTTCCTTCCTTCCTTCCTTCCTTCCTTCTTCTTCTTTCTTTCTTTCTTTCTTTCTTTCTTTCTTTCTTTCTTTCTTTCTTTCTTTCTTTCTTTCTTTCTTTCTTTCTTTCTTTTTCTTTCTTTCTTTCTTCCTTTCTTTCTTTTTCTTTTCTTTCTCTTTCCTTCTTTCCTTCCTTTCTTTCCTTCTTTTCTTTTCTTTTCTTTTCTTTTCTTTTTTTCTTTTTTTCTTTCTTGAGACAGGGTTTTGTTCTGTCTCCCAGGCTGGAGTCCAGTGGTCCAATCATAGCTCACTGCAGCCTCAAACTCCTATGTACAAGTGATCCTCCCACATCAGTCTCCTGAGCAGCTGGAACTGTGGGCTAATAGAAAAAGGTTCCTGGTGAGAGAAAGAGGATTTATACTGTATAGCTGCTTTGTCTGCCCTTGTTTCTGACTAGGAACTGGAATTACCCCCACTGATTGTGACAGCTGTGTATCTTACATTTTCTGGGATAAATTAAGGCAATCTTAAGGTTCAGAAAATGTTTGTTTTGTTGCATAGCTCTGAAACTACATCTTACCTATTATTTTAAAAAGTGAGAAAAAGTGTGTTTTTATAATTTATCCAGGTAGTCACATCCATTTTAGCAGCAGTAATAATGTCACAGAATACTGGATTAAATATTTTACTAGTCTAAGACCTAGAGTGGAAGCTGATGAAATACAAATGGAGAGTTGAGATGGGCCGTTTTTGGCAGATATGAAGTTGAAAGGAGATAATGTAAGAAAAATCTCACAATTTTTGAAATTTTGACATTGTATATGACACCGTGGGAATTTTCCACTTTATCATAATATTATCTTGTAGAATGCTCTCCAGATGGCATCGCTAGAGCCAAGCAAATATTGTGGTTATAAGGGTTCTGCTCAAATAGAAGCCCTTTATAGTGATAACATCCCGTTTTTTATGACGAGTAAAATATATGTTTCTAATGGGAATGCAGCTCATACTGTGTTGGCAGGGAGGTTTTATCAATGGGGTCAACAGAGCAGAGAAAACAGCAGATAAAGTTTGCTGCAGAGTTTTTCATTCATAGAACTTCTGTGGCTGGCATGAAGTTTACACCAATGCTCTGATTACAGAGACATGAGGGGCAAACTCCTCAAAGAGAAATGGGTACTTGAGAAAACACACTATTCAAAGACTTCAATAAGTGTCTCAGAGATGCACTTAATAGTTGACATCACACATTTTGAGACTATGAAGATTAAGAAAATCCCAGTGAAGTTAAACTGCAGTATTCAGATGTTGGGAGTAAGGTTTGCCAGAGGTTGTCTTTGATTATGCAGCAGATCTCCTCCAGCTCAATGCATTGAAGACAAATTTCCATTTTGATTAGTGACAAATGAAAAACTGATTTTGTTATGGTTAATCCACATTGTCACAAATAGCATTCGCTAGATTTTTTTCCATTGTGTTGGCAACCTGTAAAGACTGGGAACTCCTATCTCTTTCCAAAGCTACATATGCTACATTCTTTGACTTCAGCTGGTGGACAATACATTTTTCACAAGACATGATGAATTAAAATTAAAAAGGAAAATTGCGGTGTGTAACTACTCTACAGTGAGAAACAGTTCAGTACCTCCTATTGTTTGAAGAACAAATGCCTACTTATTATAATGGCCTAGGTAAAAGGAGAAGACTTTCTGATTGGAGGATTGGCATGGTTTCCACAAGAGCCATAAGGGTTAATTCATGACTGACCATTACCAGTAATCTCATGATAATCTCTTTTTTATTTGGCATGTGAGTAAATTTTTAGTAGTACAATGAGCAGAAAGGTGCCTGTGTAGTACTTAGACCACATACACACACACACACACACACACACACACACACACACAAACACTATTGTTTAAAAAAAAAACAAACAAAAAACCCTTTTACCTTTCTGGTCCTTAAAATTGACCAAAGTACAGCAGCTATCTTGCACTTAAGAGAAGAAAGGTCACCTTGCCAAGAGTGAGAATACAAAGACAGAAGGTGGATTATTAATGACACTGCCAAACAGCTGAGTCAATACTAGAACTATTTCCAGATACATACAAAAAAAATGTCCCTGGAAGTAGTACTCTGAGCTGTATTTTCCATAACTTCCAGGTTTCCTTATTCCAAACTGACTTCTGGCATTATTGTGAAGCCAAAACAAATTATTCTTTCACATGCTTTCCATAAAACAAGAGACTTAG
Organism: Cebus imitator; assembly: GCF_001604975.1. Lineage (NCBI taxonomy): Eukaryota > Metazoa > Chordata > Mammalia > Primates > Cebidae > Cebus > Cebus imitator. The sequence continues at coordinate 1,432,787 of NW_016107813.1, read as the reverse complement.
CCACACATTATTACTTAAAAATTTGTGGAATAGATGTGAATGATTAATACATATTTAATTATAAATTGTACATTGCTTTATGGTTTTATATGATACATATTAGTCATTGTCTTTTGTGAATTTTTCCAGTTTTCCAGAGGTTATTACAGAAGGAATAGCAAGAGCTTTATACTTTCTTGAGATCTCTTCTTTTATGCATGAAGATTATTGTCCTTTTATGCAATTATTACTTTCTGATAAAAGCGCTATTGTAAAAGGCCACCATTAAGGTGACAGGTTGATATATCAAATAGTTATTAACTTCATATTTTGCTAATACCTAACAAGGACATTAAACATTTTTCCCTCATAGTTGAAGATTAAATGTATTGTGTCAGTGCCATGTTGAGATACACTGTGGTAAATAGCTCTGACGCTTTAACAAGGATATTTGAAGCAAAGTGTAATCTAGTGAACGAAGTTGATCACAAATTAGTTATGATGCTCTTATTATCAATAGGGAACTTTCATAGCTACTTCTGCAGTCCTGCTGTCATACTTTCAAAATCTATCTTTTGCTTACTGAGTCACTACATTCTCATCTTGGGAAAACCATTTACGTACTTATTTCCTTAGCTGCCTGCCACTGTAGTTTACAGATTTTGTTTTCCCATCTCTATCAAGACATTACATTGTGATGTGTGCATTTTCTCTCTTTCAGATGCCTTCAGAAAGGAAACATACATTATAGAAGAACTCGATTATTAGATATGTGACAATTTTTGCAAATAGTTTGTAAAAGAGGGGTGGTACAATACTTAAGGAAATTGATAGTATCTCTCTAAACCTGTTTTACCAATTTTTCTCTTCTTTTTTTCTTGTTTGTTCACATTTTGTGCATCCTCTGTGAAGGAGGCTATTTTATAATGAAAAGAAAAGTAAAATAACAGGCAGATGAAAAGGTAAGGTAACTCTGTATGCAGAAGTGAATCTCAATCTCATCTGTAATTAACATTTCACCATCAAGTTCAAATCCTGCCTTTTGTTTCTAAATTATCCCTGCAGACTCTGACTAATAGTCATCACTTTGCACCTCAATGTACTATTCTATTGCATTTGCATCATATTTTCAGCCTTCTGGTTTTATATTTATTTCAACTAGTTTTCTAAATGTCATAATTAAAATAAATAATTATGACTTTATTTTTCTATCATTATTTTCATGTTCACTGTTAGCCCTTAATAAATAATTAAATAGTAGTAGCATTGAGTCACACGTTTTTAAAATAAGCACTAACCTTCTTTTTCCTTTTCTTTTCTTTTTGAGACAGAGTCTTACCATCACCCAGGCTGCTGTGCAATGGTGGGATCTCGGCTCACTGCAACCTCCACTTCCTGGGTTCAAATGATTCTCCTGCCTCAGCCTCCTACATAGCTGGGATTACAGGTACCCACAACCACGCCCAGATAATTTTTGTATTTTTAGTAAAGACAAGGTTTCACCATGTTGGCCTGGCTTGTCTTGAACTCCTGACCTTGTGATCCGCCTGCTTTGGCCTCCCGAAGTGCTAGGATTATAGGCATAAGCCACCACATCTAGCCAAATATTAACCTCATTACTCCTTCTCTTCCTAAACTTCCTACCACTTACTCTTTTCAATATTGATGCTTCCATTTTAAGGCATTTAGATACAGTTGCTTTTTCTGTTAGTTATTCCAACAAGTAGATGTAGATTAATTTTTCATGTCCTTTTTGGATGTATGGGTTTGGATTTATTTCTAACATGTTTTTATGTCAGAGGAACTTATTTGAATAAGGTTCAGGATCTTTTTGTATAAACAAAATAAAGAGACTTTAAAAATATTAATGCTTTAAAAATTCTGTAGATATAAAATAAACGTTACAGCAAAATATTTCCCTTACTGTAACAAAAAGTAATTAATATCCTCAAAAGTTAGACTAATTCAATGAGTTACTTTAAACCCATATGTAAGCAAGCATTTCATATGATGCTTCAGAAAAACACACAATAACTTAGAAAGTGGTATGTAATAAACAAAGTAAAAAAACAAAAATAAATATACCAAAAAAATGTAATATATTTCTTTTGTCAGTCCATTTTCACACTGCTGATAAACACATACCTGATACTGGATTTATATTAAAAAAAAAAAAAAAAAAAAAAAAAAAAAAAAAAAAAACTTTAATGGATTCACAGTTCCTTGTGGTTGGGGAGGCCTCATAAACATGGTGGAAGGCAAAAGGCATGCCTTACATGGCAACAGGCAAAAAAAGAATGAGAGCCAAGTGAAAAAGGGTTTCCTGTTATAAAACCATCAAATCTCATGAGACTTGTTCACTATCATGAGAACAGTATGGGGAAAAGCGCACACCAATTCAATTATCTCCCACTGGGTCCCTCACACAAAACATGAGAATTATTGGAGCTGCAATTCAGGATGAGTTTGGTGGGGATATAGTCAAACCATACCATATCTTACTTTTCCGGAAATACATATGTAAATATGTAATCTTTTAACACTGACCCGCTTAGGAAAACATTTAAAGGATTTCTGCTTACATAGTGGATACATTTTCTTTGATGTACTAATGTTGAATTGGAATTCACCTAAGGCTGCTTTGGTCTATGGCTACAATTTGATTCAGTTTGTATGACATTATTCCTCATTAATCTTGCTTGAAGCTACTAAAAACTATATGCTGCCAAATATTGTGGAAGAAATCAAATTGGAGAGGTGGAATCTTAGTTCAGAGGGTAATAAGCTGTTTTGACTAGTGTTTTTATCTTTTCTTTGCTCAAAGAAAATATTGTAAAATCTGCTAATGGATGTCATCTATTGATGGAACCAATAAAAGCAGTTGTTCTGTAATTTTTACAGTTTTTTAAATAAAAATTTAACTTCAATTTTCATCAGCTTCCTTTCAACATATAAGCTATAGTGGTTGATGTTTGTTGTTCAATTATGTCTAACCAGCAGCAAAACGGAGCAGTTCCAATCTCATGTGCTACCAGTTCTTACTGGATTCGAGACTTCTCATGAAGATATTTTGGGGTGTATATCATTTCCACATTGACATTCTGTTGAAGAGAAAAGAAAAACTTTTACTTATTTCTTCAACGTGCTGATCTCACTTCCAAATAATCTTATTTACTGAACCAGTTTTTACACTGACATATTAATACAAGTTTGTGTGTGTTATATTTATCTGCACATAATTTATATTTGTTATTGCTCTTATATTTCTATTTTAAATGAACTGATTATTTTTCAATATTTTTCTGTTTGGTAAAATAATTTGTAAATCAAGATTTTACGTATCTTGTTTTTTTAGAAAACGTATTCCAACTGATTAATTAGATGGATAGATGTGGAAAACTAATCTCCATTAGGCACATTTCTTATAGGAAATAAATGTTAACTAAGACACTTTTTCAGGTAAGCATATCTTTTGGGTTAACATATATGCTTTCAAATATCTTATTTTATAGATTAAATATTATTATTATTTTTACCTTTTTGTACTCCTTGCAGTTGTGTGAATTTTCCTGTAATGAAAACACAAATGCTCCTTATTTTTTTTTTTTACCAAAATGAATAGGTAAACATTTTTAGATAAAACATATATCAGCCTTAATCTGTATTATATTAAAACATGCATTACTACAATATTTCATGTAAATATTTGCAATTTATTTATTCCATGTTGACTATGTCACTACTGCTACAGTAAATAGCTTGCCTGTGTAAATCTTCATCTTAATTCTATGACTTGGTTTTCATACACACTTCAGACTATTAAGGCCATGCAATATTGACAACTACCGCAGGGTTCTGATTTAGTAAATAAAATTCACTTCTATGGCTATTTTTAGTTTAAAAAAGTCATGTTTATTCTACCTATTACCATTGAATCTTTAAAGCAGTTTTTGCTTTGTTCTAAGTTCTGTATTTGTAGTGTGATTCCTCATTTATCTATAAACAATGGTAAAATAAATGGACAGATTGATCTAAACTGAAATTTCTCAAGCAATTAAAAAGTGTTTAAAAGGGAAAGCCCTAAAATGAAATAAAAGAAATATAGAGGGCTAGATACAGTGGCTCATGTCTATAATTTCAGCGCTTTGGAAGGCCAAGGTAAACAGATAACTTAAGCTCAGGAGTTCCAAGACCAGCCTGGGGAGCATGACACCACCCCACCTTGACCAAAAAAAAAAAAAAAAAAAAAGGCTACTGAAGTTATCCAGGTGAGAGTTGACTAGGCTGAAGCTAAACAGATTACTGTTTTGGGGGCAAGAAATATTATCTCACTGTTGCTGCAGGTCAGGATTCTGGGCATGGTTTTGCTGGGTCCTTTGGCTCAAGGTGTCTCACAAGGAAGCAATTATGGTGTCAGCCAGGGCAATAGTCATCTCAAGGCTCTACTTGGAGAGAGTCCATTCNTATATATATATATATATGGCTTATGCAGAAGTAATGGCAAAGCCATTACTTTTAAAAGCAAAACCACAATTACTTTAGTACCATCTCTCTCTATATAGTGTTGTGATTCTCTCAAGCAATTGAATAATTAAAACATGAAAGACTTAAACATAAGCCCCAACACCATAAAAACCCTAGAAGAAAACCTAGGCAAAACCATTCGGGATATAGGCATAGGCAAGGACTTCATGACTAAAACACCAAAAACATTGGCAACAAAAGCCAAATAGACAAATGGGACCTAATTAAACTCCAGAGCTTCTGACGGCAAAAGAAACAATCATTAGAGTGAACCAGCAACTGATAGAATGGGAAAAAATTTTTGCAATCTACCCATCTGACAAAGGGCTACTATCCAGAATCTACAAAGAACTAAAACAGATTTACAAGAAAAAAACAAACAAACCAATCCAAAAGTGGGAGAAGGATATGAACAGGCACTTTTCAAAAGAAGACATACATGAGGCCAACAAACATATGAAAAAAATGCTCATGATCACTGATTATTAGAGAAATGCAATTCAAAACCACATTGAGATACCACCTCATGCCAGTTAGAATGGTGATCATGAAAAAGGAGACAACAGATGCTGGAGAGGATGTGGAGAAATAGGAAAACTTTTACACTGTTGGTTGAAGTGTAAACTAGTTCAGCCATTGTGAAAGACAGTGTGGCGCTTCCTCAAGGACCTAGAAATAGAAATTCCATTTGACCCAGCAATCCCATTACTGGGTGTATATCCAAAGGATTATAAATCATTCTATTATAAAGATACATGCACACATATGTTCATAGCGGCACTGTTTACAATAGCAAAGACCTGGAACCAACCCGAATGCTCATCAAGGATAGACTGGACAAGGAAAATGTGGCACATATACACCGTGGAATACTATGCAGCCATAAAAAATGATGAATTTTTGTCCTTTGTAGGGACATGGGTGGATCTGGAAACCGTCATTCTCAGCAAACTGACACAAGAACAGAAAATCAAACACCACATGTTCTCACTCATAGGTGGGTGTTGAACAATGAGAACACATGGACACAGGGAGGGGAGCATCACACACTGGGGCCTGTGGTGGGGGGAGGCCAAGGGAGGGACAGTGAGGAGAGAGTGGGGAGGTCGGGGAGGGATAGCAAAGTGAGAAACTCCAGATGTAGGTGATGGGGGAATGGAGGCAGCAAACCACATTGCCGTGTGTACCTACGCAACAATCCTGCATCATCTGCACATGTACCCCAGGACATAAAGCACAATAAAAAAAAAGATACTGGATTAATTAGAAATCCATAGGTAAAAGGGAAGTGGAGAGAGAGAGAGAAAGAGAGAGAGGCACAGAGAGAGAGAAACTTGACCTTAGTTTTCTTCATTTTACAAAAATTTACTTCTTTTGGTGATGGATATGTTTAGTACCTTGGTTGTGATGACAGTATCATCGCTGTACGTATGTGTCCAAACTCATCTTGATGTACATATTAAATGCTTGCCATTTTTCACATATCAATTTTACCTCAATAAAGTTAAAGAAACAAAAAAAATAGGCTTTATGTCATCAAGTATTTTAAAGTGTATATTTTGTGAAAGATTCTTTAATGGTCATACCTTAAGTCAAAAGGTAATTCAACAAGTCAAAAACAGACAGTAAGTAAAAATATCCAGACTTTCTCAGTCTATCAATCTCTCCTGCATCTTGGAACTTCATCAAATTACAAAATGTTCTATACTTACAGAGTTAGTAACTAAATTATGCACTATTCAAAATCATTGAGCTCAGAGCAAATGGATTTTTAAGAAGATACATTGAATATAAAATGTTTGTAATATTTTATTGCTTACTCTTCACCTCTGATATAATGGAAAGAGGAGTCAAAGTTGATAAACATCTGCTTCGCTCCTTGTAAAATGCAATATGTGGATGCATTTATCACCAATATTTCAAGATTGGATGAGATATTATCTTGCTTATTGGTTTAGTGACTGCAGAAATGTCAATGTGGCTGCAATGCTGTGAGACAGATTTGCTATTAATTCTAATGTATTATACTGTGAGAATGTACTGAGGGGTAAGTCAGATGGGCTAATTAAAATTTTATTCTGTGTAAAAGTGAAAAAAAAAAAGTAGCATTACTCTTCAGTTTTTTATGTAATTTTCTGACAATGTGCAGATAACCTCTAAACACTGACTTGGGCTGCCAAAGTAATGGTGTGTGTGTGTGTGTGTGTGTGTGTGTGTAAATATATGATGCAACTTAGGAGAAAGATAAAAATTTACTTTCAATATGACATTTATATGCCAGCCCTTGATTTAGATATGCGGCAGTAGCAAGACATTAGCTTAAAGTACCAATCCAGCATATTCCTAAACATGGTATACCATTTATGTTCTAAATGATGTGGATGGAATCAATTAGAAGAAACAAGTGAGTTCCAAGACATACTTTTAAAAAGCTGCAGAGTTGTTAGTAACCTGATGTTATACTTCATTTCCCAACCAAGCTGTAAGGCTGTCAGAGTTGGTAATGGAGTACTCCAGAAATGAATTGTCTAATGTGCTCTATCAAGAACATACCCGTATTAAATATGCAAGACCTCAGAAGTAGTCCACATGTGCTTAGTAATACATGTAGAAGGACACTGATCAGGGAATATGGCTTCAAGATGTGCCTTGACATAAAAATCTCGTTTATTTTCTTTATGCGCACTGTATTGCCACAAATCAGCATAAAGTGTATTTACCACTACTCTAGGGAAAATGTTGATTCAAGTGTTTTATTCTGCAGTATCACTTGCCATTCACTTAGCTCCTCTTTGGCAAAACTTACTGTAGTCTGCACCTCATACGCTTTGCATATTAGGATTTCACACATGAAGTGATGAGCAGTTTTAATTTTCCTTAACATTGTCCAGGCAGCCATCCATCCACTCATAAAATTATATTCCTATATAGAAACTGTATTTATAAAACACTATAAATAATTTTAATATGTCATGCAGATAAAACCAGGGTTCATACACATACCCTAAACTGTAAATATAACTTTAAAAAGGATTACTCATACTCATAAATCATGTAAACCTCTAACGGCCTGTAAATTTTTGTATTAACCTTTTGTAGTATTACGTATTTTTTTTTTTAATTCGCCAGAATAGGAAAAAAATATTGGCAAGCTGGTAGGACATCTTTATTGAATTGCAATAATTTGTATTTGAGAATTCATAGCTATGGAAGATGAATGCATCACTACCTTTCTTTCTTTCCATAGATATTCATTAGCTGACTAACTTCATCAAGTCACAATGTAAATGACAAGTCTTGATTTCTCAGTTAAAGATCTAAAGAGAAGAATATCCCTTATTAGCTTCTACTCAGTTATTTGACACGATTATTAAATTATTAATTCTTATATCAATTTTGTGAGATATATTGGGAACAATCATTATTTTCATTTTTAAAATGTAAAAGATTTTGTGAGTTTCTATAAGTATAGTTTAATAGACTGTCATGTGGCTAGATCTTAGAAAAATCATAAAGAATTATATGTAATATTTATTGGAATATTTTATAGGTACTACAATAAATTATGTAGTTGATAATCCTGTGTAAAGTTTTATTTTAATAAAAAAATAAAAATTTTATTTAGTTTATGTTCAACATCCCTGAGAGTGTTTGGACCCCTTTCATGGACTTAGACGGTAGGACTAGAAATGTAACAGTAATAAACTTTTCACCAAGGCACATGAGAGAAACATATAGATCCTTCCTCTTAAAAGTAATCATTTAAAAAAGAGAGATTAAAAATGGAGAGAGAGATCACAACAGAATCACAAACAGCAGTACTCTGGGATTATTGGCATATAAGGCTTAACACTATGATCATCCACGAAAACAAACAAAACCCTTAAAAATCAAGATATATCAAATAACACAAAGCTGATTTCATTCTTGTCATCTTTTTAACACCAAAAACTGCAGAGAAGGCTGTTGAAGTATTAATTGCCACACAAAAAGGTCCAAGGTCACAGTGACCCAACAGGCTAGAATTTTTTTTTTATACTTGCAGATGAGGTGGTCCCACAGGCTAGAAATTATTGATTATGGTGTTATTCTTGTCTCATTATAATGGTGACATAAAAACATATAGTATAAAACATGTAACTGTGACTTAAAAACAACCTATCAACAGATGCTACAACTAGCTAAAAGACTATGTAACATGCCAGTTCAAGTATTCAGTTTCACCTACTCTGACCTCAGAGAGTGTATTTATGCAATCTGCAAAACCAGAAGGAGGAGAAATGTCTCTATTGGTTGCTCTTATAAAGAAGCACAGAAAAAGAAAACTCCCAATCTTAGTCCATTTATGCTGCTATAACAGAATACCTTATGGTGGGTAATTTTTAAAGAACGGAAATGTATTTTCTCACACTTTGGGAGGTTGGGAAGTCCAAAGTAAAGGCACCAACAGGTTAAGTTGTCTGGTGAGACTGCTCTCACCTTCCAAGATGGTGCTATATTGCTGCATCCTCTGCAAGGAAGAAAAGCTGCGTCTTTTCAAGAGAGGCCAATGCTGCATGAAGTTTCTCTTACAATGACCTTAATCTCATTCACAAGAGAGGAACCCTTATGGCTTAATCACACCTGAAAGTATTCCGACTTAATACCAACCCATTCGCAACACCTGAATTTTGAAGGGACAGGTTCAGACAGTAGTACACCCCTTATCTATCCGTAAATACATATTAAGTGCTCTGTCATGAAATGTGTAGGATTTCTCCATGAATTAGAGAATTAAACTGCTTTGTTATCATCAGACTTTAAAAAGTGAGTACCAAAGTCTCGAGAATTAATTGTTAGCATTGAAGGACTGGTCAGCTATTACTCAACCTCTGGAGAAACACTGTTGTATCTGCTGTCCTCTTCATTTACAGGTTGATGTATCAGCAAAGTGAAACAAGAGGCAGATGAGGACTCTTCCATATTTATTTCCTCAAGAACTCCTATCACAGTATCCTTTTGTAACATTTTGCTGCCAGAAATTAGAGGTTTTAATCCCACATTCCGTAGGGCATATAGTCGCCTGTCTCTGGCAGTTACATCTTCAAATTTCTTCTCTGGGAATGTACTCTTTTTTTGTTTGTTTTGTTTTGTTTTGTTTTTTTTGAGACGGAGTTTCGCTCGTTACCCACGCTGGAGTGCAATGGCACGATCTCAGCTCACCGCAACCTCCGCCTCCTGGGTTCAGGCAATTCTCCTGCCTCAGCCTCCCGAGCAGCTGGGACTACAGGCACGCGCCACCATGCCCGGCTAATTTTTTGTATTTTTAGTAGAGATGGGGTTTCACCATGTTGACCAGGATGGTCTCGATCTCTTGACCTCGTGATCCACCCGCCTCGGCCTCCCAAAGTGCTGGGATTACAGGCGTGAGCCACTGCGCCCGGCCTACTCTTTCTTTTCTCTTCTGCCTCTTCCTCTATCAGCTGAAACATGTATAGGTGAATCCAGTAGGTCTGGAATTTGTTCTACAGTGTTTGGCATGTGGAGATCATGAAGCCTTTTCCAAAAAGTAATATGTTGCTTTTACAGTTCCCTTAGCCAGCAACCACAGTTAATATTCAGTCTCATATAAGGTACACAAAGTTGGCATTTTAAAATACTATTTTACAAAGACCTGGCCTGTAGCTCAGCAAGTTGAACATTTCTAAGGCCTCAGAGCTAGTCATTACGGAGACAGAATTGTTTTCTATACCTGACCATAAATGTTCATGCTGTTTCCTTGGTAGCAGGCTGCCACACCCACAACATTCACCCCCCCCCAAAAACAAAACAAAACAAAATGGAATAAAAAGGCATTGCCAGCAAATGTACGAAAAACAGACCTTCTTCAATGTGTGTCATTTCCAATGAAATAATAAGGTTGGGTTTTTCCATCACAAGTGATCATAGGGTCACTTATGATGGAATACAACTCTTGTGTTCAGAACCCAACTCTGATACCTAAATGATAAAAATTTGCTTTCTTTTCTTTTTATTTTTTTGAGATGGAGTATCACTCTGTCACCAGGCTGGAGTGCAGTGGCATGCTCTCCTCTCACTGCAACCTCCACCTCCCCGGTTCAGGGGATTCTTTTGCCTCAGCCTCCCAAGTAGCTGAGACTGCAGGCGTGTGTCGCCACACCCAGCTAATTTTTGTATTTTTAGTTGAGACGGGGTTTCACCGTATTGGCCAGGATGGTCTCGATATCCTGAACTTGTGCCACTGTGCCCAGCCATGAACTTGTCTTAATAAGCCAGTTTCCTTATCATTAAATGACATTGGCTTCTGAATCATATATCTGTGGTGAGAATGTGAAAACATTTACAAATTGTGATCCTAGTGCCTGGCATAAAATAAATGAGCAAAATATTTTAATTATAATTATGCTTATGTTTATCTCTAGTTTCAGCCAGAACTAATGTTTCATGAAGCTCAGTCGGTGGGGGTGACCAGACCAGGTATGTTTCCAATGGCTACCTCTGTTTTGTCCCATTTGTGTTTTGTATCTACCAGAATAGTCTATGAAGACATTAAAGATTCAAGAGAGTTAAGTGACTTCTACAAAGACATATAAGTAGAGGGAAATATACTTTTCTATAACCCAGGTTTCTTTATTCCAGTATCAGATTACACAAAAAACACCTTATCCCTACATTTACTAATTATCCTAAATGTTATCGTATCTGTTAACAAAAGTATTGGGTGAAATTACTAAATAGACAAAGAAAAGGTATTGATCAGCTTGTAATGTTTGATATATACATATTGTTTGAGAATTACAATAGAAAGAAAAAACAGACATTCAAAATGAAATCACAGCTTTATTTCTTTTTAAATCATTTTCTTTTCAAAGACCTAATGTAAAAGTCTACGAAAAAGCACAATAGATAAGAAATAAAAGTCAAATATTTTTGAGTATGTAAATTCATAATAGATGTGTTTAATTCAACAAAGCAAAAGAGACAAACATAGCTTTGGCGACTGAGTACAAATGTATCACCTTTGGGCATATAAAGAAATTATATAACTAGATCATTATATGACAGTATATATAGAAAATTCTGCTCAACTGATAAAAAAAGTCATTGAATTTTTAATATGATGACAGTCTATTGGTGAGGGGAGGTAAAGAATTCAATCCTATACACTTCTATCTTTTGGTAAATATTGCTTCATAGACATATTTCCCTACTATTATTATGAGTTTAAGTTTTTTTAAAGGAAGTCATAAAAAAAACTAATTTCAATTCAGTCTTGTGATTTATTTTGTTCAATGCTATTTATGCAAAAAACACCATGAAAGGTATTTTGCTTTTAAATTTAAATATTTAAATAAGATCATTAATCATACTGAACAGATGATAGTCCCACCTGAAATAATTAGAAATGATTTTATTCCTAACATGCCATCTCCATGGTGTCATTGGTCTCAAAAGTCAAGTGTAGGCTTTAGATAGTAAAATGCAGATTCTGTTAAATCTGATATTAATAGCACTAATTATATAATTCACATACATTAACTTTGGTGTGAATAAAAGCATATGCATTTATATTTGTTTTTAAAGTTTACAGTATTCATTAATGCCAAAATGAGACTCACTCTACTGGTTTCAAACTTGTCTGAACACATAAGTATGTGTTTATTTTTACTCTTGTTTGCAAAACCTTATACGCTCAAAATTGTATCTTCTCTTGATATTCTTTAAAAAAGCCATTTTTTAAATTCCTAACATTTTCATATTAGAAATTTTGAGAATGTTAATTCCAGTAACCTCACTGTTCCCAAGTGTGTGTGTGAAAGAGGCACTTCAAATAAGTTTTCTCTTCTTTGTCTCTCTCTGACCCTCTCTCCCTGTTCCTTTCTCTCTGACTCCGTATTTACTTGCATTTATGTGTAAGAACTCCATTTGTCTTATTTTTTTGCAATAAGATTTTAACAATTAAAAAAAGCACCTAGTTATTCCTTATTTATTAGGAATAACAAATATATAAATAAAAATTAATAATACAAATAAATATGAACTGTGCTATACGTATCTGTGTATATGTGTATGTGAACTGTGTATACGTATTACAAAGCAATAAGCATAATTGAAAAAAATGCAGGTGCTGCCATTAGAATACTTACGGTGTTATTAATCTTGAAGGTCCAGTTAGGAATAAAAAAATATGTTAAGGTCAGAGATATATCTTGTATATCTGTATCAAGTATATCTTGATACAATGTTATTTAATTTAGTCACGTAAATGTGCTTTTAAACATGGTTCTGCATACTTATGCTTTCTGCAAAAAAATGCCATAAAATTATTCATTTTGTTCATTCTAATCATTGGTCCTTGGTATGACTAACACTTTGTTTTTTTGTTTTTTTGTTTTTTTTTGAGATGGAGTTTCACTCTTGTTACCCAGTCTGGAGTGCAATGGCCCGATCTCGGCTCACCGCAACCTCCGTCTCCTGGGTTCAGGCAATTCTCCTGCCTCAGCCTCCCGAGTAGCTGGGACTGCAGGCATGCACCACCATGACCAGCTAATTTTTCATATTTTTAGTAAAGACAGGGTTTCACCATGATGACCAGGATGGTCTCAATCTCTTGACCTTGTGATCGCCCACCTCGGCCTCCCAAAGTGCTGGGATTCCAGGCATGAGCCACTGCGCCTGGCGGACTAACATTTTTTTTAATCTGAAATTTAATTTCAATTATTGTTAATATTGTCATGTCTTGATAGCGTTAATGGACTATGGATAATAAATCACCCAGGTATTCTACCAGTTAAATAGTCTACATTGTGCAACTAAAGTAGCTCAAATCTATTATTTTTATAGTACAACAAGTGAATTTTCTAGATAACTTTGATTTGGTATTTTAAATATTTTGGTATTTCTGTTGAAATATATCTTATTGGGATGCTTC
>NW_016107813.1:1416153-1419223 GCF_001604975.1 Cebus imitator | reverse complement strand
TTGCTGCTCAGGCTGGAGTGCAATGCCATGATCTCAGCTCACTGCAATCTCCATCTCTTCAGTTCAACTGATTTTCCTGCCTCAGCCTCCTGAGTAACTGGGATTACAGGTATGAGATACCACACCCAACCTAGGATGCTTTTAAAGTTAATTGTTAGCATTGTAAAATATTTATTACTTCTTATATTTGCTAAATGTTTATAGTTTAACACATATATTTGTATACATTTGTATGATTTTAAATAGATATGTATTTAAATTTTGTCTTGTTTGATATTGTTTTAGTCCACTTAGGAATCTATTTTCTAACATTTGCTATTACACAGCTAGTAAGATGAAAGGAAAAATTCACACCCAGGACTTCTGACATCTACCTTCCAGTTGTCTTTTGGGTGCTGTTATAGTCTGTTTATTGTAGCTTACTTATATTTGTTTAGATATGTCCTTTTTATATATGTCCTCTTTTTATTTTATATGGGCTCCATAACTCAAAATACTACTACAATAACATATCCATAAATTATTATCTAATATAAAATTGTTTTTTCCACAGTATGTTGTGTGTGTGTGTGTGCGTGTGTGTGTGTGTGCATAAAATACGTAGAACATATGTGTTTCTAATATGGATTTTTCAAAAACTAGTATATTAATGAATATTTGGTCCAAATCTTTTGAAGGAGTTTTCTGGAAGCAAATCAGTTATGAATTTAATAAAGGACCTCCTACTGGCTAGATAATTAAACCTTGTTGCAGTAGTTCAGAGGTGTAAGAAAACCAGAAAAGGATTATTTAATATTTGATCACCATTATGAAGCTCACCTCTGAAAGTAAAATTGACTTCCGGCAGTTGGAATTCAATCAGAAGATATTGAAGATGCTTGTCATGCAATGATGAAAATGGGAAGAACTCTGTCTCTACAGCCAAGTATGGATGTTATATTTTCTTACTCATCATTCTTTTTTTTTTTGTCACAGTAATTCTCCTAATCTGTAACTCCTCCCTCTCTTTCCTACTTCATTCTTTCTTCTCTCTCTCTCTCTCTGTCTCGTGTGTGTGTATGTGTGTGTGTGTGTGTGTTGTGTGTTGTGTGTAAGGACCACATATGTTCTATGTTTATATGAGAATATGATAATATGAGGATATTAACTCAGAGTTAAATAGTTGCTGAACAAATAAACACAGATTGTGTGATTATTTTGAAATGCTTTGCCAGCAAAGATTATTATGTGGAAGCTGTTGTTACTATTCCAGAATTGGTAACTTTGAATAAATTATTTACCTCTCGAGTTATGTTTTGCCACGAAAATTTTATATCAGGTAACTTCTAGTAGTTTTTTCTAAGCAGATATATTTATATATAAGAAAAATTAACATTAAGAAGAAATTAATTCAATCAGAAGATACTTGAAGATATTTGTCATGCAATGTTGAAAATGGAAAGAACTCTGTGTCTGTAGCCAAGTATGGATGTTATATTTTCATTCTTTGTTTTTATCACAACAACTTTTTTGTCACTGTTATTCTGTGACACATATGTGAATCAACGAATAGATTTTAAATAGTTAATTAACAAAATTAACTAAATTAAAATGATTTAATTCAAAATTAACATTAAGAAACTTCAATAGTATTCATAACTATCTAATAATTAAGAAATATAATAAATCAATATTAAAGAAATCACTAATTGTCCCATTAAAGCTAACTGAATGGGAAAAAAAAAAAACAACTTTTAAAGTCTAAAAATTTTAAATTTCTATACAAAATATAAGAATAAGACCAATTTTTATACCTCATTATTCCTTTAATTATTATATAATTTTAATTATTATTATTTAGATTTGAACATTGCTTTGGTGTTTTCTACTTTGCCAAAATAGTCTTAATAAATTTCTACCTAAACATCCAGAACAAGCGAGACTTGTAAAATCAGCCAATAGATGGTGCTAAGTGTGGCATTTGCTGAAACACTGACAAGTCTGTTAAAAGCATGAGCTTTGTTGAATGGATTTAGTCAGCTTATAGTGAATGTCATAATAACCTCAGTGTAATGCATATCTTAAATGAGCAGTCGTAGAATGTGTTCTAAAACCCATCAAGTTTTATTGGGAAGCTGATAGGTTTTATTTCCTGCTGTACAGGTATAGTGAATCACAGGGAGTGTTAGGAAGGAAGTTCAATGAGGATTCAACCTTGAATCTTTCTGCTCATTGGAAATCCCAATTAGGAATAAGACACATATATAAGATTTATATAATGCCTTTCCTCCCTAAGACCTAAGGTGACATATACATTACCACTTAAAACAAACAACATCATTGAAAGATTAACCATAACTCTGGACAAAAAAGTAAGAATCAAGAAACTGTCTTGCTCAAATGAGTCCGAAGGGGAAACAGTTCATATTACAAAATATTATGAACTGTTGGAGGAATAAATAAACTATGTGATTTAATAAAGATTCAGGAAATAATGTAGCACTGCAGATCAACAGAAACTGGGAAAGAGTTTCTAAATGTCACTGTTCTATTCCCCCAGCTTCAGGTATGATTCACTGTCACTCTGTGGCACATATGTGAATCAACAAATAATTAGATTTTAAATAGCTTTGAGGTAATATGTATTCAAAACTCAGTGATTTTGCACCAGATTTTATCTTTTTTTTTTTTTTTTAATGGGAACATGTACCATTAAAGTTAAGGCAATAGTATCAGTAAACATTGATTAAGTCTTAAATAACGAAATCAGCTCAATTTAAGGATAAACTAGATCAGCTCCCTTAAAGTGACAGTTTAGGCCAGGCTCAGTGACTCATGCCTGTAATCTTAGCACTTTGGGAGGCCGAGGCAAGCCCACCGCCTGTGGACAGAAGTTGGAGACCACCCTGGTCAACATGGTAAAACCCTGTAACTACTAAATATACAAAAATTAAGTGGGAATGGTGGCAGGCGCCTGTAATCCTACCTGCTCGGGAGGACGAGGAAGGTGAATGGCTTGAACCTGGGAGGCAGAGGTTGCAGTGAGCGGAGGTCATGCCACTGAACTCCAGCCTGGACAACAGAGTGAGAC
>NW_016107813.1:1368459-1416071 GCF_001604975.1 Cebus imitator | reverse complement strand
TATCTTTTTTATTCGCATGTATCATTACCCTTGGGCATATTCACTGCATAGTAGAAAACACACACATATATTTCACTTACATACAGTACCTTTTCTTCCAGTCCAGGAATCTTAAAGCAAAGCAAAAAATTATGAAATACTAACCTTCTTATACTGTTACTCAAAAGTTTTCTTCATCTTTAACAATATCAAACATATTAGGATTCTAGATTTCTTTGATTTCTCTTTGATTTTGAAAGGGATTTTAGATAACAATTTGCTATTTATTTCTTTAAACTATGAGGGTTGTGAAATTTTGACTTAATAGGAAGATGTCCCAAATTTTAAGGAAGCTCCAGATGTCTTAGGTCTTATGATGACACCCACCTACAAATGTAGAAATTAGTGGTAGTGGAGAGAGAACATAATCAAGATTAATCTTCCTTTTGTGGATAGAAACTGGTGGAACACTGCAGCCATCTCTGTAGTATATCTTTTACCTGCCTTATCAAATACAAATTGTTTTTTCTTCTTCACCCAGTTCTTGGGAAATATGTAAATTTGGAGTTGGAGGAAATCAAGGCACGGAAATAGAATTAGGAACATTATACCCTATCGTTTAAAGACATGTTCTCTGCACTTAGATTACCTGTGGTGCAAATCCTGCTTCTGCCAATGATGTCCTTGGCAAATTACCAAATCTTTCTATGCTTTAGTTTTCTGAATATTTAAATAGAAATGATAATAATAATAATACCCATCTCTTAAGGTTGTTGTGAGAATTAAATGAGTTAATACCTTTATAAGGCTTAGGATAGTGCCTGATATGTAATAATACATGAACTTAGATCCTCGCTAATTACTTTTATGTTTTTATTATATCACTATTAAAATGTTTAAAGAACATGAAGTTTAAATGACTTTGTACTCGGAGAACATAAACTTGTACTTTTTTTTTTGCACCAGATGCTGTAAATAACACAGTTTCTAGCACCTTGTTAGAGTTTGCAAAGTTCAAAATGAATAGCATTCTCTGAGTCAAGGTTAGTACTTTGATGTTTAGATGTATTGAAACTGATGCTTTTTCTATTTTTTTGTTTTCAACATAAACTGATTAAAGTCTGCATGTTAATTTGCAGGTAATATGGCCAATATGGGCTTCAATTAGCTAAATCAATTTCAGTCATGCTTCTCTATTTGGCTAGAAAGAAATGGTTTAGGATTAAAATACTGGACTATTTGTGTTAAGTACAACTGATAATCGAGCCTGATTTCAGTTGCCACAGAATAAATTATTTCTTTCAAAGCTCTGTTTAGTACTTGGATTAAGTGGTTATCTTACTTGGCTAAGTTTTTTACAAAGTGGGTTGCTTTTGCTAACCTAGGCTCTCTCAAGTTTTCATAATAATACCATTATTACTTTATCATACCATTCCATTATTGCCATTAAATGAATCCGGTAAACTAAACATCACCAAACTTCACTCATCTGTCAGATTAGTTAATTCCCAGACAAGGTTTGCACTTGTCTTAAAGTTTGTTATAGTGGAATTTGGCTCTTCCTAATGTCATATAGCATGTTCTCAGGGGATTATATGGAACACAAAGGGAGATAGAGGAATGTTAAAGAATGTCTGAATCTGTGTAACACAATTCTGTCACTGGCAGATACAATTATTGATAATTGTAGAGGAAATAATGTTTGTCTATTATGAGATAATAAACTGTTATATCTGCACAAGGTACTAAATAATAGTGATATAATTTTAATATATTAATATATATACATAGGGATTATAGAAGATGTACTGGAAAATGTATATTGGCATTTAGTTTAATCTCTGAGTTTAGAAAAAAATCAATAAGTTTTTTTTGATATAAAAGTTTATACTGCATGGATCAATATGTGCAACAAAGAGTTAGAAGCAAAATTACAAAGACAGAACTTAAGGCAGATCACTTTACTGGCGTCAAAGGACGCCATGAAGAGATAGAATAAGCACCACAGAGAAAGTTTTGTTTTATATCCTGGGGTTAAGGTTTAGGGTCATTGCCCTAAAGTCTGAATTTTCTTACCCCAAATGAAGTATTTCATATGGGGTTTAAAATAAATAATAAATGAATAAAGAAGATCCTTTCATCAAGTAGAGTAAAGGTACAAAACAAGTTTAAGGAAGCTTTTTTTAACAAATGTCATCTGGGTTGAGTCATGAGGATGGGAGGCATTAATAAAGTTGAGAAAGTAGTGTGTATCATTTCAGGAAAAGAGAATTACAAGATAATATCAAACATCATGACATATTAAAGTGAGGACAAACAGGCTTATCTGACTTGTTTCCAAACAATACTCTTTTGTCTAAACTGTAAATATCAGAAGCTGTAAATGGGTAGTGTTTATAATTGAGGGAACAGCACCCTAGTGGACCACAAAGTCAGTACTCTGGTAGTAAGAATTCGTTTCTGCACCATTTAATTTTTTTGACTTTAAGTTCAGGGGCACAAGTGCAGGTTGGTTTCCTAGGTAAACTTGTGTCATGGGGGGTTGTTGTACAGATTATTTTATCATCTAGATATTACACTAGTACCCATTAGTTATTTTTCCTCATCCTCTCTCTTCTCCCACCCTCTACTCTCTGAAAGGCTCCAGTGTGTATTGTTCCTGTTGTGTGTCCATGTGTTCTCATTATTTAGCTCCCACTTATAAGTTAACCACATACATACTTAAAGCAGAAGTACGAAGTAATGTATTATAGAATTGCTGTACAAATTAAAACAATCACATTCGATTTAAATTCATTTTTGTTTTAAAAAAATATTTTGTGATTTAGAATAATCAAACTGTAGGGATACGATACTCGAATCAAAACTAGAAATAAAAAGATTATATACAAGAAAATATTTAGTTGTGGCTAATGTCTACTGTTTTCTGAAAAAAATCATTTTACTTAAGTAGAAGGGACAGCAGAAGAGAGTGATAGTATAAAATTATCCATAGCAGATTTGTGTAAAAAGAAAATAAATTGTGATGAAACGAAAACAAAAATAAGTGTGGATGTGAGAGGTCAGGCATCTGGTTTAAAAACAAGGGAATGCCATTTAGTTTTGGAAAGTATAGACTAATAAATGTGAAGAAAAAATCTGAGGACATCCACTGGAAATATAACCTGCGGAACAGTAATGTCAAATGAATGCCGTGGTGTCTCAACGTATATGCACCTCCTGGCAGGTGTCTGAAGGTATTTCCTTTTTTAAATTTGCCTACAGATAGGTTATTAAAGTCATTGCAAATCAGAACATGTCTTTCCCACAGCACAGATTAAACTACACAGGAGCAGAGGCAAATGAAAGGACAAGAACACTTAGAGGGCAGAGGACTGCTTGTGGATTCCACGTTAACACTGAGATATGGTTCTAGATGGTTACCCTTGATTTGAAATAAAATTTGATTTATAAAATAAATGATTTGATGACTTACCTCTAAATTTGCATGGCTGAAAGGTAAGTTGGGTGTGTAAAAACGGAATGATTTAATTGATCACGTTAGCACTATTAGAGCTTACTCGTAATTTATGTAGGGCAATTATTTGCTTCAGGTGCTTAGGGCCAATCCCAGTTTATGCCTGACGTTCTAATTTAGTCATTAAAAGCCCCCTTTCATTTTCAAGATCTTCCACTTGTACGGTCTAACATAGGTTTATGTGAATTGTCAAGTATGTGTACACATGTATATGAGTAAGTTTGTGTGTGTATGCATGTATGTAAGTATACGTTTAATTGTCAGTCATTCCATTATCATCTCTGCCTTGACTACAGCAGGAATATTCTAGTTTCCTTGCTCTTTTGACTTGTCTCTTCAAATCTTTTAAAAGAGTAGTTTCCATCTTACGGAAAAGGGTTAAAGGTAAGGAAAGAGTAACCAGGTGATAATGCTCTCTCAGCCTCCTTGAGAATTTGTATCTTTTTAGTTTCTCTTTTACTATAGTTGCATAGAAATCTATTCAATAATCTATATTCTGCCTGATTTTCTTCAGCACATGGGCAGCAAATACTACATAAAACTTTCTTCCTTGGCTACAAACCACATTTCTCCATTTAGGTCTTGTTCTTGTACCTTCTCCTGTTCTTCAATATTGAATAAATTTTTATCAGTAGTTCACAGATCCCTGACAGCTTGTAAATTGCTTGAAAATACCCGGGGCTATATATGAACACTAAATATGAATACTAAGCAACGCTGTTTACAGAGTTCCTTTAAAACTCTAATAGTCAGCATCTAGATGTGTTAATACTCAGGAAAGGTGCTTATTGATTTATAGAAACTTAAATAAATATGGAACACTCACTAAATTAAAGGAAGGGCCCTGGGAACTCTTCACTTTCCCATGTGCTGTTTAATAATGGTTGAACAGGTAAGCTGAATGGTAAGTTCTCTTGAGTTCTTAGGCAGACTTATGGAAATATGCTTAGCATACAGAAAGAAATCTCATTGTAAGATATTACAAACTCATAATTCATATTCTATATTTTCACACATTGTAACATAATTCTAGGTTGTTTAACTGCTAGTCTTAACAAACACAAAGACAAATTCCATAATAAGCAAGATTCTAGGTTACCACATTTTTAGAAGAGCTTAGCAAATAATTTAGTAACAACATTAATAGAGAAGAGGCAAACTCTGCCATTCTTTACCTGGAGTAATGGAAATATTTCCAGGAAAAAAGAAATGATTTGGGTAATTTTATGTGCTTAAAGATATTACTTGTATGCAAAGGGCCTCCAGATGGAAAGGTCAAAAGGATGGTATTTCAGCTTTTGCGAAACTTCCACAGACACTATCTAGAAACTGTCTAGATTTAATTGTGGATTTCAAAATTCAGAAACATGGAAAATACTCATAATATTGCATGAGGTACTATCCATTTAGCACCCTGCAGCGGTGTTTACCTGGGTCTGTCCTTGTCTCCCCTCTGAACTTAGTCCTTAGCTTACCACCTCTAGATGTCACCTGTGTTATTTTGCTCACTGACAGTATAAAAGGAAATCAGAAAACCCAGAGCACCAAAGTGCAGCAAACCTACTGATGGGAGGCAGGGTATCTGTCCAGGATTGAGGCACATGATAAAGTTGATTCTTGTCTTTAGAAGAGACAAAAAAACACATAAAGCTCCTTTTTCAGACTTAAAATTGCTTAAAATGGCATTAGAGACATTATTTTGCCATTTATTATATAGATTCAGTTTATGATTAGCTTATTTTTGTAGGAAGGACAGGGACATCTAACATTCATTACAAAACTCACTCATTTAATTAATTATTTCACCAAAAATTTAATGAGTACATAGTTTTGTAAAAGTAAGGCAAAACACCAGATTTTAAGCGTATAAAGTTTCAGGCCCATCCTAAAATAATGTCTTTATGTCTTCAAAGTCACAATGTAAATATCAAATACATTTTACATGTTACCAAACATGTCAACTCCAAATATGCCCAGAAAAAAATTTTTTGAATATGTCAAAATTTGAAAATATAAATACATATTCTTCAAAAATACATTTTTATGGCTGGGCGTGGTGGCTCACGCCTGTAATCCCATACTTAGGTAGGCCGAGGCAGGAAGATCACCTGAGGTCAGGAGTTCGAGATCAGCCTACCCAGTGTCATGAAATCCTGTCTCTATTAAAAATGTAAAAGTTAGCAAAAATAGATGTGGTGTCAGGGGCCTGTAATCCCAGCTACTCAGGAGGCTGAGATAGGAGAATTGTCTGAACCTAGGAGATGGAGGTTGCAGTGAGCCAAGATTGAGCTATAAGCCTGGGAGACAGAGCAAGACACCGTCTTGGAAAGAAAAACAAAACAAAACAAAAAAAACTTCACTTTTATAACAATCTAGTACATATAATAACATTTTGAATTCTGTCTAAGTAAGAATTTCATTAAAAATCTCATCACGTAAACAATGCAAAATTAACGATCTAATAATTCACATCTATGTGGATGCTCCTCAGGCAGTCTTAGTCTTGTGTGTGTGTGTGTGTGTGTGTGTGTGTGTGTGTGTGTGTGAAAGAGAGGGAGAGTGAGAGAGGGATACTGTCTCTGTCTAAAAAAATACTTTATTGTGGTAAGAACACAACATGTCAGGTAGTCTTAGGAGGAAAGTTCATAAACATAAGAACAGAAACAATAGCAATATTAACAATGTCATATTTATTAAGTATTTTTTCTGTTCTAGATACTAACTTCAGCAATTTACACATCTTATTTCATTTAAACATCAGCTGAGCCTATGATATAATCATTATATTCTTCATAATACAAATTTTAAAAACGAAGCTAGAGAAAGGCTACACAATTTGGCCAAGGTTATAAAGCTATAAAATAGCAGAACTTTTTTTTTTTTTTTGGACTCACTGCCCATGTTCTAAATGTGAGGGCAACACACTTTTTATGTGTATTACTAGGTAACAAATATTTTCGGTATTGTGGACTATATATTCTCTGTCATAACTACGCAGCCCCACTGTTATACCATGAAAGCAAATATAGATAATATTTAGATTAATAGGCATAGCTCTCTTCCAATTAAACTTTATTTATATAAAAATAAAAACAACCAGCCAGTTTGGCCCGAGGGCCAGCGTTTGCTAAACCCTCCTCTAAACTACTATGAATATAGATTTCCTCCCTATTATAGTGAGTATATTTTTTAAAGCTAAGTTTTTCAGGGACTGCATGTTCTTGATCATAACAGTAATTAATTTACTTAAAAATATGCCATAGCCATTTTAAAAGTTAATTTGAATTAAAATCTTTTAATATGATGACATATTTCAAAATGCTAGTCAAGTGAGATTAATGGGATGTACCAATCCATCTCACAAGTCCTCAGCTGTAATAGCATATATGCTAACAACAGATCACATTTATATTGCAAGTCTATGAAAATTTTATTATCACTAGTTTAATACTTACTTTAAATTTCCTTTAGAATTAAACACTTAAAGAATAATAAAACCTCCTTTTATTTCTTTAGCTTTGTGTAAAAGGAGTTATTCATTAAGGACATTTAAGTACAAATTATTTGTACTTAAGGACATTTAAGTACAAAATCAAAGCCTTACTGCATAGTAGGGAAGCACAATATCAAAAATTAAGGGCACATGTAATTAATTTATGTTGTTGCTGTTATAATTATCTTCATCATGTCTGACAAGATCAAACTGAGCTATGCAGATATAAGTGTGCTACTAAAAACAATTGCATATTTAACACATCTTTTTGTCATAACAAATCCTATCTGCACACAGTATTTTAAAAATTGCAAATCAGCCAAGTAAAAATTGAATTTGAAGGCAATAAATAAATCAAATTATGTATGAGAAGGCAGTAAAAATACACCCTGGATGTTTGGCTGCAGAGCCTCTGGTAAGTTGGCTTCCATCTTGAAAATGTCAAGCTCCTACACCCTAGAACGTTTCTACTTGCCATTCCATGTTCAGAGAAGACAACCAATGTTTGTCTTGTCAAACTACAAAAGGCACAGAGTCACACCTGGTTCCAGTCACATTAATGTTTGACAAGGTACCATTATGATTTGTTAGGGTGGTTATCTTTTTACTGATTTTTTTCTTACCTGAAACAATGACCATAAGCCTGGTGCGCTGACAGACCAAAGCGTACAAGGCCAATTTCGAGCTAGCTTTCATCCGGTAAGTGACTTGTGTTCCCCACATTTATTGTTTGGATCAATTTGGAGGGTTACACCTAACTTGAAACAATGTGTTGGCTATCTTGTCATATGTCTGGAAACTGAGGAACAGAGCCCATTGGTAAACAATACTAATGACTAACACACCACCACCTGTCATCATTGCATAATTTACCGTGTGCAAAGTGCTGAGAGCAGCAAATTTTTTAAGTGGCTAATGCAGCACAAGGTCTTCTGGCAAAGTAGCCTGAGAAACATAAGGGTGGCAAGAAGTGTGTCAACTCATGATGGAAGCTAAGATGTGATAACATAGCAGTATATTTTGAAAGCTCTGGGTGAGGTCAACAAGATGGCTGACTAGAGGTGCCTGGGGCCTGTCTCCTTCCACAAAACAGGATCAAAGCAAGGAATAACCAACTATATTTCTCATAGAGTGACTGAAGAAGTACACCAAACTACAAGAGAGATGCACAATCCCTGTGGAGTGTGGAAACCCAGAATGGAAGCATAGAGAGTTACAATTAGAAAGATTAAGTTTTGGTGTCCTGTTGCACAGTAGAGTGACAATGGTTAGCAGAAAGATATTAATGTTGCAGTATAGTGAAAAGACTGTGAATGTTCCCACCACAAAAGAAGATACACTTTTGAGTTGATAGGCTAATTATCCTGATGTGATCATTACAAAATGTATACATGTACTGAAACATCACATTGAAACTCATAAATATGTACAGTTATTATGGGTCAATTTTTTAAAAAGCTGTGTGCACCTGGGTGAGTGCCAGCCACCTCAAGATGTCAGGTAAAATTTTACGACTGGTTTATCCTAAGAGATGATTTGAAAACTATAGGAATTCAACAGATTATATTTTAAATGGAGGAGGCCTTTCCAAAATTGTGGCCTGGACATGGTGCGTAGTAAATATTTGTTTTTACCTGGAATTTGTGGTGAAGGGATAATGGACGTAAGGCTTTGGCTAAAATTCCTAAACAAGTGAAAATAAAGAGCTGTCCTATGTGCAGAGCTCTCTGCCTTGTTTCATCATGAATGCCATCTTATGTTATAAAGTAATCTAGGAACAAATGAAGTCTTTTAAAGCAATAGCCTCCAGGTCATTCAGAGTCCAGTATTAATGGATAGATGACATTTGACTGGTTATATAACTGCTCTGAGATGTATTTTTCTCATTTTAGTGCCAGAAATATTGAAATACCTGCATATATAAGTATGAAGAGGATTATGTGAAAATACAAAATGCTTTGTACTGTATCTGTATAAAATAAACATTTGATAAGCGGTAGCCATAATCATTTATGCAAGGAATAGCATATACTTTGATATTCTTTACAGTGATGTGTACTTTTTAACTTAAATTCTATTTGAATGACCAAATTTTCCATGGTCCATTATAAAAACTTAGTCTTACAATGAAGTTTCATGTAACTGTCTAAAAAAGTTTTTTTCTCATTCTACCCATCTTTCTTTTTCTCCACCTCTTTATTTGAGTAAATAGGCAGAGGAGAATATTTATATTTAATGGTTTTATAATGGTAAGTTAAAATACCACATTTAAATTGAACTACTTTAATTTCATTTTATTTCAAAGTTAAAATCAACCAATGAAACACAGTAAATGATACATAAACAAAAGCTATTTTAAGGTTAATTTTTGATCTCTTCTTTCACAATGCATTTTGGTGGGTTACGTGAGACCTCTTCTATTCCCAACTCTACATTACTGCCAGAACACAGCAGGTAGTGGAGCTTGCTTATTTTCATTTACTTTCCCAAAATGCAGTGGGGCATGATGGTTTATGCTAATCATTCTAGCAGTTTGGGAGGCCAGGGTGGAAGGATCACTTGAGGCCAGAATTTGAGACAAGCCTGGGCAACGTAGCAAAATCTTGAGCCTACAAAAACCTATTTAAAAAAATTATTTGGGCATGGTGGCACCAGCCTGTAATTCTAACAACTAGGAAGACTGAGGTGTTAGCATCACATGAGCCCAGGAGATTGAGGCTTCAGTGAGTTGCAATCACACTACTGCGCTCCAGCCTGGATCACCGAGTGGGGCCCTGTCTCTTAAAAAATAAAACTAAAAAACGATGCAGAGAGTACCAGCCTTTGTGTGCTATCCTGAAAACCTGGACTTACTGGAGGCTAATTTGAGGCCCAGAAAGCAAAAATACTTTGGAGGGTAAGATAAATTGACATTTACTAATTTTATTCTATGTACCTCTTGCTTCGATGCACTTTAGAAAAAGAAAAATCAAAAAGCATTATTAATCCTAATAAATATAATCTGTGAATCCTAAGCACGATGTAGCTTTCTCAATTTCACACAGTTACCAGATTAAATTCTGTTTCCATGGATTATCCTCTTTTTTACTCTAAAAAACCTCCCTGTTTTTCTGCCTCCAAATTATTTTTTTAATTTAAAACTCTTTTTTCAACAAAGTATTACTTGTAAGATTTTTTTTTTGTTACATAAGTATATGTGCCTCTGATCCACACATGCCAGGGTGGTTTGCTGCATTCATCCCTCCCTCATCTACATTAGGTATTTCTCCTAATGTTATCCCTCCCCAATCCTCCTACCCTCTGCTATCCCTCCCCTAGCCCCTCATCCCCCAACAGGCCTGGTGTGTGATATTCCTCTCCCTATGTCCATATGTTCTCATTGTTCAACACCCATTTATAAGTGAGATCATGCGGTGTTTGGTTTTCTATTCTTGTG
This sequence comes from Cebus imitator, assembly GCF_001604975.1. Lineage (NCBI taxonomy): Eukaryota > Metazoa > Chordata > Mammalia > Primates > Cebidae > Cebus > Cebus imitator. Next base: position 1,405,646 of record NW_016107813.1, on the reverse strand, counting down.
TCAATTTGCTGAGAATGATGGTTTCCAGCTTCATCCATGTCCCTGCAAATGATATGAACTCATCCTTTTTAATAGCTGTATAGTATTCCATGGTGTAGATGTGCCACATTTCTTTATCCAGTCTATTATTGATGGGCATTTGGGTTGGTTCCAAGTCTTTGCTATTGTAAACAGTGCCATGATGAACCTACGTGTGCATGTGTCTTTATAATAGAACAATTTATAATCCTTTGGGTATATACCCATTAATGGGTCAAATGGTATTTCTATTTCTAGATCCTTGAGGAATTGCCACACTGTCTTCCACAATGGTTGAACTAAGTTTTAAATCTTAAGAAATGTACTCACCCTCTAACGTCTTTCCAGAGTCTGGTTATTTCTGAATGCGATCCTGCTTCTGTTATTGGCACCCTAAATGGACAAATTGAAGCAATAAGTAAAAACCTCTGACAATGATCCTGCTCATGATTATACAAAGCCTTCACAGCACTAAAATTTCCATTAGTATTTAAGAAATACCAAGACCCATAAAGAAATAACCTCACGGAGGGTTTTCTTTTCTAACTATCCTCTCTAGATGCAATATTGCTTTTTCCGTTAAAAATTATATGAAAAGCGTGTATAATAAGTTTAGAAAAAAGCAGCCAGGCTCTCAGTTAAAGAAATCACAGATCTGTAAAAATTAGATTTATAATGAATACATAAATAGACTATTGATGAATTTCTGATTTCCCCTGGAGGCCTTCTTTTCTTTTTCCCTTCTTTTGTGCATCACCTACTCATGTAATTTCTTTTAGAGAATGCTGGAAAGCTTTACAAAACACTGTGATCCAATATTCACGAAAAGTATTTTATTTATAGGCCACCTGATTCCCATGACAGTTGTCAGAACCCTGGCTATCTTCAGATCATTGACTTAAACATTGTTCAATAGTTTCATTTGCCCTCTGATTCAAACTTAAACATTTCAAGTAATGGCTTTAAAACATTGCTTGTTCATTAACTTACATGTACAGTTTTTGGCATCTATGTTCACAAATGCATGTGTTAGCAAGTTACCTTTATTTATAATTGACAATAATTGAACTTAAGGCTGCAAAGAAACCTGCATTTGTAGTCCAGCATTTTTATTTGGCACATAACATAATGTATGGAAATGTGAAAGACAATTTTGTACATTTGTTTGTTATAACTCAGATCATTAAAATGAAACCTTTTTTTCTCCTGCTTTCCCCTATTCATTCCATATATGTGTGTTCACTGCATATATATAGATGCATATGTATCTATATATACATTCATTTCATATGTGTGTGTGTGTGTATATATATATATGTATATATATATGTATACATATATATACACACACACACACACACACACATGCAATGAACACACACTGTGTGTATATATGAAGAAAAAAAATCTGAAGGACAAAATCTGAAGAAAAAAATAAACAGTAATTGAACTTGACTCCTTTCTTTGTAAAAACTGTAGACAAAGTTTACAGACCAATACAACTCATCCCTTATAAAAATCATTTCTGTTTCTCAGTATTACCTGGAACTCTTAATCTGTTAAACTTATAAATAGGGTTGTCACTGTCCATGGAATTTAAAGCATAAAGATGAAAGTACTTTAAATTTCAAAAGTATATTCTGAGTGGAATTTCAGTCGTCAGGGAGCTGCCATTGTAAATTTTCTGCTAAGGAAAATTTGCTCACTGAGACATCCATAAAAATGGTGAGAAACTTTTAAAAATAATTTTGAATTTTTCAAATGATATTTCTTATTAGCATTCTTCTGAGCGAGTATTACCACAAAACATTTTTACATATAAAAAGATTAACAGTTTATAAAGGTTTGCAAAAATTTTGCCAATAGAAAATACCATCAAGATTAATTAAATGTTGCATTGTGAAAGACCTTCTGGTAGGTGCTTTGGTCTATAGAAAGATCTGTCATATTCATGCTGTTGTATGAAAAAAATATTTTCAACCTATTCATTGGACAATTGACTAATATCTAAAATACATAAGGAGCTCAAACAACTCAACACTAAAACAAAGCTTAAAAAATTCTATTAAAAAGTGAGCAAAGGACATGAATAGCGATTTTTCAAAAGAAAAAATGCAAGAGACAAACAGGTATATAAAAAATGCTCAGCATCTCCAGTTATCAGGGAAATGCATAGCAGAGCACAATGAGATAATATCTTACTCTAGTTAGAATAGCTGTTATTAAAGAGACAAAAAAAAATAACAGATGGTGACAAGGATGCAGAAAAAAAGCAGTTTTTATACACTGCTGTTAATGAAAATTAGCAGAATCATTTCATGAAAAACAGCATGAAGATTTCTCAAAAAAACTAAAAATAGAACTCCTACACAACCTAGCAATCCCACTCCTGGGTATTCGTCCAAAGAGGGAAGAATGGTCTATCAAAAAGATACTTGCAGTGGCATATTTAAAACCGCACTACTCGTAATAGCTAAGATATAGAATCAACCAAAGTGTCAGTGGGCAAATGGATAAAGGAAATGTGGTATATTTTCATTATTTTGCCCAGAAAAGTGAAAACATGTCATTTGTGGCAATATAGGTGAAACTAGAGATCATTATAATAAGTCAAATAAGGCAGACATAGAAAGACATGTAGAACATATTCTCACTCATGTGGGAGCTAAAAAAGTTGATCTCATGGAAGTAGACAGTAGAATGATACAGACCAGAGGCTGAGAAGGGTGTGCGTGTGGGAGGAGTGGATAAAGAGAGGTTGGTCAATTAGTACAAATGTACATTTGATACAAGGTATAGGTTGTAATGTTAGAGAGTAGCGTGACTGTAACTACCAATTCTATATTGTATATTTCAAAGTAGTTGGAAGAGAAAACTTGAAATGTTTCTAACACATAGAAATGATAAATACTTAAGTTGATAGACACATCAAATTCCCAGACTTAATAATTTCACACTCTCCACATGTAAGAAAGTATCAAATATAGCTCATAAATAATGTAAATATTATGTATCAATAGAAAGATATTAAGTATTGAGGTTTCTTCTAAAGTATCACTGTATCCTGTTGCAAATAGTTTAGGGTATTAGACCTAGATTCAAGGTCTCAGTCTTTGATGATGTCTTATGAAAATCTTTTTTTGATTCTGGGGAGAAATTAAAGCGAACTGTATAAATTTGCATAACTAACGAGGATCCAAATGTTAGTCAGGAAGGCAATGGAGAAAATGTCTCCAGGGCATTTCTGATGGGGTGGCAGCCCTTCCCACTACAGGCCCAGAGGCTTAGGAGGAAAAAAATGGTTTCCTGAGCAGGGGCCAGGACTCTCCTGCTGTGTGCAGCCTAGGGCCTCAGTGCCTTATGCCTCAGGTGCTCCAGCCATGGCTAAAATGGGCCAAGTTAAAGCTCAGGCCGTGGCTTCAAAGGGTTAAATCCCTAAGCCTTGGTAACTTACATGTCGTGTAGAGATTGCAGATGCACAAAAGTCAAGAATTGAGGTTTGGGAACCTCCATTTAGATTTCAAAGGATGTACAGAAATATCTGGAAGTCCAAGCGGAAGTTTGCTGCAGGAGCAGAGCCTCATGGAGAACTTTTACTAGGGCAGCATGGAAGGGAAATGTGGGGTTGGAGCTCCCACACAAAGTCCATGGTGGGGCACTGCCTAGTGGAGTTGTGAGAAGAGGGCCAGCATCCTCCAGACCCCAGAATGGTAGATCCACTGACAGCTTGCACCTAGTGCCTGGGAAAGATGCAGGCACAAAATGCCAACCCATGAAAGCAGCCAGAAGGGGAGGTTGTATTCTGCAAATCCACAAGGCAAAGTTTTCCAAGGCCATAGGAGTCCACCCCTTGTGTCAGCATGATCTGGACATGAGGCATCAAGACAAAGGAAATCATTTTGGAAATTTAATGTTTCATTACTGCCCTATTGGATTTCAGACTTACCTGGTCCTTCTAGCCCCTTGGTTTTGACCAATTTCTCTGATATGAAGTAGGTATATTTAAACAATGTCTGTACCCCCATTGTATCTAGGAAGTAATCAGCTTGCTTTTGATTGTACAGGCTTGTATGTAGAAGGGATTTGCTTTGTTTCAGTTGAAACATTGGACTTTGACTTTTGGGTTAATGCTGCAATGAGTTAAGACTTTGAGTGACTATAAAAGGGGATGATTGTGTTTTGAAATGTAAGGACATGAGATGGTTTGGCTCTGTGTTACCACCTACATCTCACTTTGAATTTTAATCCCTGTAATTCCCACCTGTGAAGGGGAGGAACAGGTGGAAATAATTGAACCATGAGGGTGGTTTCCTGCATACTACTCTCATAATAATGAGTGTGTCTCATGTGATCGATGTTTTTCTTAAGTGTCTGGCCTTTCCCTTACTTACATTCGTTCTCTCTCCTGTCACCCTGTGAAAATGTATCTTCTGCCATGATTGTAAGTTTCATGAGGCCTCCTCTGCCATCATAAGTCAAATAAACCTCTTTTCTTTACAAATTATCCATTCTCAGGTATTTCTTAATAGCAGTGTGAGGGTGGACAAATACAACAGTTCTCTTTGACTAGGCTTTGGTTTAATAGTCTATGCCACTTAATCAATTATAGAAAAACTAAAGAAACCTAGCGAGTGCATAAGTTTATGTAACCACTCAAACTTTCTACATAAATGCTAAAACTCTTAAAATAATATGGTTATATAGACACTATTTTGGTTATATATATCAATCATATTTTATTTTACATATGTATTTACATATATTTTCAATAAACTCAGTGTTTTTAAATAATAAGAAAATGTGAGTAGGTTTTCAGAATAAATAAATTTATTAGAATATCCCACAGATCAATGACTCCCAGTCACTTTGAGAAAAAAAAAAAAAGATAGTAGTTGTTCTTCTCTAGTACAAATGTAAAATACTGCATTTCAGTCCTAGAATAAATGTGATATAAATCTCAATCCCAACTTCTTGTATTAAATATTGTAAATACTTCTAAAAAAAGCAAATAAATACTTTGATGATGGCCACTCAGTCAATGAAAGATATTTTTATGTAAAACATCATGCATACTAAGAAAAAAAGAAAATTAATAAACAATCATTACCTTTAAATGTAGGCTGAAACGTTTACAGATGTTTCCAAAATAGGCACAGTAAATAGTTAGAAAACCTCAGTGGTTTTTTCTTGTAAACTGAATTTTGTATAGAATAAACATGGAGTTTACATTAAGGATTGCTGTAGTGTAAACTCACTTAGGCTCCTAAATAACCCTTAAAAACATATATATATTGTTTTCATTCATAAATTTTCCTCTGCTTTGGACACTGCTCATAAGAACGCTTATTGTAAATATGCTCATTTTTATAGTAGAAGCATCTTTACCATAACTTTAAAATGTTTCCTAATTCTATTAAATACATAAATTAACTTTTCTGAAATCCCACGGTTTTTACTGTTTTCTATATCCTTATAAATTTATAGTTCACATTTGCTTTGTCTTATATTTGAGGCATAGTTTCAAATACGCATTTTGTAACATATGTTTCCACCATTCATTCATTAATTTATTACCTAAACATTTGCTCATTTTCAAGACCTTCGCTTGGTGTTTAATATATAGTGTTGAACAATGAAGCATCTTATTATGAAGGATTCTTTCTCACTAGGGTAACAGATATTAAAAAAAGAAAAATAGCAAACAGATATGCATTTAACTATAAAAACTGATAAAAAGTATCTCTCTCTCTCCCTCCATATCTCCCAGAATCAATAAACAGAATAACACAATAGAGATTCATAAATCAACAAATTAAAAGCATAAAAAGAGATTAAATGTGTTTAATAAAATTCCAAAGTAAATATCTTTGTTTTTTATTGCTGCCATAACAAATTACCACAAACTTAAAATTTATTATCTCACAATTTGAATGTCAGTGGTCGACTAGGTTTTGTTGAGTTATCTGTTGTGGTAGTAGAAAACCAATATCAACTTGCTTCACCTGGAGGCTGTAGGAGAGACTCTGTTTCCTTGCTCATCCATGTTTTTGGCATAGTTTGATTTTATGCAGGACTGAATTTACTGTTTTCTTCTTGGCTGTCAGATGATAGTCACTGGGAACCTCACGGGGCCAACTTCACTCCTTGGCTAATTGTTAATTTCTTTCATCTTCAAACCGTGGTCAAGTCCTTCAAGATGCTTTGAATCTGCCTGACCTCCCTTTCTGCCCTCCCTTGCTGTTGCTGTCTTCTGCCACATCTCTCAGATGCACTCCTTTGCCTTCTTCTGCTGTTTTTAATGGCTCATGTGACTTAAATGAGTCCACGTGGATAATTCAGGATACTAGCCCTATATTAAGCTCAGCTCTTTAACAATCTTAATTTTATCTGCAAATCACTTTGCAAGTCTACCTATATTGGTGTTTTATTGAATAACCTAAGGAAGAGGACATCTTAAAGAGCCTGTTAAACACATAGGAGTGTTAGTTTTATCAAAACCTATGTATCTTTCCCATTTGCATGGCTATAAAGGAATATCTGAGAGTGGGTAATTTATAATGAAAAGAGATTAAACTGGTTCACAGTTCTGCAAGCTACACAAGAAACACAGCACCAGCATCTACTTCTGCTGAAGCCTCAGAAAGCTTACACCCATGGCAGGAAGCAAAGGAGGATTTGGCTTATCACATGGCAAGAAAGGAAGCAAGAGAAAAAGAGAGGCAGAGGTGCCATGTGCCAAGCTCCTTTAAACAACAAGCTCTCATCTGAGCTAAAAGAGCAGGAACTCACTCGTTATCACAGGGAAGGTGCCAAGCCATTCAAGAAGAACCTGCCCCCATGACCCAAACATCTTCCATTAGGTCCCACATCCAAAACTGGGGATCACATTTCTATATGACACTCGGAGGGGATAAACATCCAGACCAGGGTACAGTGATTAATGAGTTCGCTTGAGGAGAACATTATATTACATATCTAAATAATAAATTCAAAAAGATAAAACAAGCAACGGAATTGCTTTCTGAATTTCACATTTTGCTTGCACATTCCCTTTTTTTGTGTGTTTGTTTTCTTATTTCCTAACATGATTATATTTTGAGATAATGCAAAAGCAGTGTGCAGTGTGAACTCTCGATTACAGTTCAGTGAGGACCAGGACTTCTGTAGGTACTTTTGAATACTTTAATCATCATAATAATTATACTATTACTCTTCTGATGTGAAAACTAGGTCAGATATTATGAGAACTAAGAGCTCTCCTTCAATTCGAAGTATCATATTATAGTTTGTTAATTAGCTTAAAATTTTACAATAAAAAACTAAGAGTAAATGAACATATGTAATGTCCCTGCTTTCTCCCATACCCCCTACATTTTCAGCAATCTTCTGTCTTACAGGTGAATTTCTCTTTCCTGGTTTCCATGGTACATGTTCAAACTCAGCAATGAAGTTCATTTCTAAGAGTATAGTTTCCAAGATAACCAAATGGCAAATAAAACCAAGTCTTCCCCAACATCAACATATTCAATTTCTCTAGGAGTGGAACATTTTAGTTTCAGAATTTTGGCAAGAGCTTTTAAGGGAAAGATGGAGGTTAAGATAGAACCTCTAACAATACAGTTTAAATTGTTTAAAATATAAACGCTTAATTTGAAAGTTAATTGTTTAACATCTTCAAATCACCTTGAGACCAATAAGCAAAAATACTCATGTTAATTATGTTGATCATCACTCTCTCTTTTCATTTGAGATAATAAAATTTTGGAAATCATGAAGAAGAACATGTTTTCAGGATTCCACTTACAAAGTGAGAATAGAAACATAGTAATTATAATGTAATGATAGAACTTTGTATTAATTTAAATGAATTTCAGACAAATACTTTGAAATGTATGAAATATATTTTACATGTAACATACAAAATAAAATCAGCATTTTATTGAGACTGCTTATTATATCTTTAAAGTGTTCCAAAAATTTAAAAGAACTACTAGTGTCTTAAATTCCACCATCATATTAAAATTAACATTATTTAAATTTTACAAATTATCTATGTTTACACAAGGCTAGTAGTAGATTTTTATACTCTAATTTATCTTGCCTCAGTTTAAATAACAGAATGATATTATTTTTAATATCTTAAAATGATGATTTTTTCTAAAGCAAGCAAAAAATTCATGAGATACATTTTGTTCAATAAAAATAATGGCTGTAATCTTCGACCCCTTTGTGACATGGTAAAAGCCCCATAAAACTTCTTACCTCAACCATACCTCGACTTCCTGTTGAAACTGCTCTCTAACCCCAAATGTGACAGGCAAGCAGTCCAAACCCATGCCATCTTGGCCCCTGCGACTTGTAATAAGTAACTAAGGTCTGTAATTTCCACCCTACCCAGGCAATGTGTAAACTAACGCTTATCTTGACTTCTGTGAACCACTTAAGTAATAATCGGAATGTCCGAAACCCCTCACCCTCATCTCCGCCCAGGAGGTGATTTACGGAATATCCAAAGTCCACTGGCCCTTGGAATGTCTGAAGCCCCTCACTCTCACTGCTGCCCCTCACCTTCACCCCCGAGGTGGTTTATGGGCAATAAAGGTCTTGACACCCTCCCTTCTGGGCCACAGGTTGAAGAGACGAGAGAGTCCTCTGTGGCCGCTGGTAATAAAGACCCTGCAATTTGGCATACTTTTGTCTTGGTGTTGACTTTCTATGCTCGCTCCACTACAACATTTTGGAGGTCCCACTGAGATTTATCTTCATCCATCACCAGACAAAGCTGTCTCAGAGTCTCACCCAGGCAGCCCCTCTCACCTCAGGGACTTACAGGGCAGGTGCCTCCTGAGATATTCCGGGGCCCCAGAGTTCCAGCCCCATGGAGGATGGGTGATTATCCTGCTGACATTCACCCAAAATTCCTCAGGGTCCTGGGAACCTCTGGAGGTAAGTCAGGTCTGAAAATCAGGGGACGGATCTGTCAGGAGGCCTAAGTCAGGGGTTCTGAACGCGGTCATTGCAACTCTGACCAGGCAAGCCTACCGTGAGACATCACTGGAGGCTCGGGCTGCCATGCCAGAGGCTCAGGTTGCCTCACTGGGGGCTCTGGTTACCTCACTGGAGGCTCAGGTAATTTAGTTTTCGATTGTTTTCATAACCTCTGTGTGAGTGAGTGAGTGAGTGTGTATATGTGTAGTCCCACGGCTGGAAAGCTGCGGGGCTTGTTGGGCCTTCACCCGTGGTTCCAAGGGGATGTCATAAGGCATAACGGTGATTCATCTGAGGACTAAAAATTCTGAGGTGACCAGGCCTGGGGTTTGTATGGGTACACCTTAGCCAAGACGTTCTGAAACATCCCTCCAGGAATGTGGCCGGGCAGGCATCAACTGGTCTCCCATGTGGGGGACACCCATCCTTTGTCTGTCAATCCTATACGTGATTCTGTCTTTATTGTAAGTTCTCTAGTTTCCTAAGGCAGTTAGTAGCTAGTATACAGTGGTTTAAAACTGTTACTCTTAAGGTGAATAACATTCTCCATTGGCTAAGTAACCATTAACTTCAAGGAACTCTAATTAAGTTTATACCCCTACAAATAATTCTGTTCTCTTTCCTTTTCTTCTTCTTATTCTATTATTAAGGTCTCATTCTTCCTCTTTTTCATGTCCAAAAAAAAAAATTCTGCCCCCTGTGACTTGGGTGTAGTTTTTTCTCTGTCTTAAGGAATCAAACCTTAATCAAGAAACTGCCAGCCCTCTTCACCCATTTAAGTTAAAAAAAGAGTAATTGTCTCTTCTGTCAAAAGAAAAAGAGACAGAAAGAGAGAGGAGACAGAGAAGAGAAAGAGAGAAAGAGAGAGAAAGTAGACAGAGAAGAGGGAGGAGAGAGGAGAAAGAGAGGAGAGAGGAGACAGAGACAGAAAGACAGAAGAGAGAGAAGAGAGATCAGAAAGTAGGGGAGGGAAAGAAGAGAGAGAGACAGAGATGGGGAGGGGGAGAGGACACAGAAACAGAGAAAGTAGGGAGAAAAGGAGACAGAGAGGAGAGAAAAAGAGAGAGCGAGCAAGAAGAGAGATAGGGAGAGAGGAATTTAATGCCCCCCTCCTTTTTTTTTTTAAGACAGGATTTCACTATATTGGTCAGGCTGGTCTTGAACTCCTGACCTCAGGTGATCTGCCCACCTTGGTCTCCAAAGTGCTTGGATTACAGGTGTGAGCCACCATGCCTGGCCTGAATTTAATGCTTTTTAGGGCCTCTGTGTCAAGCCAACCAAAAGTTGCAGGGGCGGGGAATTCGCAGCCGGCCCAGCGGCTGAGAGCTCAGTTTTAAACTGACATGAAAAACTTTTTTTTTTTTTTTCTCTGCTGGCAGCCAGCCCCACCCAGCTTTCAGGCAGGTCACAATGCCTCAGGGTGCAGTAGTTGCATCCAAAATGTGGCTTAAGAAAGCTTTCCGACCCTTTGCAATGCAAGTGACCTGTTAGTGCAGTAGAGGTATAGGGCCTGCAACTGCAAGGTTGTTGGTTCAAATCCTCAGAGAAGCCAGTCTTAAATTAGTGAAACATCTTGAGGGGAAATTCAAAAGCTAAAGGAAAAACCAAATGGAGTAGTCTAGCTCCTGGCCTTGTACCCCTCTAGCTCCTGGCCTTGTACCCCCCTCCAACGCATAACGGCCAACTTCAAGGTTGGGTTTTCAGGCCAATATGGGATAAGATTAATCCCTGGAAAATTCTGCTCTTTATGTAAACTACAATGGCCATCTTTTGGAAATGGGTGGCCTGACACTGGGACCTACGACTCAAAAAATATTACCCAGGCTGTATGGAAAATGGTCGCAGGAACTCCTGGACACCCTGATCAGTTTCCATACATTAATCAATGGTTGGATTTAGTCCAACAACCCCCTCCATGCCTAAAACACTGCATAAAACAGGTGAGACTTCAGTTCAGGTTAGCCTGCCAAAGGAAGTCCCTTCTGGGCCAGCCATTCCCTCCACCCCTGCGGTGGATCAGGAATTACCTCCACCCTACACAAGGCCCTCTGAACCAGGGTCTCAGCACCCCCCTGGATAGTACCAGTAACCAAACTTTGTCTCCCCTGCACACCAGCAGCGGGGCTCCACACCAACCGGCAGTCCTTCCTCTCCAAGAGGCACCTCTAATGGGAGAAAACAATCAGGGTCACCCATTCTTCGTTTACATCACCTTCTCATCAAGTAACTTATATAACTGGAAGGTGATAGAAATTAAAGACAGGACCGAAACACCAAGTGTTGGAAAAAGCTTTATTAAGAGCAAAGGAAAAGCTGCTGGGCTGCACCCAACATTGGCAACGCAGCACCTGTGGCGGGGCAAAGGGGATTTTTATGGCCTGCAAGCCAGCAGATGCATCCAGTGTGAGGGGCTGTGCAGGATGGGAGGTGCTGGGGAACTGCTGAGTTTAATAGTTCCCAGGAGGGGGTTGTGCTGGGGAACTGCTAAGATGGAGAGAGGGTGGGGGTTAGAAACCTGCTGAGATGGAAAGTTCCCCAGGAGGAGGTCGTGCTGGGAGGCTGGGAAACTTAAGGCGGCCGCGGGGTTTTACAATGGAGTAAGTTCTGTCAGAAGGCTCAACATCCCCCTTCTCTGAGAAGCCCCAGGTTTTGACAGGGCTCTTAGAATCTGTAATCCAGACTCATCGCCCCACTTTGGACGACTGCCAACAATTATTACTGATTCTGTTCACCACAGAGGAAAGAGACAAAATTAGACAAGAAGCCCTGAAAGCCATCATAGGTCCAGGGAGAGGAATAGTAGAAAAAAAAAAAATTCTCAGGGCCTAAGCAAGGCCCTGGGTATATCCTGGAAATTACACTGTGCCTATTGTCCCCAGGGTTCAGTGCAAGTCAAACAAATGAACCGGATCCTAAAGAAACCCTAACAAAGTTTATCTTAGAAACCAGTGAAAACTCGGTCAGCCTGCTTCCTTTTGTCCTCCTCCGTGTCTGATGCACACCCTATCAGAAAGATTTTTCCCCTTTTAAAGTCATGTTCGTCAGGCTGTCTCCCTTACTCCCCAGACACACAGGTACCGTGCATGCTGAAGTCCATAACTATACACCCCTTAAGTGCTTACAGGCGCTCCAGTCTGTTCAATCCCAGATACACCAGCTCATTAAAGACACCTGTCCCACCCCATTGGACCTCACAGACCAGCTTAGCCACCTCTTCCAGCCCGGAGACTCTGTCCTTGTTAAAAGATTCACCACCTCTGGCCTCATCCTCAGTTGACAGGAACCCTACATGGTTGCCCTGACCACACCCACGGCACTCAAGGTAGACGGACTAATGACCTGGATTCATCACACCCACCCCACGTCAAGACTGCCCCACCAGAAAAACAATGAAGCCTCAACCATTCATCCCCTGATTCACTAAAGCTAAGACTTGTGCGCTTTCGTGGTCACCACCCTCGCCACCCTAACCCATGCTGTAAATCCCTATAGAAAACCCCCCTTACAATAAACAAACAATACAAACCTACTGGAAGAATTAATAATTTAATTCCTGTAAATAAAACTAGGGGGGAATGTGACCTGGTAAAAGCCCCATAAAACTGCATTCCTCGACCATACCTCGGCTTTTTGTTGAAACTGCTCTTTGTAACCCTGATGTGACAGGCAAGCAGTCCAAACCCACGCCATCTTGGCCCCTGTGACTTGTAATAAGTAACTAAGGTCTGTAATTTCCACCCTACCCAGGCAATGTGTAAAGTAACGCTTATCTTGACTTCTGTAAACCACTTAAGTAACAATCGGAATGTCTGAAGTCCCTCACCCTCATCTCCGCCCAGGAGGTGATTTACAGAATATCCAAAGTCCACTGGACCTTGGAATGTCTGAATGCCTCACCCTCACCCCATCACCCCTTACCCTCACCCCTGAGGTGGTTTACTGGCATATAAGGTCTTGACACCCTCCTTTCGGGGCCACAGGTTGGAGAGACCTGAGTCCTCTGTGTGCAATTTGGCATATTTTTGTCTTGGTGTTGACTTTTTTTTTTTTTTCCTATTTATTTATTTTATTGCATTTTAGGTTTTGGAGTACATGTGAAAAACATGCCAAATTGTTGCATAGGTACACACGTGGCAGTGTGATTTGCTGCCTTCCTCCCCATCACCTACATCTGGCATTTCTCCCCTTGCTATCTCTCCCCAGCTCCCCACCCCCCACAGTCCCTCCCCTATTTCCCCCCAACTGACCACATTGTGTAGTGCTCCCCTCCCTGTGTCCATGTGTTCTCATTGTTCAACACCCGCCTATGAGTGAGAACATGCGGTGTTTGATCTTCTGCTCTTGGTGTTGACTTTCTATGCTCGCTCCAGTACAACACCTTGAATGTGAAGTTGTTATGTGGCTTTCTTTGGCCAATGAGGCATTTAAAAATATGAGAAAAGCAGAGTTGTGGAACAATATTTTCACTGGGATATATGCCATCCTTTGCTGAACTTAGGTCTCTCTGTGTAGAAGATCCCTCAGAGCAGCAGAAGCAGCTATAGGGAAAGGAGCAGGCCTTCTGAAAGATTGGAAGGCTCTGCATAGCTTCAGTGGAGAATAAGCCGAAGGCAGCTGTTCTCTTACCCTGAGGCAGAGGGCAAGGAGTAGGTACAAGGAAGTGTAGGGAGAGTTATCTTAAATAGGCCTGTTTACTTATGCTGTCAAGAAACTGACCCTTGATCTTCCATGACTGCTTCCTGAAAGGGGGAACAATAATGCTAATTATCCACGTTGTGTACCCAGATTGTGTTGGCTCCAGGCTTTCCGCATTATGTCTGTACTGAATAGAAGCAAGCAGCTCCAGCCGTTTGAGACTGCTCACTCATTGGCCACTAGTGCCGGGCAATCCCCTAGCTGCTCTTACACTGCCTATCTTTGTCTGAGTACTCCTTTCATCCATCACTTGGCCAGGGACAGACCTGGTACCTCTGACTATGTCTACCTGCCTGAGCTAACCAGTTGGAGGATGAATGACCATGTGGAAGAGAATGCAGGCATCCAGAAGATGCAAAATTCCAATAGTCCCAGCAGTTCACTACAAATGTATGGGTGAACTCCAGTCCAGTTTAGCTAAGGCTTTTCCAGACCAAACAGAACTCTCGATTAGGTCCAGCTCAACTTCCTGACCCACAGAACCATATGAATGGCTGCTGTTTTAAACTATTAAAGTCTGTGGGTCTGTGGTGTTTTATCACGCTGCAATGGCTAATCAAAACATATTTTTTCTACATTTAAAAACATAAATTATGTAAAATATCTAATGTGATACTATGTATTCCTTTGAATAAAACATCTCTGTCATAGTCTGGGAAGGGAAAGATGTGTTTGCTCTGAATTTAGGAAATAACAGATTTTCAGTGTGTACTTTTTCATTCTCACACTGCTATAAATGAATACCTGAGACTGGGTAATTTATAAACAAAAGAGGTTTAATTGGCTTAGGATTCTTCAGGCTGTACAGGAAGCATGGTAGCTTTTGCTTCTGGGGAGGTCTAAGGAAATTTACAATCCTGGCAGAAGGAGAAAGGGGAGGCTGGCAGGTCTTGTATCGCTGGAGCAGGAGGAAGACAGTGAAGGGGGAGGGACTAAAATTTTTAAATAACCAGATCCCACAATAACTCATTCACTCACTATTAGGAGAATAGCACCGAGAGGATGGCGCTAAGCCATTTACAAACAACCACTCCTATGACCCAATCACCTCCCACCAGGCCCCACCTCCAACACTGACATCACAATTAAACATGAGATTTGTTGGGGGTCAAAGAGCCAAACCATATCACAATGTAAGAGCACCTTTATATATATATATACATATATATATATATATATATATATGTGTGTGTGTGTGTGTGTGTGTGTGTGTGTGTGTATATATAAAATATGTTTTTATTATATATATTATATATGCATATTTTTATACATTTATTTATATTTTTATTTTATATATGTGTATGTATAAAATATATAAAACATGTATATATTTTTTATTTTATATATGTGTATATTTACACATAGATAAATAAAAATATAAGTGTATATATGTATATATTTGAGGCGGAGATTCAGTCTTGTCACCGAGGCTGGAGTGCAGTGGCGCGATCTCAGCTCACTGCAACCTACACCTCCCTGGTTCAAGTAATTCTTATTGCAACCAATGTATACCTAGGGTTTGACTTTACTCAGCCTCCCAAGTAGCTGGGATTACAGGCACCCACCACCACACCTGGCTAATTTTTTTTTTGTATTTTTAGTAGAGACTGGGTTTTGCCATATTCGTCAGCCTGGTCTGAAACTCCTAACCCCTAGTGATCCCCCCACCTTGGTCTCCCAAAGTGCTGGGATTGGCATGAGCCACTACACAGGCCAAGATCATAATTTAAAAACATGGTTAACTTCTTACTTTAAATAAATAAACTTTTTAGGTCATCTTGATTTATGAAATTATCAACTACTCATCAGTTTTAGGCAAACTTGCCACTGTTGTACAATTATTAGAAACTGACAAATATAGTTATAACAGAGTAAAATAAATTTTTATAAGTACTATTGCTCTTTATGTAAAACTAAAACATTTCTATGAGGCTGAGTTTTGTGTGGGGATAAAAACTGTAATTTTAACAATAATATGAGTTAATATTTATCACTGCATAGACTTTTAATTACGAGTTGATCTCATTTACCAGTTTTAACAAAAAGCACTATTTAATACTTGAAATTAATTATATATCAAGTCTAATAGAAAGAATGCCTCATAGCATCAAAAGGACATCAATGTTTTAATAAAGATTTGTGTTCATTCTTATAGGGATTATGTGCCAGTATTCTCACATGATATCAACCATTAGTTTTATTACTGCATAGTAATGACATATTTACTGTATATATGTTCTTGATTTAACTATACTCTTTGTATTGAAGAGAAATTATTCCATGATACTTGCTAAAACATAGCAAGGAAGATTTTATTCAGGATCCTCCTGATAGGCAGCCAAACAATAGACCTCTGAATGTTCCACTAGGCTCATTTGTGCATATCCCTGTAAAATCAAGCTTTAGCAAAGAATCCTGCTAAATCTGTATGGCATGACACACCCCTCTTCAAGATCTGATCATCTTCAATATCTGATCAGGTTCCACATCCATCATCTCCCGGATAATGTCTGAACACCCTAGCCTGTTTTCAGCAAAAATCTTATTAGGTCAATTTAGTCTGAATATCCGTTACCCATGATGTCTCCTCTTTGTAAGGTTTTATCCATTGACCCTCCCAACTGCCACCACCCTGTCTGTTGGCTACAAATTCCCTCTTGTTCAAGTCGTATTCTGAGTTAAGTCCTGTCTTTCTTCTACACTGCCAGGCCCCACTGCAGTTGTCCCTATGCCTATTCCAATGGTCCTGAATCAAGTCTTCCTTATTGTGCTTTAACAAGTGTCATTGAATATATTTTTTAACATTTCATATTCCACATAATTTTTCAGTTTATAACTAACAGTGTTTTTACCATGCAGAGATCTCCATGGAACATTCGCTTCTAATTCATCAGCAATATCTGTCAGTTCTGTCTTCAAACTCTACCTAGTATAAAGACAAATTTTGTCAATTTTGTGGGTTTTGGCAGCATGGTCTACAAAATCAGAAACATGAATGGACAAAGAAAGCCAGGTAATTGAAAGTATGCAAACAAAAATAAGAAGGAAAGATATAAAACAAATTTCACATGTAAGAGATGTAAAAATAATGCAATAACAATAATATTTAAACAACGAAATCTTGTATCAAACTGTCATTCCATAAAATAAATTAGTATCTAGGGAAACCAATACAAGAATATAAAAGTAAAGAGATAACAGAGGGTAAAAAGAAAATGATATAATTATTAGCCCCTGAAAATAAAAAAAGGAAAGGTGAAGAAACATAAAAGAGGTGAGTCAACTTGATAATAAAGAAAATGGTTAGAAAGAAAAAGCTGGAAATTAATAATCTGAGTTACTACATCAAGAAACTAGAAAAATAAGAAAAATACTAACGAATCAAAAGAGATGAAATAAGGAAAATAAGTTGAATGACTAGGAACCTCTATCATGGAGCTCACATAAACTTAATCCAAAACTTAATGAGAATTACATTAAAAATCTCTTGCTCTATCAGTACTTGAGAGAAGCAGACAAGAAGATACTTTTCACTTCTCTTCCTACCCTACTAAAATAAGGTTTTTCGTTTGCTCTTTAAAATTTGAAAGGACAAGGGAGAGAAACTTGAGAAAGAAGGGGAAAGAACATAGCAGGGGAAAAATGACTCAGAAAAAAATGTTATTATTCTGAGGCATTGGTGAAAGCCTACACAAAAGTGAATAGCATGAATCCAACTCTTCATATTGTGATTTTCTTTAACAATTTCCACATATTTAAAAAGGCTTGGACAAGGAAAATCTTTCAGGTTGAGATTTTCTTTTTCCAGGAAGACAGGAAGAAGGAAAAGGAGCAAAAGGAGTTGAGGGCTTGAAGAAAGAACTAATTATGATGAAAAGTTCCCAAGCCAGGCAAATAGACAATAGAGTCAAGAAAAGTGTGATAAAAGATGAATGAGTCATTGGCTCAGAGCTCTCTATGAGGACCAAAATCTACATCTGAAGATCCCAAATGAGTTAGTAGAGTGTGACACTGCTTGATGTTGAAAATTTCTCTCAGAGAAACAGAAATTAAAGATTTTGGAACAATTGAAGAAAAACTAGTTTACCAATGTCAATTTTTAGCATTGGGACTCATTGTTAATAATAGAAATTCTTTCTTTATTTTAAATCTGATGCCAAAAGAGGGAGCATCAAGGTTTAGACTAACATGAAGTGAAATCATATTCAGAGAAAAAAAAATGATACTGAGGATTTTACTATTAGTACTTAGAATAATACAGAAGGCAATATCTACTCCTCAAAATCTATTGAGGGGTGGAGAAATGAGAAGCTAATTAATACATGTGCAGAGATGACAGGAGTGATTTATAATCAGAGCAGCCTCCATTTATGAAAATGATGGATAATTACATCATAGGATGTTGAGTGCTCTGATAGAAGAATGCATATAATGCTCTAGAGGGTACAGAAAATGGTTTCTAAGGTCAACTTAAATGTTATTTATGCCATGAGACAACCTCTCTGCTTTCTCAACTCCTATGGTGTTAAATTCCTTATGGTTCTATCAGTCATTCACATGTATAATTTATACACTTTATCTCTGAACTTCATAGGACCACTTTTCTGGTTTCTCTCTAATTTGCTACTTCACTCCCAGCATCTAGCACAGATTCTGGCACAAAATAAAAATATTCATAAATAATTATTTTTGAATGACTCTATAATCTCTGTGAAAAGCATGATACTGATTAATCTTTATTGATATACTCTAGCACAGTGATCAACAAAATAAATTAGGTAACATATTTGTTAAGTAAATAAATGAATAAAGAGTTATTCAGACATTGATCTCTATGCAGGAAAAAAATGAGTCACATATCCAAAGAATATTTTTATTTAACAAAACTTGTAAGAAGAACAAAGAAGCATAGTTTTAAACATTAATAATGCATGATAACTTTTAGTTTTGTGAAAGATAACACAATTCATTTGAAGCTTTTGGAAGCATGCACTGAGTATCCATGCTAGTATGCAAGTTGGGCTCTGTGGATTTAATGGATGTATAACCATTGTGTGATTGCTTATATATCAGAACTGTGAAATCAATTACTTCACAGATGTGAATACTGATTATTCAGTTTTCCTAAACGGCAGAAAATATATATTCACAAGTAATTTACAACGTTTTTTGAAAAAAATAGTTTGAGTCCATATTCCAACTTTGAAAAGTGAAGGTGTGAGTGATGAAGAATACTTTGTTTTTTCTTTTTTCAATTTCTCTTAGATGGTAAGAAAATGTATGTGCCTTTATATATTTTTATGCCATATGCAGGTTCTTCATGTATTAATGCATATTTACTATAAAAAAACACAGATACAGAGAAGAACAGTACTAGATCCATGAATATTTTTTATCAAAAAGAAAAGCAAAAATGTGAATTAGCTATGTTTTACCATTATTTCCTTAATTTTAGGCACATACACATATATTTTTAATGTAGAAATATGGTGATTGCATTGCTTTTATTATTTACCAATATTTGACTAGCATTTTCTTATTATTTTAAATATTCTGCACAAACTCTGTGTGATGCCAATGTTTTCTCATTATAATGACTACAGTTATCTTTGTAATTCTATTTTTGCCATTTTATTAACATAAGTTCAGTAAAGTGGAATTACAGTATTATGGATTTGGAATAAATAGTTTGATATATTTCCTGTGCACAATAGGATATTTATACAAATTGCATTTCTGCTAATAGTGATATGGGGGCTTAATTCTTAAAGAAAATTTATAATATAATTGACACTGTGCTTGTATGCATTTTGTTGGCTATTGATATGATTTATTCATACAACGTCACATCTTTAATCATCTGGAAGGAACAGTGAAACTGATAGTCTTCTGAAGTTGTTATTGGAAGGAGATTATGTTAGTTGGATTTTTCTGAGAAATGGTATATAAGACAAGATTTGATGAGTTAGAGGTTTAGTGCGGAAATATCAGTGAGGGGGAAAAAAACTGGAAAGAGCTAGGGGATGTAGAAACCGCTCTATGACACAGGAGCAGGGCTGACTTCTAGGAAAGAGAGAAAGCTGTAACATGGAAGAGCCTGAACTTTAGTGTTTCTCCTTTTTCTTGGGGGCAGTTGAATGGAATAAATTGTGCTTGATTGGGATTTACATGTGGAGAATTGAGTTCTCACCTTGGATTGGTTACTGCATTTTTGATAGTTTGGAAAACTTACTGATTTTAAAATTTATTTTAATTATGTGTATTTAATAGTTACACATTTTATAAGGTACATGTGATATTTTTATCCAAGCATGTAATGTATAATGATCAAATTAGGGTAATCGAGATATCCATCACCTCAATAATTTATCCTTTCTTTGTGTATGTTAAAAGCATTTCAATCCCACTCTTTTAGTTATTTTGAATTGGGAAATAAATTATTGCCAAGTATGGTCATTCTGTTGTGCTACTAGATAGTAGATCTTTCTCTGAGATTCATTTATTTCATCTTTCCAGCGTCAATGTTTTTACTTACCAATAGCACCTGTTTCCTAGAAAATGGTAAACTAACAATTGTAAAAGCATTTGGCAATTGCTGTCTATAAATGCAAAATATTATTTTACTGAGTTTTTTATTTAGTAATCACTTTAAGACCACCTTTACAAGGATGACTACCTTATGCTAATTAAATTCTCCAAATTTCCTGAAGTTATAAGGATATTGCACATTGAGGAAACTGAAGTCAGAGATTTTTATCTAATGAAACTTGTAGAAATAGAAGAGAAGAAAAATAAGGTCAAGAGTCAAGATGGGTTAATCCTGGAGAAGAAAAAAGTAGTACTAGCTTATGTATAATTCTGTTTGGGTTTTAAAATATTACCTCCAAGGCTGAGTCAAAAGTAGAAAAATAGAACAAAGAGGGCTCAGGGCTCCCGTGTAATCAAGATCTGTATTCACGTCTTCTCCTAAGTGACTGAAGCTGAAATTCTGGGAACTCTATTTTAGAGAGACAGCTTCAGTATTTGTTTTCCAAAATAATATCTGTTTTTTTTCTGAGGAAAAAAGAAATCTGCCAAAGTCATGCTGTGAGATTCTTCCAAGTCTATTTAAACACAGCCTAATTAATGGCAGAGAAAGAGAGAGGGCGGGAGGCTAGTGTTGTTGATTACTCATAGATTCATAAATTTATCATCTTGAATACTTGGGTCTAAACTTCTGAAGTAAAATTATTTCAATCATTGTTCTTTGAATTATAAATCAAGTTCATATTGCTCTTAAGTGCAAGTGGTTGTTTAATATGATTTACAGGGTGTTCATGATGATGACATTTAGCCGCATAAAAGATCACTTTTTACACTCCTAAAAAATGCCATTTATTGGCTCTTCCAAATGGAGAAAGTCATTTGCTTTTGCATTTTGGGGGGCCCAATTATTTAGTTATTTATTTTTTACTTTGGAACCATATTTAATTTATGGTTTACAAATAAATCATGAATAGACAGTTATAATTAAAGAAATACCTGAGGCATTTCAAATTTAACAATTTCTTATCTTTGTAGCATAATTTTGTGCATTGTGAATTAATGTCCTAAGAGAAAGAAACTTATATTTGTTGTTCACCATATAATCCCCTGCTGTCGTTTGCTTGATTCTTTCATTTTTGAAAACGTGCAGTAAGACATAAATGGATAATGTAATGCTTGCATTATGAAATTGAATCATTACTTATGCTAGTTTTGTGATATTCTAAAAAATGTATTATTTTTAACATTTGTGTGGGGAGCAAGATAATAAGAATGATAAGAAATAAAAGAGATATTCTCAGTCTTATTTTGATTTCCTCTCTGGTAGTTTGAAGCCAAGTTGGCATATACTGGACAACCATAACCACAGATTGCATTTCAAACTGTGAACAGAGTTAAAAATCCATCTATCAGGACAGCTATTTTCATTGTCTCAAAATGTAGGGACAAGGCCGGGCGCGGTGGCTCAAGCCTGTAATCCCAGCACTGTGGGAGGCCGAGGTGGGTGGATCATGAGGTCAAGAGATCGAGACCATCCTGGTCAACATGGTGAAACCCCGTCTCTACTAAAAATACAAAAAATCAGCTGGGCATGGTGGTGCGTGCCTGTAGTCCCAGCTACTCAGGAGGCTGAGGCAGGAGAATTGCCTGAACCCAGGAGGCGGAGGTTGCGGTGAGCCGAGATCGCGCCATTGCACTCCAGCCTGGGTAACATGAGTGAAACTCCGTCTCAAAAAAAAAAAAAAAAAAGTAGGGACAAAAAAACTCTCTGAAAAATATTAATAATTTATGTAGTTATTTTCCAAGCTTGTTCCATTAGAAGTAAAACCTTAACTAGTATAGCTATTAAAAGGAGAACTCATATGAATTAACCACAGTAAGGTCAATGGTATCTCTATTTAATTAGAATTTTTATACTAAGTTTCCCATTATTCTGTGTTTGGTTTGACTTTTTAATGACAGTTAGAAATATGCCACTGAAACTGGTTAGCATCTATTTTAGGCTTAGTCCTTAACAGCCATGACCAGAAATTAAAAATAGCTTCTCTTCTCATTTATAAGTCGGAAGTTATCAAGGAAGATCCTCTTTCTCTGTTACAGATCATGTAACTCCTTCATTGCCCCACACATGACTAATGGATTCAGATTTCTAGTTAATGATGCTCAAGATTAATAAAATGACCAACTCATTGACTATGAGGGGAAAAAGGTCTCTATCATTATTATTGGTATTATTGACTACTGTTGTTATTTATTTCATGGTTGCTAAGTGCAGTGATTTCCTTAATTTTTTTTTTTAATAATAGTGTGGTAAGCAGAATATTGGCCCTGCAAATATGTATAAATCCTAATTACCAGATGCTGTGATTACATTATGGTATGAAATGTTATCATTCAAATTATGATAACAGGTGGAAATAAGATTGCCATTCAGCTAAACCTTAAAATACCCTATTTATTTTGGAATATCCAGGTTGGTTCAATTTAGGAACACAATTCATCAGACAGGGAAGAGAGAAGCACAAAATTAACATCAGAAAGATGGCATCATGCATAAGATTTGACCAGCTGTTGTCTCTGAAGTTGGATGAAGGAGTCGATAGATCAACATATGCAGACAGCCTCTAGAACCTGGAAAAGACAAGAAAATAGATATTTTCACCCTGAACCTCTAGAAGTATTGCTAACAGCTTTTTTTCACCCATTGAGGCACATTTTATATTTTTGACATTCAGAACTATAAGACAATTGTGTGTTAAGCCATTAGGTTTCTGCTAATTTGTTACAGCAGCAATAAAAATTTAAACCATAGACTTTTGTGAGGTCCTTTTGTATTTTTACTTTTCGTTGAGGGGTTGTGAGTTATTTTTCTAGTTCTGAAATCTCATTCTTATTATTCTAGAATATTTCATGTGAAGCTGAAATCTAATATATTTATTATGGAATACAAAATATTTTTTTGTATAATCTCAATCTATTTTCCAGCTGTATCTTTTAATATCCTATCTTTCCTTTCCTAATTCATACTCTGGCTCACATTTGTCAAACATGTTGCATTGCTTCACTTTTACACATTTTCTCTTACCGTTGGAATGTCTTTTATGCACTCGATGTTCTCTTTCTACATGCCCCAGCTCAAATGACACAGTTTCAGAGAAATCTCCTTTAATGCATATTCTATTCATATACTTATTTATAATTCACATGTGTGCATATATTTGATAGTTTTACATTTTCCTTTATGATATATTGCTTAAAATGCTCTTTCCATTTCTAGAAATATCAAGTTAATTTCCACCTCCAAAGCTTTGCACTTCCTGTTACCTATGTTGAGAATTCTCTTCTCTTGAACACATATTTGCCAACTTAATTTGTACTTGCTGGACTGTGTGTGATGACACATAATGCATTTATATTTTATCTCCTCATAACCCACAAGAAAACTGTAAATTATTTCTTATTCCTGGATAAAATCTTGGGAAAAATCACACAGACTATTTTTTATTTGTTTGAACTTATTTTAATTAAAAGTAAAATCTAAACTAATATGTGAACGCTTACTCAATTCAAAACATGTATATACCTTAGACTTTGAGTCCTGCCATGGCAAATGTGGAGAGGATGTGTGATGATTTATTTCTTGCTCTAAATCCCAGCTCATCTTCCATCAGTAGTTGTTCTTTTCAGTTTCTCCAAGGGTGAACTGAGAGAGAGGAGCAAGTGCAAGAAGGAAAAACAACAATAACAACAACAAAATCTCTTATGTTTGTTATTGCTGTTGCTAAAATCTGGCATTGATGCTTTATGGAGTAGTAGATATCAAGATACTTTTGTTGAGTCTTCAGTGATCCTCCACCTCTGTGGATCTCTCAGAACTGAACAGAAGAACCTGCCAAGGAGAGAGAGGAGATCTAAAGTCAACTAATAATTGCATGCCAAGCCATGTACTGTATGATTTGATTTGATTTGATTTTTTCAAGAAGACCATGTGCTGTTCAGTCCTTGTTTACCATGAAATTTCATCCAACAACAGAACACACATTTTTTTAATTTAAGAAAAAAAAAAAAATCAAGAACATTACCAGGTAGAAACCACTCAGGTTCTCTCATCTGCAATTTCTCTGATGTTGGCTATGTGTCTTCTGACTGACCACTGAAGCTTCACAGACCATATCCACTTATTTTAGAGATCTAACTATTTTGGAATGACCTCATCCTCTATGTCGGTGTCTAAAACATTAGAACCACCAAAGTCATTCATGTTCCATTTCATCATTTTAGGCTATGCAGCTGGAACACAGCAAACACACAGGGTCCCTGCCTTTCTAATGCAGCCTTATATCTTTGCTGTGACATCTGCAATGCCAATTCAGCCACTGTTGTATGTCACTAAATTTAAGATGTCATCAGTCATAAGCTATACCATTATTTTATGTATTACTTTAAAAAATGGTGTCAGTCGGCTGGGTGCAGTGGCTCACGCCTATAATCCCAGCACTTTGGGAGGCCGAAGTGGGTGGATCGCCTGAGATCAGGAGTTCGAGACGAGTCTGACCAATATGGTGAAACCCCATCTCTACTAAAAACATATATTCTTATAACTACAGTCATTCCTTGCTTTGGTAGCAATATAATATTAACACTAAATTCACTGAAATCTGAATGGGGGGGCTTTAGTTGGAAGGTTGAGTTATTGCTAACATAAGAAGAACCCGAGTGGAATTTTTTTTTCTATAATATCTTCATACGTTGGATTAAATTCTGAAAACATACAAAATCAATTTAATTCCAATTTATTGAACATTTTATAAGCGCTTATTTTATGTCAGGTTATGAACTTTGTTATGGGAAGTCACAATATAAAGTATTCCCTTCCCAAGAATAGTTAAGTTTAAAATCCTTATTTTGTCCATGTGCCAAAAAGTAACACTTTATAATTAGCTTAAACATAAGCATTTACTATCTAATTATAGCTGTTATTTTAGCATTCTGTTATATCTGTAGATAACTGTTTGCTTCAGGTTTAATGACAGTATCATGCCTTCTGTATCCTTAAGTTCATAATCTCAAGTCAATTGCTTTATTACTATTTTTTTCTTTGTGGAGTCTGTTCTTTATATTTTGCCATACAAAGCATCCTTTCATTTGGTTGAATGATTTCAGAATCACTATCTAATCATTTTCATATAATACAAACACACATTTGCATCTTGAAATTGAGTTTCTGATAGTTCCAAATTAAGGACGAAAGAAGGACTATGAGAACTATAGGGTCCCTAATTGACTCTCAGTGTCATGACATTTAGGAAAGACTTTGTAGTCAAATCTTCCTAGTCAAATCTTTCCATTACATACCTACCTACTACATCATTAAATGCTCCAGAACCATTTTCCCTCAATTAAGGTTGAGGCAGAAAATACATCCATGTTAAATGATCTAGTTATAACAATTTAAAGATTAAGATAAATGCACCCATGCAAACTATGTATTTGCTCTCTCATTCTGGTTCATTATAGACTGGTTCATTATAAGCTGATGATTATAATGGTATGGAAATAAGCCCATTAAGCCAATGACTCACAAGCACATAAAGTAGAACACAGTTCATTTGCTCATACCAAACTGCGACTTAGTACAAAAAGTCAGGGCCTTCTGAAATACGTATCTTACTATATTAAGAGAGATTATTATTTTCTGGCTCCTTAAAACATGGGAGAAAAAAGACAAAATATTAAAATGAACATAATCAGGAGAACATTTATTAAAGGTATGAAATAATGGCCTTTTTTTCTTCAAAGCATTTTTAAAATTTGCTAATTTCCCACACCATCTCCTAGTTTCTTACTGATGTTCACCTGACTTTAAAAGTCTTTTAAGCAATTGTTAATATTTATAATATTATTTTTATGTAGAAAATATTAAATTCAGCTCTCAGTATCTTACAATAACACATTAATACATGTAGTATCAACAATAGCACTCATGTTTAACAGATCAGATCACTCAGATTGAGAAATATTAATTAATTTGTATAAATTAAAAGAAATATTAAAGGAAAGAATTGGGGCTCATAATTAGGAATAGCAAAGAAAATCCCATTCATTTCTTTCCTGCAACATTCAGCCTTGCATAATTATTGTAAGTAGCAATATACATGTATATGTAACAATGTATATAACTTAAATCGGATGTTCTTTTTTTTATTATTATTTTTACTCCATAAAATGTTGTCCAGGATTTCTTTTAACTACAAGTATACCTTGAAGATATTGTGGGTTCAGTTCTGACTACCAGAATGAAGCTAATGTTCCCATAAAGCAAGTTGCACAACTTTTTGACTTCCCAGTGCACATAAAAGTTATGTTTACACAATGCTGTCGTTTGTAAAGTGTGCAATAGCATTATGTCTAAAAATGTGCATACTTTAATTAAAGAGCACTTGTTGTTAAAAAGTGTTAATGGTCATCTGAGCCTTCAGTGAGTTCTAATCTCTTAAGAGTGTAGAGTCTTGTCTCAATGCTGATGGCTGCTGACAGATTGGGGCGGTGGTTGTTGAAGGCTGGAGTTGTGTGGTAATTTCTTAAAGTAAGACAACATTGAAGCTTGCCACATTGACTGATTATTCCTCCATGAAACATTTCTCTGTACCATACAATGCTGTTTAAGAGCATTTTATCAATAGTAAAACTTCTTTCAAAATTGGAGTCAATCTTCTCAAATCCTGTCATTGCTTTATCAACTGTTTATGTAATATACCAAATATTTGTTGTAATTTCAATGGTCTTCACAGTATTTTCATCAGGAGTATATTGCATATCAAGAAGCCATTTGTTTTGTTCATCCATAATAATCAGCTCTGTATAAATTTGATTATGAGATCAAAGGAATTCAGCCATACCTTTAGGTGGCACTTCTCATTCTAGTTCTCTTGCTATTTCCATCACATCTGCAGTTGCTTTCTCCATTGAAGTGGGGAACCTCTCAAAGTCATCCATGAGAGTTAGAATTAACTTCTTCTATAAGACTGTTAATATTGATATTTTAATCTACTACCATGAATTCCAAATGTTCTTGTGGCATCTAGAATGGTGAATATTTTTCAGGAAGTTTTCCTTTCATCTTACTCAGGTCCATTAGAGAAATCACTATGACACATACAGCACTACAGCATATATTCCTTAAACAGTAAAACTTAAAATGTTAAAATGACCCTTTGATTCTTGAATGCAGAGTTGATGTTGTGTTAGCAGGGATTAATCTCTTGGTACATCTCCATCAGAGCTCTTAGGTGTCAAGGTAGATTGTCAATGAGAAGTAATGCTTTGAAAGGAATCTATTTTCTGAAGCATTTGTTCTCAATGAAGGGTTTCAAATATTCAGTAAACTGTGCTATACATAGAAGTGATGTTACCCAGACTTTGTTGTTCCATTTATAGCCCATAGGCAGAGTAACTTAATCCCAATATTTAAGGGTCTTAGGATTTTAGAAATAGTAAATGATTATTGGCTTCAACATAAAGTCATCAGCTATATTAGCTCCTAGTGAGAGAGTCAGCCTGTCCATTGAAGTTATGAAGCCAAGCATTGACTTCTCCTTTTTAGCTATCAAAGTTCTAGATACTATATTCTTCCATCACAAGCTTGTTTTGTCTATACTGAAAATACGTGGTATAGTGTAGCTGCCTTCATTAGTTATGTTAGTTGATCTTCTGGCTGAGTTGTTCCAGCTTCACAACAGCACTTGCTCCTTTGCCTTGCACTTTTATGTTCTTTAGGCAGCTTCTTTCCTTAAACCTCACAAACCAACTTCTGTTTGCTTCAAATTCATCTTCTGAAGTTTGCTCACCTCTCTCAGCCTTCACAGAATTGAAGGGAGTTAGGACTTTGCCCTGATTGGGCTTTGGCTTAAGGGAATGTCGTGGCTGGTTTGATGTTCTATCCAAACCACTTTCTCCATACCAGCAATAAGGCTGCTTCACTTTCTTATCGTTTGTGTGTTTACTGAAGTAGCACTTCTAATTTCCTTCAAGAACTTTTCCTTTGTATTTACATTTTGTCAAACTGGTGCAAGATGCCTACCTTTCAGCCTATCTCCACTTCTAAAATGCTTTCCTCACTAAGTGTAATCATTTCAAGCTTCTGGTTTAAAGTGAAAGACAAGTGGCTCTTCCTTGCAGTTGAATACTTGCAGAGCATTGTAAAGTTATTAACTGGGCCAATTTCAATATTGTTGAGTCTCAAAAATAGGGAGGCCCAAGGAAAAGGAGAGAGGTATGGGAAATGGCCGGTCAGTGGAGCAATCAGAACATGCACATTTATTGACTAGGTTTGCACTATTATATGGTCATGGTATTTGGCACCCAAAAACAATGTAGATAGTAATATCAAAATCACTGATTGCAAATCCACACAACAGGTATCATAATTTAAAAGATTGAAATATTGTGAGAATTACCAAAATGTAACAAGAAGACATACAGTGTCCACATGCTGTTGGAAAAATAGCACAGGTAGACTTGTTTGATGCAAACCTTGAATTGGTTAAAAAAAATGCAATATCTGTAAAGCTCAAAAAGCAAAGTGTTACTATATATATATATATATATATATATTCATACATACTAATATATTGCATATATCCATATGCATATGTAAAATATTTATATTTTGATTTTTGTTCTAAATTACTATTTTACTTCCACTTCTAAACCCTGCTCCTGCTGCTGATCAGTTCAAACATGACCAATCTAAAATATTTTCTCTCCAACATCTAAACCCCTTTCAATTCTAGTGGCTTTAAACAAGTATTTCTTCACTCAGGCTTTTATTGCTTCCCAATGGCACTAGGATCAAATACTAGCAGCTAACTGTGGCCATCAAAGCTGTTCACCTTCTGGCTCCATTCTTTGTGTAGCCCCTCCACCCTTACTCACAGACAACCTATATCTTGCCCGTTTGTGTTCCAAAGCTTTTCATTTGGCCCACATCTTTCCTCTTCATGTCTGAGTTTTATCTCAACTCTTCGTGTTTATGAAACTACTTTGCTGCCCAATATGAAATTAGATTCCATCTATTTCTTATATCACTTGATGAATGATGTTGTTTTAGGCATATTTCACATAATATTCACATTATTCTCACGTATTGTAAATTTAATACTAAGACTTTTTTTTCTGTATTTTTATTCCCTCTTGAATTGTTTGTATATGAGAAGGTTTTTTCCCTGTTATTCAAGCTTTTCTGCTACCTTTATTTTAATCTTCCTAATGGTAGATATTTTGATATTTGTTATCAAAAATATATTGCACATATGAAATAACATTTGCCATCAGGTCACACAGTCACAGACATCAAAAGCATAATATTATGCAGAATAAGAAATTAAAATAGGGGTGCCATCGTTTTATATTGCATTTTGTGAGCTGATGGGGAAATTTTAAATATATGGGAGAATACAAAATAAGGGCAAAATATTTTAATATGTTTTTAAGTATAAAGAAATTATCTTTTGATTGACTGTGGTTAAGAATATGTTGAGCATTGTTATTACTGCCAAAATCATTTGGAAATATATGTAATGGCAATAGATCACATATATTCATCAGAACTCAAAAACACTATCTAGTATTTTATTTAATAGAAAGTACTTTGTTTTCCAGGTATAAGTTACTTGGATAGCTAATTCGTAGTTCAAAACCTAAGTAAAATATTTGCTGAGAAATTGGCAGAAGAAAGAATGGAAATTAAAAAAAAATTCAGAAATTTGTTTATACGTGTTCCTAGGAACTAAAAATGGCATCCTAGCATTTAGCCACATTTTCCTTTCAAAGACTTTAAAAATTCTCTTAACTCTAACCATATGTGAAATAGATGAGAACATTCTAGTTATGCTACAGTTCTGGCACAAACAGAGATTTTTCAAGACAGAGTTGGTGTGAAAACAGAGAAGTTACTTTGAAGAGAATTATTTTCAAAAATATGCCAAATACCAAGAACAGCTTTAATTAATTAAACATTTATCTCTGGTTGTACATAACTCCTCTATTTATGTTTTCACGTGATAGTTTCCTAATACTCATCCTAGAGGTAAAATGAGACTGTCTGTTACTACAGATTCAGTCACTCATGCTAGCGAGAAGAGGATGTCCAGAGACAAATTGTCCATTTTAGTCTCATTCGGCATGGGGTAGAGAAAGAACACTGTAAGATGAAAATTTAATGCAGAAGTAATATTAGTTGTTCACATCATGAGAATTTATACCATAGAAGTAAAATATTTACAGATATTATCTTCTTCAATGATAAATGATCTTTGTGTTTTCTCCTATATTCTAAACTATGAATAACTATATAAAACAAAATCAAATGTACGAGTCACAGGGTATTTCAGGCTTCTGATGCCCTTTGTAAAGATATAATTTGAGGAAGTGACCATGCAAATACAACTTTAAAATCTCTGCACTGAAATCATAAATAAAGTCAATTTTTTTTTAATAGAAGAAAGATGGACGAGGCTGGGCACGGTGGCTTATGACTGGAACCCCAGCGCTTTGGCAGGCTGATGCGGGCAGATCACTTGAGTCCAGGAGTTTGCGACAAGCCCGGACAACACGGTGAAACCCAGTCTCTACTAAATACATAAAATTAGCCAGGCGTGGTGGCCTGGGTCTGTAGTCCCAGCTACTCAGAATGCTGAGGTACAAAAGTCACTTGAACCCAGGAGGCAGAAGTTGCAGTGAGCCCAGATTGTGCCACTGTGAGACTTTTTGAGACACTGTCTCAAAAAATAAAATAAAATAAAATAAAATAAAACAATTTATAAGTAGACGCTACTTTTTTTTAGTGTTTATGGAAACAGCTTTAATAGACATGTAGCTTCTACTGATTACTGGGGTTTTATATGTTTCAATTATTTAGATATTCTAGATTTTTATAGTTTTCTCTTTAAAATGCCTGATTATTCAGTCTTGTTTTTGCTTTGAGTTGATGGAAAACATTACAAAAGGCAATCACCATATAGACATAACTAATTAGAGACAATACTTTCTTATCCCCCATTTTATATCCCCTCCCTCACCTCTTCTGCCATCAATTTTCTGTGTTTGGTGAGAAGTTAGAAGCACATCGGATTATGTTGGTAAAAGTAGACTTTTTGAGAAATCTTATAATTCACTAATAATCATGGGTCTTTCTGGCTCACAACAATGTATTTCACATCCTGAAAGGCTATGTCCTTTGTTAAGTAGGTATGTCTTACAGAATGCAAAAGCTTAACTGTGTGTTTTAAATGTTGCATTTTAATTTAGGGGATGAACCACAGCAGAAAGAATTGAAGTCTCTGGAAAAACCTGTCTTTTGCTTTAAATATACACAAAAACAAGCCTGAGCTAATCAGAGTGGTTACATCAGCCACTGCCATTATCATGATTAACCATCATTAAAGCCATCACTGAAATGAATGAGCTCCTAGTTAAAAGGGGCACTATTTTCTTTCTGTTAAATGACAAGAAAAAAAATCAATATTTAATGACATGTTTTCCTATTTCTAAGTGCAAACTAACACATTTACAAAATATTTCATTGCTAAGCTAATTGTTACTACACTAAACAATGTTTTAAGACAGAGTGCTTTTATTGTTCCCTGAAATTCTCATTTCCTTTCTTTCTCCTCTCATACTTCATTTTTTATCTTCCTTGTATATCCATTTATAAATATATCCACCCCATTGATTTCCAAGTGCTTCTCTTTTTCTTTTCATTTGTTTTTCAATTGGAATGTATAATGGAAATACATCTTTCATGTAATACAAACAATTATGGTGTTTTTCGAACTCTTTATTAAATCTTCATCTGATCAAAGAGGCCATATAGCCGAACAGTGAATTTTCCTTTAAATATTTTTCACTACACTAATTTGAGAATGTATTGATGTTACTATTATGCTAAGTATTTATATCTTTTCTATCTGAAATGGCTCTATTTGCTTTATCCTTCCTTTGCTTTCTTAAAAGTATTTCAATAGTGAATGATTATTATGTTAACAGATTTACTAAGTGTTAAAGAAAGAAGAACACCTAGTAATAATCTATCTAGTGTCCTTTTAAGAAGAAAAACTTGGATATCAATGCCCCCTTTCCACCCAATGCTGGCATCCCCCAATCCAGGTCACTATAAGCTAATTATTCAATCCATTTTAGGACAGTGTTGGTGTCCAGTCAGCCACGTTTGTATTTCTAATTTTTTATGCCTATGTATTTTTAAAAATTGGATTTGGATTAGTGATCCTCCCTGCTCATGTAAGGATATCTTTTATTTATTTTATTCTGTTTTTATTTAAACTACTCTATTTTATGAAAATATTCTATTATCTGACTTTTTGCTATATCATTTGACATTTATATTCAAGTCCCATTTGATTATTTTAGTATCTTAATTTTGAGAGTACTGAATTTAATTCTTAGGTTTTAAATGTATTAGGCAGTCTTCTTAGTGATGTTTTCTTTATTTGAGTTGTGATTTATCTCTATACATATTTGTCTGTTTGTCTTTCTCTTTCTTCCCCCACCTTTGTTTCTCATGAATAGTTGCTGGGATTTCACACTTCCTAAAATGTTGGCAGTTTTCTCTTACCTGGCATTGGTGGGCTCTGTCTACTATTGCTGGGTCTTATAATGGCATCTCAGAATATCTTGTAAATGATTATAGCAGGGAAATCAGAGAAGTAATCCAATCTTGGTTGAAATCCAGGCCCCTGATTTGTAATTGTGTTCTCTGGCTTTCTTTCATATATAAGGCTTAGCATCAATGTTCTGTAACAAATTTTTAAATTAATTCACATACAAAAACAAAGAGGATCCCAAATTAAAACCATAATACATAAAAGATCTCTTACACCTTTTTTCCTTTTTTCTATTACTCATATGAGCCAACCTCCCAGCTTCCTGAGCTGCTTCTGAAACAAGAATCAATAAAACATATGTCATCTTTCCTGATCAGCATTTGTGTCTGTTCATTTTTTCCCTCTTTTGTTCTTATTCGAGAGAAAGGCTACTCCTTTTAATTATATTTTATTATAATGTATCTCTCATTATTTTATTTTTTCTCTCATGGCTATATGTGTGGAGCCAAGGGAAGGCTTCAAAACATCAACTTCAACACCATCTTGACTGAAATTATACCAATGGCATTTCCAACCCATGGAATTAATAACTAGCTGTGAGATTGGGAATGAACTGTTTATATTAATAGCAACATAATACCTGGGGAGATGTCAGTGGTAGCATTTGTTCTGTTACGTTATGGTGCCCGTAAGATAGTTTAGTTTCAAAATTAATAGGCCAAATTTCTCCTGGAGGAAAATAAAAAGAAGAGTGGAAGAGCTAATACTTTGCTAACGATCTCCTTTTGTTCTAAAGCCAATAGGTAATGCTCTTTTTTCTATTTTAATCCTCGCCAGCTTAATTAGAGCAAAGTAATGAGTTTGCCAATTGCTTGTAGATTTGAAGAAAGGCTCGCCGAAGACCCAAGACTCAACCCTTTGTCTTTGTTTCACAAATTATATTGAACATCCATCAAACCAAGCACTTTTGGCCTCTACTAAAATCTGCTGGATTTGAATTGGCCACTAGAAAAGGTTTTGGTTTTAATTATCAAAGAACTTTGCCATTCTGTTCCTCAGAGACTTAATTTTCTTACTTTACTGCTGTCATTTTCTAATCACAGTTCTGGCATTGAACTACATTCTGAAGGAAAAAGAAAAGATTTTTACTCTTCAAAAAGTCAGGAATTGAAACAAAAAGTAAATGTAGCTTTCTTTTTCTTGCTTGACCATTATAGAAGATCTTTAATTCTTATGAAAAACATGTTTATGTTCTAATTAAAATACATCCAACTTTTATCTGTCATCTATTTATCCATCTTATTTACATTTTTGCTGAATCTTTAGACAGATGGAATATAGTATGCTGCCGTATACTTCCAATTGGCACAAACTCATTAGGATGACTGGCATAAAATGTTAAATATCAGGATATTCATACTGTGGACAGATGTAAATCATACTATAGTGATAAAATGAGCCCCAAATCTTACTAGGCTGAAGCACTAAGCAAATTTTTCTCAGGGCCTAAAGATATTTTAAACACTAGTAACAAAGCAAAGTGAAATTTCTAATTTTCTATCCTTTGCATGAAATAAACATAAGAATCTTGGACCGCCCTGCTTTTTATTAGGTTGGTGCAAAAGTCATTGAGCTTTTCGCCATTGCTTTTAATGGCAAAAAATGCAATGACTTTGGCATCAAACTAATAGTAACAATGCCATTCCATAGCTATTCAACCTGTGATAGAGAATGAGCTTGTATCACATTTCGGTAAACAGAGCTATCTCAGGCTGTCTGTCAGAAGACTTTTCAGGACAGAAGGGAGGTGAAGATGATGAATAATAGTGCCCTCCCAAAAAGGAGTGCATGTGAACCAGCCACATAAAGAATATCCAGAGAAACACAAGTGTGAAAGAACAAGAGCTGGGCCTTCTTGGGAGAAGTCCAGCATCCCATTACACATCAACCCTACTAGAATCCAAAGAAAGATTATTCAATGAGATAATTGGTAGAAATTTCTAGCCCTGAGGTTATTAGCCTATTGCAATGCAATTCAATGTCTAACTTGAAATCTGCTGGAAAGAAAAATAACTCTTCCGTGTTTCTTTAATTGGCCAGTCTGACACATCTCACACCATGCTTGGAGGTGATAAATACATACTTGTTAAATGCTTGAATCAATCAATACAATATCAAGCTATTTTAACATTTTTTTGACTTATGTATTAGGATTCTCCAACGAGATAGAACCAATACGATAGATAGATAGGTAGTTAGATGAATAGATAGATGAGAAGGCATATTTGTAGGAGAATTGATTCACATGATTATGGAGGCAGAGACCCAAAACAGACTGTCTGCAATCTAGAGATCTTAGGGTGCTGGTAGCATGATTCAGTCCAAGTCTGAAGACTTCAGAACCAAGGAAGCTAATGATGTAACTCTCATTTTGAGGCTAAACGCCCAAGAACCTGGGAGGCCACTGATGCAAGTCCTGGAATTCAAAGGCCAGAGAGTCTGGAGTTCTGAAAAAGCCAGGGAAAGAAGAGTATATACCAGCCTACAGAGAGAAAGAACAATTCCCCTTTTCTGTGCTATCAGGTCCCACCAACATTAAGGGTGTATCTTCCCTGCCTAGTCCACTCAGACTCATGTACTAAATTCTGCAAACACCCTCACCCAGGTATTCTTTAATCCAGTCAAACTGACACTTGAAACTAAGCATCACAACATCGTATTTCACTTTTTGCATTCTTGCTTAGTAATATAAAGCAATAGTGTATTCCCACATAAGATACTTGCTTTCTAAAATGATAATGGCCAGGGGGTTTTTTGTTTTTTTTTTTTGCTTTTCAATAATCTCCTTAAAGTAAAAAACATTCATCTTTGTCTTTGGTGTACAGTACCTGATAAGTTCTTAATAAATGTAATTTGTACAAATTAATGAATCCAGGACATATGTAGTCACCAAAGTCTCAAAAATGCCATTTAAAAAAGATTTGTATCTTAGTTAACTTTATTTTATCTTATGTTGAAAACTTCTATCTTCAATTATATTGCACAGTAGTTGAAAGAGGGGAGTTTTTCCTTTTTAAACTTATGAACCCTAAAACTATATTCAATTCTTTAAATTTTCTTGCTGCTAAATAAATACAAGAAAAAAGAAAAATCATGATCAATCCGAAACCTTTCCTTATCAGGATATCTTATTGACTCTATAGCTCTATCGACATTACTGTGGTATATCGTTTATAGAGTCTTTCTTATTATAATTGTTTGTTTTACTAAAATTTATCAAAGGAAATAATGACATATTTACTCAAACTCAATCTTCCTTATAGCAACTTTTCAATGAGATTCAGGCCATCCACAGAAGTACACAAAGTCCTCTGAAATTCTAAGGTGGTGAAAACTATATTATTATCATTTAATTGCTAAATATTTACAACATCTAGAAATTGGATTGCTATTAGAATTGTTAAAATATATAATTAGATTTATATACTATTTTTATACTTTATAGGGTGTTATACTGCTTTATAAGACCATCCCACATAATAGTGTTACATTTTTAAGAATATTTTATGAAATTTTTTAGGATGTGTACAGCCGTACTTTGTTTTAATACTGTATTATTATAAAGTTTCAACTTAATAAAAATAAATCCACCCATACAGAAATTCTCAAACCTGAGCATTCAATATTTCTGGAAGTCACTTAAGCATGTGTCAATGGACAGGCACAGAAAAAGGAGTAATAGAGTGGACGTGTATTGCACAAATTCAAAATTAATTCCTCTTTAAAGACAGTTTTTTATCCCTCCCCTGAACACTAACTGACAGCATGAGGAAGAGTTCCTTAAAAAGATGCACAGAAATATCAAAATTTGAGTGAGCAATTTTAGCCAAATCTTGATCAAATTCATGTGACAAATAAGAAAGCTTCAAAGTTTCCTGCTAGTCAGACTGGAGAAAAGCAAATTGCACTGGAAAACTATGAAGTGGATTACTGAAGTGGTGGCCATTATTTATTCATTGTATTAGGTGAGGCCATTTACCTGAATAAGCAGATTATAATTTGAATTAAGAGGTAATATATGCCAAGATATTTTACTTTTCTGAAACTTTTCAACACTTGAATATATTGTATTGAAGAATATTGGAATGATTTTGGGGTTATAAAAGCATTTAAAATGAAAATATACAAATGGGAACTCTTCTTACCTTAAATCTAAATGAAAAGGCTTATTTAAGTCATCTATTATGGCAAAATTTGAGATAATACATGCTCAGGTTAAAATCTTTGAATGTTGCTCAAATATGACACATTTACATATGGAAGCACTATTTTAATTTTTTT
>NW_016107813.1:1359984-1367409 GCF_001604975.1 Cebus imitator | reverse complement strand
GTATACAGATCAATTAATTTTTACAAAGTAAATATGCCAACAGAACAACCACTCAGATTAAAACATGATACATGATGAGTACTCCAGAAGCACCCTCCAGTCTCATAACTACTGTAGTCCTCTGTATTTCCTAAGTGACTAAAACAGTAAGCATATCTTTGCTTCTGTTAATGTATTTGGCCCTTGCCTTCAGTTCCTGAAACATCTTCAGGACAGCTTCAGAGCAATAAAGGTGAATGACAGTGCTTAGTTATAACGTTGGAGTGGTTTAGACACAGAAGCAGGCCTCAGAAAACACTCTTTCTTTCTCTCCTAACTTCTCCTGTTCCCTTTTTACTTGCTCCTTTTTCTTTCCAAGGCAGCGTTCTAATCTTCCCTTGCCTTTTGGACTTGCCATAAAGAAATTATTTGATTTACCTTCTCTGATTGTGAGTCATAAGACCCTCACTTCAGAAGGGGTCTCACCCCATAGTGAAATGGCCTCATTGTCTGGACTAATCCCTGAAGTTCATTGTCTCATGGCTATAGAAAACTAGGACATTGAAGGCACAAAGAGTGAAGTTGAGAGCAGAGGTTTAAAAGACAAAAGAATGAGAAGGGCTCTCTGCTGCAGAGAGGCGTCCCAGAAAAATGGGTTGCTGGATCTGTGGCGAATTGCAAGGGTAGATGCCTGGTGAGGAAGAGGTGTCCGATTTACATAGGGCACAAAAGATTGGTTGGACCAGGTGTGTCATTTGCATAGGGTGCAGATTTCTGGCCGGTGCCCATCCTAATCTTTTATTATGCAGGAGATTTCTCTACCAGGGCAGTGCCATGTCGCCCACTCCTTTTCTGTAAACATGGTAATAAAACAAAAGCGGGAAAGCAGGCGGCAGAGTTTGCAGTGAACCAAGAACCGAGATCGGCCACTGCACTCCAGCCCGGGCAACAGAGCAAGACTTCAGACTCTGTCTCAGAAAAAAAAAAAAAAAAGGAAGATGCAGCCCCCATATTGGATCTGCCTGGCCCCCTGGTATCCCTTTTCTATTGGTACAGTTGCCGGCATTTCCCAGTGGCATGCTTCCAGCTTGCTTATCTATGCTTGCAACTCAACTTTTCAGGCTACTCTGCGTTAGAAAAGAAATGATTTGGGATAGTTGCTTTTTTTTTCAAAGGGAAGTTCTGCCAAGAACTCAGTTGCCCTCACTACCTGCCTAAATAATTTCTTTAGCTCCTGTAGCAATATCCGGGAGGAAAGAATGCTGTACAGAGAGGTCTCGAACAATCTGGACAGGCCTTGCTGGCTTTCCCTACCCAGCCAATTAGCATTAGATGATATCCTGGTTTTTTCCGGTCACATTTCTACACCATTATCCACGCTTCAGTCATGCCTTATCTGCTGAATTCTCCATAAAAGGCCAAAGAAAATAGGGTACAGGGAGGCTTTAGACAGCTGAACTTCTGGAAGCTTGCAGGAAGGTGGACAAAAACTCATCCACATGCCAGAAATACTCCAACTCAAAAAGAGAAGCCGCTGTACTCAGGACCTCACACTGTGTGTCTCATCATCTGGCTGTTTATTTGTATCCTTTAAAATATAATAAACTGGTAAATGTAAGTAAGTGTTTCCCTTTGTTCTGTGAGCCACTTTAGCAAAGTAATTCAGCCTACTTGGACTTGGGACTCGTACCTGAAGTGGGGGCAGCTTTGCGGGACCGAGCCTGCAGCCTGTGGTATCTGACACACTATGCAGAATTGGATAGGATTGGAAAATACCCAGCTGGTGTCCCCTGAAAAATTAATTACTTGCTTGATGGTGAAAAGTCCTCACATGTTTGATCACAGAAATCTACTTTGTTGACTGTTGTAGTGTAAGAGCAGAGGAAAAACAGTTTGTTTTTCTACACACTATCTCAGTGAGATGAAAGTCTAGATTACTGCTTTGTGCTCAGTCTTTTAGCGTTTTTCACTTTATGAGATTCACAGAGAAGAAACAAATGTCCAGCGGTGAAAAAACCCTGGGAGTAGCTTGTATCTTTTATATCTTTATTTCTATATTGTACTTCAACTTAACTACGAAATTGTCATCACTGGGATTTACATAACTTATTTTTTTTAACAAAAACATTAATTCCAGTTGATTTGTTGCCAGTATTTTCAACTATCATGGCTGTCATAAAATTTCAGTTTTAAAATTGGACTTCTGCTTATTCCATATGAATCCCATGTTTCACTGTTAATCACTCCATACTACCTGAAATGTGAGATACTCTAACACGAAATACTACACCAGAAAGATGTAAATCATGTTTTAAATCAACTCATAAAATAGACTTTTAAAATCTCTATTAAAAGGGACCCCTACTTTATTTTAAAATAATTTCATATTTTTAGAGAAATTTCAAACACAGTACAGAGATTCTATTTTCTTCACACCAATTTCCCATATGCTAATATTTTACTATGTTTGCTTTATTATTTCTCATAGATATTATTTCTATTTGAGAGTAAGTTACATACCTGATCTAATTAATATCAATTTATATTCCGTAAAAACAAGGGCAATTGCTTATATAGCCACAATCCAGTTGTAACAATTAGGAAATTAGAAAAAACTAGGCACTATTTTTTAATCTATTCATCTTATTTAGCATTTTTTCCAATGGTTCCAAAAATGTTTGTCTTTTTATTAGATTTCTTTTTCTGATTTAATATCCAAACCAGGATCACATGTTGCATTTAGTTGACACATTACTTCAGTCACCTATAATTTGTAATATTTCCTTGGCATTTGTCTTCAGTTACCTTGATATTGTTAGAGACCACAGACAACTTATTTTTTGGAATGTCCTTCAGTTGGAAAAATTCTAATAATTGCTTCTAATGAGAAATATACATTTCTAGCAGCAATTCTACAAAAGTAATGATAATTTTTTTTCAGTGTGTCATAGCAGGAGTAATATGCCATCCCTTAATCCCTTTCCAGGGAATATTAATGTCTACTGTTTGGTTAAAATTTTATCTGCCTACTGATTTCACTTCAAAGTTACTATTTAATCTGTTATAATTAATAAGC
Organism: Cebus imitator; assembly: GCF_001604975.1. NCBI lineage: Eukaryota > Metazoa > Chordata > Mammalia > Primates > Cebidae > Cebus > Cebus imitator. Next base: position 1,364,354 of record NW_016107813.1, on the reverse strand, counting down.
ACTTTAGAAGATGATACTTTTGATACTAGGTAAATATCACATTACTCCCAAAACTTTCACTCAATTGTTTTCATGTTTATTAATGAATCTTGTCTGAATTAATTACCATTGTGATGGTTAACAAATAGAGATTTTTCTCTATCTATAATTTATTTTACATTTCTTAGCATTTTACTGTAAGGATGATTGATAGACTCTTTGATTTGTAAAGTTATTTATTTATTTATTTATTTGTTTATGTCAATATGGACTTGTGGATTATTACCAGATTTTATGGGTTGTAATCTGTAACTATAATAATTTTCATGCTCTGGTCCCTGTCAGTCTGTTTTGAAATTGTTGAATTTGGTTTGCTAAAATTTTATTTAGTCTTTTTACCTTCAATTGGGAAGTGATATTATTATGTCAAGTAATTACTTTTTTTTGTACTATTTTTATCAAATTTAGATAAGGTTTTACTTGCTTCTTAAAAATAATTTTTGTAATTTTTCCTCAATTTCCTATGTTCTTATATTTGTTAGAATTCTCTAGAGAAACACAACCAACTGTGTGCGTGTGTTTGTGTGTGTGTGTGTGCATGCATGTTAAATGTATTGTAAGGAATTGGCTGACACAGTAATTACAGTGGCTAAAATGTCCCAAGATATATAGAGTGAGTTTGCAAGATAGACACCCAGGAGAACCAGTATTATAGATACAGTCCAAAGGCTCAAGGCCCAAGAAAAGCCATATGTTCCAGCAAAAAAAAAGTCAGTGTCGCAGCTTGACTGCAAGCTGGCAGAAAAACTTATCTTAGGGAGGGTCAGTCTTCTTATTCTATCCAAGCCTCAGTTGATTGGATGAGGCCCATCCATAATAGGGATGGAAAAGTGCTTTACTAAGTGTACTGATTTGAATGACAATTGTTTCCATAAACACTCTCCCAGAAACACCCAGAATAATATTTGAATAAATATCTGGATAATCATTGACTCAATCAATTTGACCCATAAAATTAACCATCACAATTTTGTAAAAGCTTGAAGATTCTTTGAATCCCATTTTGAAATCATCTGTTCTTGTTATTGTTGTTTTTAATAAAATAGTTTCTTAAAAGCACTACATAATTCCACTATTATTCTGTTTGAACTTTGTATTCTAATAAGATAATGTCAATATTCCTAGCATATTATCTATTTTATGCAGGTTTTATGATATCTGAAAAATAATTTTTTTTATTTCATTTAAAAATGTCATTTCCTCTTCTCCTACCTTATTTTGTTAATTGTACTTTTCTGTTCTCCATATTCATTAAGTACACAAGGTAAAGTCTCCATTTGATTTAATTACTATTTTAAAACGTAGTGATTGATCCATTAAGTAGGTCTTATAATTTATGTGTTCCTTACATAGTTGAATTCTACCTAATTTTTTATATTTCTTTTTTACATTTTCTTGATTTATTATTGTTTTCACTCTTTTCTTAGCTTATTGAGCTGAGAATTTATTTCAAATATTTTACTTTTTTTTTTGTAAAAATGTTTACAAGTGAATTTAGACCTATCACTCTTCTAAGTAATTCAGTTATATACTAAAATGTTTGGTGTAGCTTATTATTTTGGAAAGTACATTTAATTTTAGTTGTCTTTCTTCCTTCATTCAAAAGTTTTTTTTTTAAGAAATTTTAAAGCATTTTATTTTCTCTATTTAATTTTTTGATTATTTCCCTGATTTCCTACCATATTCCTTGTGAAGTTTTTATTTAAACCAGTCATTCTTTGGGCACCAAGTACCAAAGTCTTTATTTTTAATATAATGTTCTCTTGCTCTTCTATTTCTTTAGTAAATTCAATTACTTCTAATTTTACTTTTTTTTTTGGTCAATTTCTGTTTTAAATAATTTTGATATATTTGGTTTTTGAATGATTTCATATCTACAAATTCTTTTGTCAGTATAATTTGTACGGGAAACACATTCTTCAGTTTAGCAGATCAGTTTTTTTTACTAGATGACTGGGGCAAAGGGAGATGTGGAGGGCAGGGGAGGTCATGATGAATATCTTCTAATATTTTATGTTTGTCCCTCCCCTTTTATTGTAGAATTCATAATTCCCTCTCTCTTTTTGCCACAGTGCAAGTTTTATGTTTTTACATTATTTTTCAGTTATCTTAAAAAAATATCCTTAGGTTCATGGATTTTTCTTTTTTCATTTTTAATTTCTTTAAAAGATGCTTTTGTGAAATTCTTCTTTAAACAACCACCATTCCCCTCAATCATCTCTGAAAGTGCCCAGCATACATTATATTTTGTCTTCTTAAAATTATAATCTTATAATAAGAACCTCATTTTTTTGAAAAAAAAATGCATTGGAAGAAATGTAACTCTATTATATCACATTTCACAGTTGTCTTGACTTGCATGCACCAGACATCAATAAAAATATTGAGAATGAAATTAAGAAAGATAATAAAAAACACCAAAATATTTGCAGAAGGTCCACACAGGCTTTCTATTAAGAAGTAAATAAATCATGGACATTATCAGTTGTCCATACATAATGTTGAAATCATTCTACAATAGAGTAAAAACTAATGAGAGATTTAAATTTTCATATTAAAAATATTTTTGAAACATATCTTCATTTTTACACGTGCATATACACTTCTACATAAAATAACAAGACATTTTGAGGAGTTGCTTTGTACCCCCAGGATATTCTTTGAAAATTTCAGATTTTTAACAGGCATGTAAAAATGATGGAAGAATGAAGTTATTGCCTAAGGTAAGTATAAAAGGTTCAAAGAAATCTATACAAAAAACAAACCAAAAACTAAAAATCGTTCATAAAAATATAGGAATGGTTAAATGACTATTTGTCCCACTTTTAAAGTAAAAACAAAGACATGGGAAATGAAATTTTAGAGAAGGTAGAAGAATATCAGTAGGCCCATCCATTTAATTTTAAAAATATTTCTTTACCTCACGCCTATAATCCCAGCACTTTGGGAGGCCGAGGTGGGTGGATCACGAAGTCAAGAGATGGAGACCATTGTGGTCACCATGGTGAAACCCTGTCTCTACTAAAAATACAAAAATCAGCTGGGCATGCTGGTGCATGCCTGTAGTCCCAGCTACTGGGGAGGCTGAGGCAGGAGAATTGCTTGAACCCAGGAGGCGGAGGTTGCGGTGAGCCGAGATTGCGCCATTGCACTCCAGCCTGGGTAGCAAGAGCGAAACAGCGTCTCAAAAAAAAAAAAAAGAGAAATTTTTTTCTTTACATATATTGTGTTTCAAATATTATAATAGGCGCTTGGACTATAGATTTTATTCTCAAAATTTGAAGATCGTCATGGAGCCTATTAAAATTTATTACTTATTGTGAATGTTTGTTAAGTTAATTTGAAAGCACTGATAATGTGTTAGATATGAATGGGCAGTGAATTGAAAATATAGTACCTGCTTTGCTTTCCCTGAGGAGAAATGTGGTTATTGCTATTATACAGTTTTTCTTCGGTTATTTTCCTGCTCTTGACATTTATTTCAAGAAAGCGTTCTCTGTGTTTTCCTTTTTTTCCTACATAGGGGAATTTTTTTAAAAAAGAAAAATAGCATCTTCATGATATATATTATTTTATTTAATTTCTATGATATGCATAACGAAATATTCTCATAAGTCTTTATATATGATATGCATAACGAAATATTCTCATAAGTATATATGACTGTGGCACTAGATCTATATATAAGATTTTATCACAAAATTAATAAAATTAAAAAGTAAATTATAATAATATTTACACTACTTAAGTATAAAAAGACAGAAAATATACATATTTACCATAGAAACAACATTACATTTTATAAAACATCATGGTTTATATTTCTATAGACAATTTGAAATTATTAATGGAGTTTTTCAACTTAACTATTATGCTGCTTTATGATGAAAAGAGCCAAAATCTATAAAAGGATTGATTTTTGAAGACTATTATGATTGAAACTTGGTAGGTTTTCCTTACCATTTTTTTGTGTAAAAGCCGAAGACTGAAAAAAGAGCCGCTTACCGGACTAACAAAGAAGTTCAGCATTCAAGGGGGAATTTGCATTTTTTGAACTCATTTTTTGATATACCCTCTGCCATGTTACAGGAGTGAAACACCTATGGGGAATTAAACATTCATGGATTATAATTTGCCATATACTTGTTATTTGCTTTTGCAAGAGGATAAACTAATTTGCTCCTTCTTTTGTAATTATGATCTCTTACTATCCATTTAAACAGTGTTTTCTGATTCAAGTGTATAATCAGCTACCATACATTTTCTTACTTGGTTACCTTTTTTCTCTTAACATCATGAGAAAATTATATTAGGATATTAAGTTGTTTGGT